>NC_052355.1:9875564-10022230 GCF_009727055.1 Benincasa hispida | reverse complement strand
TTTTTACACATGGTATGTTTTTTATTTTTGGATTGACTTTAAAAAGAATGAATTTAAAAAGAAAATGAATTAAAAGAAAAATGAATTTAATATTATTTTATGTTTGTGTCTAATGGCTAGTTTTTTACACATGATATGTTTTTTTTATTTTTTGGATTAATTTTAGAAAGAAAAGGAATTTCAAAAGAAAAGGAATTTAATATTATATTTTGTTTGTATCTAATTACTAGTTTAGTTTAAAATCTCCACTATTGATTTTTCTTTTCCAAAATTCAATGGTCCAAATTAATTGTGGTTTCTAAAACTTTTCCATCTCTATATAAACCATCTTCCTCTCCAAATTTTAAAAAAACAAATTTTACATCTCCAAAACTCAAAAGTTCCATTGTTACTCTCAATAAGTTCCCAATTTTTTTTCTTTTCATCTCATTCTTGAGAGAGTGTTATTGTATTGTGAGGATAAACTTGTTGAGTGCTTAAACTTGTAAATCCACTCTAGTGACCGTTGTATTGTGTTCTTCAAAAATTTCAACATTTGTAACGGTTTGATCCTAAACCGTGGAAAGGATCGGGTTTGTTCTTGAATCCGTAAAAGGAGCGGTGGTATAACGGTGGGCTCTAATCCGTGGAACGAGTCGGAAAGATTTTATTCAAATTCCTAAGAGGCGCTTGGGGAGTGGAGTAGGTCGAGTTTCACTGAACCATTATAAAAATTACGGTAGCTTCTTCTAACTATTTCCTTTTTATTTTTGCAATTAATTTAAGTAATTTATCGTATGTTTTAGTTTGTTCTTATTTATTTGCTAAAATTTGATAGAATTAAATTATCACATTTTTGTTATCTTATTTGTTGCATAAATTGAATTTTTCTTATTATTTATAAAAAGTGTATTAATTAGTTTAATTGGGTTAATTTAAGAAAAAAAATTTAATTAAATCCTATTCACCCCCTTTAGGGTTGCCATATCGATCCAACATATACATATGTAGCAACTTTTTTGTATAAAGTTTTGAAATTACAAAATAAGTGAACAAACATAATGCTAAGTTATAATATCTTAGAAAAAAAAAAAACAAAAGAAACGTTACTAAATGTTCTACCCACAAAGATGGAAGAAGTCAATTAACAATCCTTCATTCTTGTGTAATTATCAAAGGTCAGTTTTAATCTTGCACATAACATACACAAATTTTCTTTCAAACAACAAAAGTATTAAAACAACTCAAGCATAATAATCATAAATCCAACTAAGGGGATAAGATCAATATGTAAAATGTAACATCTTAATGTTCAATAGGTTCAATGTGATTTAAAAATCAATTGCACAGTAAGACTAGAATCAAACTTAATCACACACAAGAGAATCAAAATTAAACTAATCACATATTTGGGATTATCACAATTTAGTCACACAAACCACGCTTCAAATCATACAAATAAACTCTAAATAAAACTTTATCACACAAATAACTTCCTAAAGGAAATATAAGCATAATAGTCATAAATTAACATTTACTACTATCATAACTAAAAACTAAACAACCCTCTCCCCTTTTAGACATGAGTAAAATCACATTTACCAATCATAAATTATGTACTATTACAATAATAAAATTTTCAAATTACTTAAACATAAGGAATTTTTTTCAAAAACTTAAACATATAAACATAAGGAAGTCCCCAAGTCACAAGCATGCTATACAAATAGTCTTAAAGTAAATCAAAATGATCGTTAACAAAGTTCTAATTACACACAATAAGTTCTAAATCAAACTTCACCTACATAAATATACTTTAAATCACAGTTTAATCACACAAATATTCTCTAAATTATACTTTAAACATATAATATACTCAAAATCAAATATTAAATTTTAAAAGGCTCAATAACAAAGTTCTAGTTCTACAATAATAAGTTGCAAACCAAACTTTAATCACATAAATAACTTCCATAATCTTACTTGGGACACACAATAAACTAAAAATCACACTTTCATCTAATAATAAGCTCTAAATCAAACTTAAATCACACAAATAGACTCTAAATAACCCAAATATTTCTCAACAACAAAAGAAGATTAAAATTGAAAAGTGTATGTCTCTTTCTAAAAATCGAAAGAACCACCTCTCTCCCTTGTGAAAATAGAAGAACCTCCTCTCTCCATGTGAAAATGGAAGAACTTGCACCCATAAACCATCAAAATCGGCCTCTATATGCTCTTTGTGAAAAAAGAAAAACTAAAATGGAGTTTAAAGATGGTGGACGGCGAAAGGGTAGAAATGAAAACCCTTTTGCCGCCCGTGTGTTTTTTAGTTTTTAAGTTTGCGACAATTTCATATTCTCCTCGAATTTGCAACAAACATATGAAATCGTTGTAAACATTATTTCAATGAAAATAAAAAATTGTTGCAAGATTTAAACGATGAAAATGCAATTCGTCGCAGATATTTCGTCACAAAAACTGCGACTAAATGTTTTCGTCACTATAATTTCTCGTTATAAAAGTAGTTTTTGTTGTGGTGGTACCTAACTAGGGCTTATATTTATGGTGGCATTGGAAACGACATTATTGCAACCAAAATTAAATCACTGACACTAACAAAACTAGGATTTCATGACGACAGCTATTTTTAGTCATTCTATCGCCTGTAAAGATATGAGTATCAATGACAATTTTTTTAAAATATCATAATTAATATTCTCATAACAATAAATAATTGTCGATAATGAATAATTATTAACAATAATAAACTATCATTGTCAAATATATTATGACAAATTACTATTGTCATCAATTCACTTAAAATTGGGTATTTTATGTAGCGTTATGGGTATTGATGACAATTATAAAATTTCATAAAAGAATATATAGCGACATTTTTTTCTTGTCAAGAATATTTGAACCATGACGCTTTATTGTCAAGAATATTTGAACCATAATAACTATTTTATGTCAATAAATATTCTATCATGACACATTTTTATTATCACAGAATTTCATATTTATGTCACTTTTATATTGTCAATAAAATACATATCTTGATAATTTGTTTGTTTTTTTAATTTTGTCATTACACATGATTTTTATCATTAACTAATACTATTTTAACACACAATAGATACAAACATAAATACGAACTTGTTGATAACGTTTTTACAAAGATACTAAAATAAGAAAACTATTAAATGTCCTCAAAAGGACAAATACAAACAAACTAATAATCAGACTTGGTAAAAATTTTAC
Organism: Benincasa hispida; assembly: GCF_009727055.1. NCBI lineage: Eukaryota > Viridiplantae > Streptophyta > Magnoliopsida > Cucurbitales > Cucurbitaceae > Benincasa > Benincasa hispida. The sequence continues at coordinate 10,018,984 of NC_052355.1, read as the reverse complement.
AAAGAAATTAAATATAACAAGATATTGCTACAAGTAACTACATTACAACAAGTTTTGTTACTAATCAAACGTCAATCACTTGCTTAATAGCTTCACCACTTTATTGGGTTTGTGTAAGATTTAGTAAAAACATAACATTAAATTATGTTTCAACACTATGAATCAGTCCAAACTACAACAAATATTTTTCAAGAGTTATAATAAACTATTCAACATTTAGAAAGAGATTAAAATTATATAAGTGAAACTTGAGCACCAAAAACTCACAAAACAATCTTAAAACATAATTTAAACACTCTAAATCAATCCTAAACTACAAAGAGAGGGTAAAAGTTGAATAAAAGTTATCACATCTCTTTTATTTAAAATAATAAGGCAAAGGCACACAACTTAGATAAAATTATCAATAAATTTATATAAAAAGCAAAGCATACGATCACTTATTTCTAACACATAGCATATTTAAATTCTAGACCAATTTCGCTACTTCTGTGCAGTATACCCTTCTGAAGTTTGATGATAGCGTGATTGCATACCCATATGCGTTCAAAGCAAGAAGCGGCCTAAGAAGAAAATGAAGACGATCGCATAGGCTGCAAGCGATGGGGGCATGACATGACCTTGGCGGTGGGTGTCACATCACAAATTGCGTTGGTGGCCAACAGGAAAGCTTTATTGAAGATTCAATGAACCACTGACATGTTGCAGTCGGTGTAGCAGGATATGGAATTTAATGTGCCTCATCAATGTAATCACGAGCATAAGAAAAGCAGTGATCGTGAACGCCTATAAATACCCATGCAGATGTCATGCAGAAGCACACAAAAATATACATATGTGAATGGTGAGAGGAGTAGTCGTTAGAATTCTGAGTTTGAAGTTCTTATTATACTAGGGGATACATTGTGGGAGATAAGAAAAACAGATTGAGAAGGGATTTTGATTGAAAATCCTGTCATTCTTCCATAGAAACTCTTTAGTGAGAGCTTAAGACTCTAGGGGAAGAAGATTATTATGTTCGATTATCTAAAGAAGAAACTGTAAAAACAAGCCGGAGGAAGCAAGACATTGCAAACCATGGCTTGACTCTCTGACCCTTTCTCTTTTTGTGTATTCGTATTGTATTTCTTGTATTAACAAATTCAGAATTTTAGTTTGAATACATGTTTATTATACATCTTGTCTATCATTTCCACCTATATCATGCATAGCTAAATCGTTTCATGGTTGGGAAGATTGTAGCTAACACGACTATATAAATGGAGGAATCATGCGATCAACTTGTTTTATGCATGCTTAAATTTGTTGCTTGAATCAATTGAGAAATTCTAAGTAAAGGTAATCTAAGTTTGAGAGAATTTAGATTAATATCTTATAAAACGAGAGAAAATATTCCTTAGAAATAAGTACATTCTCTGCATATTACACATATCGCATGTATCTTAGAGATAAGATAATGTGGCAAAAGACACTGAGAAGTGTTGGTTGTAACATTGTATCGCTTGATCACATATTCCATTCAGTTGTTTAGAAAATGTTAGTGAAAGTTATTCTCAACCCTTCTATCATATAACTGTTATCCAATACACTATTTCACTTTAGACATAGTCCACATTGCATAATTAAGTTTCAGACTATTTATTCAATCTCCTTTGAACATTTTTTTTTACATGTGAAGAACATATTTTAGTTTCATCGCATACTTACGAGCAATCCTTGCATTCGACCCTAGACTTACCAGGAACTTTGGTTAGATTTGCACTTGGGTTTGACTAAAGAAAACTCAACGTTTAATTCTCACAAGTATTATTATTTCATCGCATGAACTGAACGCATCAAGTTTTTGGCGCCGTTACCAGGGATTACGGTAACTAAGTGTGTTAAAGCTATTTTTATTGGTCTTTGCAGACTTCGACTTTCTGGAGTATTGTGCCTTGACTGCGAGAAAAGTGCAAACGTTGTATGAGTGAAGAAAATACTCCTGAGTTTGTATACGACCCAGAAATAAAGAACATTTCACAGAAGACAGAGAGCCAACCGAAGAAGAAGACAAAACAGAGCTCGTAGGATAGCCAAACAACATAACCACATTGAGGAGCTACGAGAAGAAAATAATTGCAATGAAGTAATCGTCAACCCGATTTTGTTGGCAAATGATCACAATAGACCCATCAGGGACTATGCGTCACCCAACTTATATGATTTCTCTCTAGGAATCATGCGACCAACTTTGCATGGAACAAGATTTGAAATGAAGCCAATAATGCCTCAAATGATTCAAGCGGCTGGTCAATTTGGGGGAAGATGCGGTGAAGATCTCTACGTTCACCGGAGGAGTTTTGTCGAAATCTGCAACACCTTTGTATTTCCAAACATCACACCGGAAGAAGTACGACTTACACTATTTCCATTTTCACTATGCGACGAAGCTAGAAAATGGGCATACCGCTTGAACCAGGAAAAATTACCTCATGGAAATAAGTAGTAGAGAAGTTTATGAAAAAGTACTTCCCACCAACGAAAAATGCAAGGAGAAAAAGGACTTTCAGCAGAAAGAGTCAGAAAGAGTCAGAAACGCTCAGCGATGCGTGGGTAAGATTCAAGAAATTAGTTAGAGACTGTCTACATAATGGACTCCTTGACTGTCTTCAGATTGAAATCTTTTACTATGGTTTGAATTGATGATCGTAGACCGTTGTGAATGTTGCAGCGGAAGGTGGACTTCTAGATAAAACATACATTGAGGCCAAGAAGATATGGGACCGGATCTCAAAGGATCACGAAGATTGGCAGGAAAATGAATATGGATCCAGAACGAATAGTATCCAGAAATATGATGTTATCACATCTTTGCAGACACAATTTAATGCGATGACAAATTTGTTGCAAGCGATAAGCATGACAAAGACCAGTGCAAAAGGCGGGCAAGTGAACGCGATTGCCCAAATGAGCAATGAAAATTGAGTCATTTACGAGGAACCTCACTCCTTTGAGGAATGCCTGTGCAATCCTCAATCAGTATACTTCGTTAAAAACAATCCTTTCTCCAACACATACAATTTGATCTAGAGAAACCATCCTAATTTCGCTTGGGGTGGTAATCAACAGCAAGCACAAGTCAATACTCACAACACGCATCGAGATGTGCCACCAGGATTTCAACAAAGACCAAACGCATTTCAATAGAAACCAATACATCTCAGTCATCATCATACTCTTCCTCAAAAAATATATTGAAAGAATACATTCAAAAGAATGAATCAGTTCTTCAAAATCAAGCAAAATCCATTCATAATCTTAAAGTAAAAATGGGCCAGATTGCAGGTGAGTTGAAGAACAGTTCAGTTCTTCCCAGCACCACTGAAATTCCTTAATATATGAGAGATAAAGGCAAAGAACAATGACAATAGAGGTAAAAAGAAAGTCGCATGAAGCATCTAAAATCCAAAATGAAGATCATGCATTTGAGGAAAGTATTCAGAAGGAAGATAACGAACAAGAAGAAATGACCGCAGCAATTCCAACAACATAAGAAGTGCAACCACCTCCATTTCCACAGAGGCTGGAAAAGAAGAAAGGAGATGAAAATCAATACCAATGCTTCTTGGAAGTGTTGAAACAGTTGCATATCAACATTCCTTTTGTTGAAGCAATAAAGTAAATGCCTACATATGCAAAGTTCTTGAAAGATATCATAACCAGGAAAAGAAGCATAGGGAAGTACGAGATGGTGGCTCTAACACAGATGATCAATGCAATCATTCCTCCAAAGATGAGAGATCCAGGAAATTTTACAATACCTTGCTCAACCAGAGGAATTTATATTGGACATGCGCTATGCGATCTAGAGGCAAGCATAAACCTAATGCCCCAGTCCCATTTTAAACAATTGAAGGTTGCAGAACTCATGCCAACATCAGCAACCCTCCAATTAGTAGACAGATCGCTTGTTCACTTAGAAGAAAAATTGGAAGATGTATTGGTCAAAGTCGATAAATTTATTCTTCCTGCAGACTTCATCATTCTCGATTACGAAGCTGACAAAGATGTCCATATTATCTTGGGACGACTATTCCTCTCCACCGGAAGAGCTTAAATTGATGTGCATAAGGGGGAGATTGTAATGAATATTAATGATCAAAAGTTGAAATTCAGCATCATAAAGACAATGAGCTACCTGGATGATGCTCACTCATGCGATGAGGACAAGGAATGAGCATGCAACTGGGATTGGGAAACAAATGAAGAACCAGAGGAAGAGGCCTACGTCGCAATCGAAACATGCAATGCGATGACTATGATGCCGAGAGCTTGTGAATGATTGATTATGGAGGAAGAAAAAGAACTGAACAAAACTTCTCTAGAACAACCTCCAGCCCTGAAGCAGAAGGTGTTACTAGCTCATTTGAAGTATGGCAGTGATTATATCATCCACGCCGACCAAAGAAAGAGAAATAACCTTTCTCGATGTATTGAAGAAGTATAGCAAAGCAATAAGATGAACCTTTGTTGATATTAAGGGGGTAAGTCCATCATATTGCATGCACAAAATCAGATTAGAAGAGGGAAAAAATAGCTCTATCAAAGCTCAACGCAAGTTGAATCCTGCAATGAAAGAAGTGGTAAAGAAGGAAATCATAAAATAGCAGGATGCTGGAATTATCTATCGTATATCTAATAGTATGTGGGTCAGCCCCTGCAATGCGTGTCAAAGAAAAGGGGAAGAACGGTGGTTCCCAACAAAAAAAAAAAAAAAAAGCTAATACCAATGCGTACAATTACCGGTTGGAGAATTTGTATGGACTATTGGAAACTCAACGCTGCAATAAAGAAAAATCACTTCCCCTTACCTTTCATTGATCAAATGCTAGATCTGTTGGGAATAATGCCTTAAAGTCTTATGTCTTGTAGTTTGTAAACACATTTTGTACGAATGATTGTGATGTATAATATATGATATTTTTTTCACTACTTGACTTTGCACATTGGATGTTTTATTTGTTTTACCATAAACCAATAAACTAAAATCCCTGGTTGTCATTATGTAACTTAAGCATGTATGTGGTGACATACAAGTGGATCATGTCTTAAGTGATAACCAAAATGGTTTGTAGTATGTGGATAAAGGAGGGAAACCTTATCCTGGTAAGCTACGGATGCGGCCCGCTTTATGGAACAAGTTACAAGTGTTGTGACTTGCTACAGATGGTATGATCCTGATCATTCATATAGGGACGTGCGAGCGAAGGTGTCCTATACAAAGAGTTTGTATAAGACCTGACCACGAAATGTTAACGACTCATTATATAACGCCGTTAATGACAGAGACTTCACTTCACTAGGATGATCATAGGTAACATGGCCTCAATCCTGAGTGAGTTAGGAGCTCCTGCCATTGAAAGCAGTTCTTTGATTTGCATGGGTGCAAGTGGCCAGGACGCCGACTTAAACCTACCACTTTGGGGATTCATCTTATTTGGGAGTTGAGAACTCAGCTACATAAGATGGAATTCACCCCTTCTCCAAAACAGGGGTAAGTAGATAGATTGCTCCGTTAAAGGCTGATCCTGGGGCTTAAACGATGTGACACCACACAACTTCTCAAGGCTCGAGAGGTGTCCACACATAGTGAGACTATGTTGTATTGTTCATTAGAAGGATCAGTGATACTTAAGGAGTTAGATTTAACTACAGAGAAAAAACGGTAAATTGGCCTAGCTGTACTTACAAGCATCTGTGAAGGGTTATCGTACTTATGATTGGTTATATCCGATGGACACAGAAATATATCTGTGGAAAGAAGAGTTCAGCTGTCGGTCTTTAGTGGAATGCCTGGCAGTTAATGGATGGTGGATCTTGTGGCTAAAGAGTTTAGTCAGCTATTCACGTACCGTTAGAGCTTTGAGCCATAAGTCTATAAGGTCTCCTTGGTAGCTTAGATTCAAGTTTAGAATCAATTTTTGGGTCAGTTTGAAATGTTCAAATTGACAAGAGAGAGTTCGATTATATATGATATGATTGACTAGTTAATTATATATGACATAACTGACTTTATGTATGAGATACATTAATTTGGAGGAAATTGGATATAAATATGATTTATATCTAGTAGAAGAGAAAACGCTATGGTTGATATATGATATTAAACTATAGGTTATGAATATAATATGATTATATTTATTATTTTATTAATTGGACAGTTATGGGATAATTGGCCGCCATTTTCTCCCTAATTATACGTTAGTGGGAAGTTCCATTCAATTTTCGTAATTGAAGAATAAAATGAAAATTGTTTTCATTTAGCAAAAGGAGACACGATTAATTGCTCATAGTGTGTTTTGATTTCTATCGCTTAGTAAATCAGAGCCTATACGAGAGCTTGTGTTTACTAAACGATCGCTTACACACACATGCACAGCTACTAAACGATCACTTACCTTTTCCTAAACGATCGCTTAGCGCCGAGCTTTTACTAGACGATCGCTTACCTTTTCCTACACGATCGTGTATCTCACTTAAACGATCAAGCACCATATCTATACGATAGACGCTGCCTTCTCCGACTTGCTTGATCGTTATATACGATCTCTTTTCCTCCTCCCCTCTACCAAATCCGAACAAAGCCCACTCTTTAGATTCTCACAACAAGAATACTAAGAGTTCCGAGTGGTGATGTCGTCCCCATCTTCATCTGTTCGTATGGAGTTCATTCATGGTAGATGATCGGGTGTTACTGAACGATACCTTTCTGTTCCAGTGAGAGCGAGAGCATTCGTTCGTGGAGAGAGGGAGATTTCTACTGAAGAGAGTCTTCAACTGGTAAGTTTGTTTGGTCTCTTGTTTATTTATCTTTAAGCATGCCGGTAATTTAGTAGTTTGATGCATATCTGTATGTGTGAATGTAAATGTGGTAATTCTATCACAATGCTTTTGGAAAGATCGTATAGCTCATTAAGCTTCATCGCTTAGTTTCTGACTATATGATCGTAGAGTAAATCATTTACCTTTCGTGTGTTAAACGATCGGGCTTCGCAGCTTCGTTGTGCCTAAAAGATTTTTTAGCATCCGCGCATTATCATCTTGTGCGCTACACGATTGTTTACCTAGAGTCTTTTACTAAACGATGCGAGCTTCGCCCAGTGGTTCAAGACCCGATTTGACTATGAACCGGTTTGCTCGGTGGAAAAATGTAATAGATAGAATTTTTTTCATTCCGATTTTTGAGGTGGTTCATCCCGGTCCATTAATCTGTGTTATTATGCATGAGATGTATGTTTTATTTACCTGTCATAGGTATAAACATATAGAAAAATCCCACCTTAGGTTATGCATCGATCATGCATCATCTCTTTATTATAAGTGTTATGATTTAGAGAAGCATGATTTAAATTACGTAAGAGCATGCTCATGCATCATATAATATAAGAGTTATATTTATGCATGCATAAAGCATTGACATGCATCATCTTTATATTATAATTGTTATAGTATTAGGGTGTATGGAAAGCATGTATGCTGGGTTGTTACTCGTATATAAAAGTTGTATAGTAGTGACCGAACATTGCATGAAGCATGACACATATGTTAATTTATAAGTGTTATAAATACCTTGTTGTGTGGCAATGTTTGTTTTAGTTGTTTATTTTATAAATGCTATAAAGAAATTAGAACTAAAATAATAAGGAAGACATGCATGCTAACTTAGGTTTAAATCATGGTTTTAAAAATGTTTTTGGATGAGATAGACTTAAGATCAAGGTTCTAATATGATTAGCAACCTGAGGCTTTAATCTTTTAATCAGTTTAATAGGATTAAATTGACTAATAAAAGATTAAAGTGTAGCAAATCTATCTATAAGAGATCTTTTGTCCAAGGCGGGTTTTATCTAGGCTGGGGTATTTAAGGTGACGGAAACGTAACACCCCTACCTGGGAACCTACTTGAAAAGGTGAATTAGATAGATTTGATGCATGCATGTAAGTTAAGGATAGTCCATTAAAGAGTTTAATGTGACTACTTGAACTTGTTTTATTTCAAAAACAAAAGTTGTTTTTTAGCGAATTAAAATGACTTAGACTAAAATCAGTAGTCGGATTGTCTAAGCTATTGATCCCCTAGGTAGAACATTCAGTGGGAGGTACATGAGGCATTTGATGCTTTATTTTAACCTTTCGCGTTTCTCCATGATCCTCGGCCCTGTGGCACCCTGGGAGTGTCCCTCTAAATGATGGTGTTTGGGTAGGTCAATATCAAGGTGGATTGAGAGAATATTCATAGTAAGTGAGAGCGGGAAGTGCGACAACATATCTCACGGTCTCTCTTGTTAGGTTGAATAAAGTTTTTACGCATCGCCTCGAGGCATCCTAGGAGTGTCCCTCAATAGGATGGCAGTTTTGTGCATTTCTTTATTTGATCTCCTGTAAGAAGATAAGGTTACTTAGTCTCTCGTCCTAATCTGCTTCTTCCCTATGGTGGGCTCATTAGGGCGGGACTCTGGGGCCGAAAACGAGGGGTTACACTTACGCAGAATTGTTAAGGGTTAATAGTTCTGGACCAAATAAATAGTAGCTGTTAGGTACAGTTCCAAGAGTTGGTTCTGCCTCATGGTTGAGAATGTTTCATCCTAGTGAAAAGGCATCTGATCACCCCACCGGTAACGTTTGTCCTGCCTCGCTGGGGCATCATTGCAAAATAGAAGTCTTAATCACTTAGGGTACTTAGAAACTGTTTTGCTAAAAATAATTGGTTAAAAGGTGGTTTAGCAAAGTCTTATAAAAGTTTGTTCATTTTTCAGCAACGATTTAAAAATGGCTACAGCCACAATTGCATTGTTAACCACTGAAAAACTTACTGAAGACAACTATTTGAGTTGGAAACATATGATTATGATGATACTCATCATCAAGGATTTATGTTTGCCCTTACGAAGGTTTGTCCTCCTATTCCAGCTCCAAACACCGCTCGAAATGTTCAGGAGGCGTACAAGCGATGGACACGGGCAAACAAGAAGGCTCGAGCCTATATCTTGGCCAGTCTAAGTGACGTGTTTGCCAAGAAGCATGAGCCCATGGTCTCAACACGTGAGATCATGGAGTACCTATAGGGGATGTTCGGACAACCGTCTAGACAGCTTAAGCATGAGGCTCTGAAATACATCTTTGACTCCAAAATGGAGGAAGGCACCTCTGTTTGTGAACATGTGCTTAACATGATGATCCACTTTAACGTGGCAGAGATGAATGGGTCTAGAATCATTGAGGGCAATCAGGTTAGTATAATCCTGCATTCATTGCCGGAGAGCTTCCTCCACTTTGTTAGCAATGTGATTCTTAACAAAGTGGAATATACCCTTACAACTCTTCTCAACGAGTTGCAGACATACCGATCTTTACTGAAAGTAATGAGAGGAAAATTAGTGAGGCAAATGTTGTCTCGTCTTCTAAGATATTCCATCGAGGTTCGACCTCAGGGACAAAGTCTGTACCTTTTACTTCTAACTCTGGAAAATGGAAGAAGAGGAATAATGGTAAGGGGGAAAGGGAAAGCGCTTGCTAACCCGCCACCTGTTGGCCACAGGAGTCGTCGACCACCGGTTGAAAAAGAAAAATGTTTCCACTGCAACCAAGATGGATACTGAAAGAGGAATTTTCCTTGCTATCTGAAGGAAAGGAAGGCCGCCAAGGCTAAGGCCAAGGCGGACTAAGGTAAATATGATTTACTTGTGCTAGAAACTTGATTAATGGATAATGATGTTGCCTAGATAATTGATTCGGGCGCCACTAATCACGTTTGTTCTTCTTTTCAGAGGATTAGATCCTGGCGAAAGCTGGAGGCGATGAGATGACGATGTGAGTAGGCACCAGACACGTTGTCTCATCTGTGGCAATGGGAGACATCCAATTAACTTTATAGAATAGGTTTCTTGTATTAAAAGATGTTTTTGTTGTTCCTGATTTAAAAAGGAACTTAATTTCTATAAAGTGTCTATTACAATGTAAATACACTCTTTCTTTAATGTGGATAAAGTGTTTATTCATAAGGATGGTATTGAGATTTGTACAGCTAAATTGGAAAATAACTTGTATGTGCTAAGACTTTTAGCCTTAAGTTCCCTCCATAACATAGAGATATTTAAATCTGTCATAACTCAATCTAAACGTCAACGAATTTCTCTAGAAGTAAATGGCCAACTTAGGCACCTTCGATTAGGGCACATCAATCTCAATAGGATTGAGAGATTGGTGAAGAATGACCTTCTAATTGAGTTAGAAGAAAATTCTTTACCGGTGTGTGAATCTTGCCTTGAGGGTAAGATGACTAAAAGACCTTTTACTAGAAAAGATTATTGAGCCAAAGAGCCTCTTAAGTTAGTACACTCTGACCTCTGTGGTCATATCAATGTGCGAGCTCGAGGAGGCTATGAGTTTTTTATCAGTTTTACTGATGATTACTCTAGGTATGGGTATGTTTATCTGATGGAACGGAAGTTTGAATCTCTTGAAAAGTTCAAAGAGTTCAAGATTGAAGTTGAAAATGCATTGGATAGACGTATTAAAACACTTCAATCAGATGGAGGTGGAGAGTTTTTGGATTCGAGGTTCCAAGACTATTTGATAGAACATGGAATCATTTTCCAACTCTCAACGCCGGGTACACCTCAGTAGAATGGTGGAGCAGAGAGGAGAAACAGAACCTTGTTGGACATGGTTCGTTCACTAATGAGTTATGCTTCCTTATCGGACTCATTTTGGGGTTTCACAGTGGAAACTGCGGTATACATACTCAACTGTGATCCTTCCAAGAGTGTTGTGAGAACGCCTCTAGAGTTGTAGAACGAGCATTAATCTAGTTTATATAACTTCTACATATGGGGTTGTCCAGTGCATATTCTTGAGGAAAATCCCAATAAGTTGGAATCGCGGTCGAGGTTGTGCCTCTTTGTAGGTTACTCTAAAGGTACACAAGGGGGTTACTTTTATGATCCGTCGGAAAATAGGGTGTTTGTTTCCACGAACGCTATTTTCCTAGAGGTTGATCATATAAGGGAGCACAGTCCACGTAGTAAAGTCATGTTACATGAGCTTTCCAATGAAACTATTGAAACTTCAACAAGAGTTGAAGGGCCTACTTCAACAACAAGAGTTGTTGATGATAGTTCATCTAGTAGGTTTGAGGGAACCTCGACGCAGTGGGGGGGTTGCGAACTCACCCATTCGCTATCTGGGTTTCACTGAAATCCTAGCTATGGTAGCAGATGGCAACGTTGAGAATCCATTGTCTTATCAGAAGGCAATGGAGGATATAAACCAAGATGAATGAGTCAAAGCCATGGATCTCGAGATGGAGTCGATGTAGTTCAACTCAGTATGGGATCTTGTAGATTAGCCTAATAGGGTAAGACCTATAGGATTTAAATGGATCTACAAGAGGAAACGGAATGCTGATGGGAAGGTACAAACCTTCAAGGCTCAACTTGTGGCAAAGAGTTATACCCAGATGGAAGGAGTCGACTATGAGGAGACTTTCTCGTCTGTTGCAATGTTAAAGTTAATCCACATCCTCTTGTCCATTGCCGCTTATTATGAGATGTGGCAAATGGACATCAAGACGGCCTTTCTGAATGACAATCTTAAGGAGACCATTTACATGGTGCAGCCCAAGGTATTCATTGCCAAAGGTCAAAAGCAAAAAATTTGCAAACTGAATCAGTCCATTTATGTGCTGAAACAGACATCTCGATCTTCGAACATTCGGTCTGATACTGCGATCAAATCGTATGGCTTTGACCAAAATGTTGATGAACCTTCTGTCTACAAGAAGATCATCAACAGTTCAATAGTTTTCTTAGTGTTGTATGCAGACGATATCCTACTCATTGGGAATGATGTAAGTCTACTGACTGCAGTTAAGAACTAGCTAGTGACCCAATTCCAAATGAAAGATTTGGGAAAGGCTTAGTTTGTTTTGGGTATACAGATCTTTTGGGATCGTAAAAACAAAGTGCTAGTGCTATATCAAGCATCGTACATTGACAAGATATTACTCAAGTACTCGATACAGGACTCCAAAAGGGGCCTATTGCATTTCAGGCATGGAGTCACTTTGTCTAAGGACATGTGTCCTAAGACACATCAAGAGGTTGAGGAGATGAGACGGGTTCCATATGCATTTGTCGTTGGTAGTCTGATGTATGCAATGCTTTGTACTAGGCCAGACATCTGCTATGCTGTGGGAAAAGTCAGTAGGTATCAGTCTAACCCAGGCCAGGGTCACTGGACCACAGTTAAGAATATTTTAAAGTATCTTTAAAGAACGAGGGACTGCATGCTCATGTATGGGTCTAGGGATTTGATCCTTATTGAATACATGGATTCTATCAAATTGATAAGGATTCCAGGAAGTCCACTTCAGGGTCAGGTTTTACTCTTAACGGAGGAGCTGTAGTGTGGCAAAGCACTAAGTAGGGATGTATCACCGACTCCATGATGGTGGCCAAGTATGTAGCGACTTGTGAAGCTGCTAAAAAAGTCGTCTGGCTTAGGAAGTTCCTGACAAAGCTGGAAGTTATTCCAGATATGTCTAGGCCCATCACTCTTTATTATGAAAATATGGTGTTGTGGCGAACTCCAAGAAGCCCAGGAGTCAAAGGCTTGACAAACACATAGAGCGAAAGTATCACCTGATTCGCGAGATAGTGCATCGAGGGGACGTGATCGTCACGAAGATTGCTTCGGAGTAAAATATTGCTAACCCATTTACGAAGGCTCTCACGACTACAGTGTTTGAGTGTCACCTTAAGAGCATGGGTCTATGGGACCGCCCGCGGCTAGACTAGGGCAAGTGGGAGATTTTCTTGTATTGGGCCTTAGTGCCCTAATTTATTGTTTTGTATTAGTTTTTGTACACCTCACTCGCTTTAGGACAAGTGGGAGATTGTTGATGATGATGCCCTAAAGTCTCGTGTCCTGTAGTTTGTAAACACATTTTGTACGAACGCTTATGATGTATAATATATGATATTTTTTTCACTACTTAACTTTACACATTGGATGTTCTATTTACTTTACCACAAACCAATAAACAAAAAACCCTGGTTGTCATTATGTAACTTAAGCATGTATATGGTGACATACAAGTGGATCATGTCTTAAGTGATAACCAAAATGGTCTGTAGTATGTGGATAAAAGAGGGAAACCTTATCCTAAGTAACGCTACGAATTCGGCCCGCTTTATGGAACAAGTTACAAGTGTTGTGACTTGCTACAGATGGCCTGATCTTGATCATTCATGTGGGGACGTGCAAGTAAGGGTGTCCTATGCAAAGAGATTGTATAAGACCTGACCACGAAGTGTTAACTTCTCATTATATAATGTCGTTCATGACAGAGACTTCACTTCACTAGGATGACTATAGGTAACATGACTCTCAATCTTGAGTGAGTTAGAAACTCCTGCCATTGAAGGCGGTTCTTTGATTTTCATGGGTACGAGTGGTCAAGTAGCCGACTCAAACCTACCAGTTTGGGATTCATCTGATTTGGGAGTTGAGAACTCAGTACATAAGATGAAATTCACTCCTTCTCCAAAACAGGGGTAAGTAGATAGTGGCTTCATTAAGGGCTGATTCCGGGGCTTAAACGATGTGGCACCACACCCGCACTTTCTCAAGGCTCGAGAGGTGTCCACACATAGTGGGACTATGTTGTATTGTTCATTAGAGGGATCAGTGATACTTAAGAAGTTAGATGTAACTACAGAGGCGAAACGGTAAATTGGCCCAGTTGTACTTACGAGCATCGGTGAAGGGTTATCGTACTTATGATTGGTTATATCTGATGAATACATAAATATATCTGTGGTAAGAAGAGTTCAGTTATCGATCTTTAGTAGAATGTCTGGCAGTTAACGGATGGTGGATCTCATGGCTAAAGAGTTTAGTCAGTTATTCGCTACCCTTAGAGCTTCGAGCCATAGGTCCATAAGGTCCCCTTGATAGCTTGGATTCAAGTTGAGAATTAGTTTTTTGGTCAGTTTGAAATGTTCAAATTGACAAGAAGGAGTTCGATTATATATGATATGATTGAACTAGTTAATTATATATGATATAATTGACTTTATGTATGAGATATATTAATTTGGAGGAAATTGGATATAAATATGATTTATATCTAGCAGAGGAGAAAACACTATGGTTGATATATGATATTAAACTATAGGTTATGAATATAATATGATTATATTTATTATTTTATTAATTGGATAGTTATGGGTTAATTGGACGCCGTTTTCTCTATAACCATATGTTAGTAGGAAGTTCCATTCGGTTTTCGTAACTCAAGAATAAAATGAAAATTGTTTTCATTTTGCAAAGGGAGACACGGTTAATTGCTCACGGTGTGTTTTTCTTTCTATCGCTTAGTAAATCAGAGCCTATACGATAGCTTGTGTTTATTAAACAATCGTTTATACGCGTGTGCGCATCTACTAAACGATCGCTTACCTAATCCTAAACGATTGCTTAGCACCGAGCTTTTACTAAACAATCGTATAGACGATCGCTTACCTTTTTCTACAAGATTGTGTACTCACCTAAATGATCAAGCACCCTGTCTATACGATAGACATTGCCTTCTCCCACTTGCTTGATCATTGTATACAATCTCTTTTTCTCATCCCCTCTACCAAATCCGAACAGAGCCCACTTTTTGGATTCTCACTCCAAGAATACTAAGGGTTCTAAGTGGTGGTATCGTCCCCATCTTTGTCTGTTCGTGTGGAGTTCTAGACGATCGGGTGTTGCTAAATGATACTTTGTCGTTCTAATGAGAGCGAGAGCATCTGTTCTTGGAGAGAGCGAGATTTCTGCTGAAGAGAGTCTTCAACTGGTAAGTTTGCTTGGTCTCTTGTTTATTTATCTTTAAGCATGCCGGTAATTTAGTAGTTTGATGCATATCTGTATGTGTGAATGTAAATGTGGTAATTTTGTCACAATGCTTTTGAAAAGATCCGCTTCCGCTCAGAGGTACTCTTGTATAAGAGTTCCTTCAGGATCGACTAACGGGGAATGACTATTTTTTTTTTCTAGACGGCTATGCAGGGTACAACCAAATAATGATCACACTGATAGACCAGGAAAAGACAATGTTCACATATCCATATGGGACGTTTGCTTTCCGTCGCATGCCATTTGGATTGTGAAATGCACCGAGCACATTCCAAAGGTGCATGATGGCAATCTTCTCAAATTATCTCGAAGACTCTATTGGAATATTTATAGACGATTTCTCAGTATATAGGAAGACATACAAAGTATGCTTGGAGAACTTGGAGAAAATCTTGAAAAGGTGTAAAGACATGAATTTGGTTTTAAATTGAGAAAAATGTCATTTTATGGTGACTGAAGAAATAGTTCTTAGTCACAACTTTTCTAAGAATGAATTAGAAGTTGATTGCGCAAAAATTGAGGCAATTGAAAAGCTGCCACCTCCAACAAATGTGAAGAGTTTGAGAAGCTTTTTGGGACATATTGGTTTTTATCGAAGATTTCTCAAAGAGTTCTCAAAGATTACCAGGCCATTGAATATGTTGTTGGAGGTGGATCGATCTTTTTATTTTGACAATAGTTGTTTGGATGCGTTTGAGAAATTGAAGAAAGCTTTAATCTTAGCTCCTATTTTAATTTCTCCAGATTGGACCAAACCTTTTGGACTTATGTGTGACGCCAGCGAATACGCGATGGGAGCTACGTTAGCTCAATGAGTTGAAAGGATTCTGCATCCCATCAAGTATGCAAGTAAAACCCTTAACAGTGCTCAAGAGAATTATACGACCACAAAGAAGAAGTTGCTGGAGGTGGTTTTTGCTGTGGAAAAATTTCGACCATATTTCTTAGGATCCAAGGTCATCATTTACACCGATCATTCTGCTATTAAATATTTGATGACCAAGAAGGACGCAAAACCATTGATTAGGTGGGTTCTATTACTACAGAAGTTTGACACCAAGATTGTGGATAGAAAAGGAACAGAAAACAAGGTCGCTGATCATTTGTCAAGACTTAAACATCTTCAAAATGATTGTGTCCAACCATTTGTGAATGCTTTTTTTTTCTGACGAGCAGTTGCTAAAAATTGATGAATATTTTCCATGGTATGTAGACATAGTCAACTTTCTTGTTTGCAAGCAGTTCCTTAAAGATTATACCTCTCAACAAAAAAAGCGGCTCATGCATGATTGCAAATTTTATTATTGAGATGAGCCCAAATTATATAAGAAGGGACCTGCCCAAATTATATAAGAAGGGACCTGACCATATTCTAAGACAGTGTGTTCCTGAGACACCATTTCATCGCATCTTATTTCAATGCCATGAATCGCCATATGGTGGACATAGTGTGTTGGCATCTGTCGAATTTCATAACATAGGATAATAGTATCCACTTTGTAAGACCTTCGCAGTCGTGTGTTGACTTCCAAAATTCCAATGAACGTCATCTTGGAGGTAGAATTATTTGACGTTTGGGGGATCGATTTCATAGGGCCATTTCCACCATCTAATGGCCACAACTATATCCTACTGGTTGTTGACTACGTTTCAAAATGGGTAGAGGTGATCTTCTATGTCTCGAACAATGAGACCACAGTATCAAAGTTCTTGCAGAAGGATATCTTCTCTCTTTTTGGCACCTCACGTGCCATTATAAGCGATGAAGGTACACATTTTGTCAATCGTATCATTAGCAAGATTTTGATCAAATATAATGTACATCATAAAATAGCAACAGCATACCATCCCAAGACCAATGGTCAGGTAAAGGTATCGAATAGAGAGATCAAGCCTGTATTAGAGAAGGTTATTAACTTGGCAAGAAAGGATTGGGCTAAAAGACTCGATGATGCGTTTTGGGTGTATCGCACAACATACAAAACTCCCATAGGGATGTCCTCATACGCACTTATCTTTGGCAAGGCATGTTAATTACCATTAGAGCTTGAACATAGGGCATTTTGGGCCACAAATAAACTCAATTTTGACCTAAAAGCTTCAGGAGAAGCAAGGAAGTTGCAATTGCTGGAATTAGATGAATAGAGACTATAGGCTTATGAGAACGCTAAGATATATAAGGGGCGGATGAAGCATTGGCATGACCAACGTATTCGTAAGAAAAATTTCGAAATTGGCCAAAAGGTTCTCCTATTTAATTCTAGACTTCGTCTTTTTCCAGGAAAGCTAAAGTCACGATGGTCAGGATCATTTGTTATCAAAGAAGTCTATTCGCATGGAGCGATGGAGCTGATCAGTGAAGATGGGACCAATGCTTTCAAAGTCAATGGAAAACACATCAAACTGTACTATGGAGGAGATCTTAACTGCGAGAAGACCTCCATAGATCTTGGAAAACCCGAACGATGCAATGGAAGGAAATCCCCACGTGTCAAAGAATTATTCATCATGGGACGCATCATATCCTTTTTGGTATCCTTTCAGTTGTTATTTTGCTATCCATTATTATTGATGTTTTGATATGTCTTTGGTTGTTTTTGGTTATTATTATTTAAAAAAAAAATAGAAAGAATGATTCCTTAGAAAAATGAGGGGATTGGGGTTTCTCATGTGATGAGTGTTGTGATGAATCTTGGAAAGGTAAGAGAATTATAATTCTTAACGCATCTCCAAGAACTCATCGCAAGTGAGAGAACGATACATCACCCACCATAAGGTGGTGAAAAGACATTCTACTAGCCCATTAATGTGTGTGGCGCTATCATTGCCTCGAATCACAAGGAAACCATACATCTCCCATTCACCCCTCGCCTATTTAAACCCCTATTTCCCCCTTCGAACATTCGTCTTCTTCAAGCAATCCCTAAACCATAAAGCTCTGTATTCTTAAGCTTACTTAAGCACTCAAAATTTCCTTTGAACCTTTCTCCGACCATTCCCCTACCTTTCTTCGATCAAATGGCAGGTCAGAAGACTCCTTCTTCAGCCCCTTCATCCACGCCTACTTTCTCCTATGAAATGGTGTCTCCAACCGTCTCTTTCAACCCTGTCTCAATTCCGATCGCTGCCGCGTCGACCTATGTGCCACCAGCCATGGTTACTTCGCTTTCACAATTCGACCCTACATTCATCCCACCTACACCAACAGCGGTGCCAAAAAATTGATGTGTTCCGTTTATACGATGAAATAATAATACTTATGAGAATTAAATTCTTAGTTTTCTTTAGTCAAACCCAAGTGCAAATATGACAAAAGTTCCTGATGAGTCCAGGGTCGAATGTAGGGATTGCTCGTAAGTATGCGATGAAACTAAAATATGATCTTCATGTGTAAAAAAATGTTCAAAGGAGATTGAATAAATAGACTTAAACCTAACTATGCGATGGGGACTATGTCTAAAGTGAAGCAGTGTATTAGATAACAGTTATACGATAGAAGGGTTGAGAATAACTTTCACTAACATTTTCTAAACAACTAAATGGAATATGCAATCAAGCTATACACTCAATGTTACAACCAGCACTTTTCAGTGTCTTTTGCCACGTTATCTTATCTCTAAGATGCATACGATAGGTGTAATTGATTCAAGCAACAAATTTAAGCATGCATAAAATAAGTTGATCGCATGATTCCTCAAGTTATTTAGTCGTGTTAGCTACAATCTTCTACACCCATGAAACGATTTAGCTATGCATGATATAGGTGGAAATGATAGACAAGATTTATAATAAACATGTATTCATATTAAAATTCTAAATTTGTCAACACAAGAAATACAATAAGACACACCAAAAGGGAAAAGGTCAGAGAGTCAAGTTGTGGTTCGCAATGTCTTACTTCCTCCAGCCTTTTTTTACAGCTGCTTCCTTGGATAATCGAACAAAATAATCTTCTTCCCCTAGAGTCCTAAGCTCTCACCAAGGAGTTTCTATGGAAGAATGACAGGAGTTTTAATCAGAATCCCTTCTCAGGATGTTCTTCTTGTTTCCCACAATATATCCCCGAATATAATAAAAACTTCAAACTCAGAATTCTAACGACTATTCCTCTCACTATTCACATATGTATATTTCTGTGTTCTTCTGCATGGCATCTGCATGGGTATTTATAGGCGTTCACGATCACTATTTTTCTTAAGCTCATGATTATGTTGATGGGGCGCATTAAACTCCATATCCTACTGCGCCGACTGCAACGTGTCAGTGGTTCATTGAATCTTCAACAAAGCTTTCCTGTCATCCACCAACGCAACTTGTGATGTGACACCCACCATCCAAGTCATATCATGCCTCATCGCTTGCAGTATGCGATTGTCTTCATTTTCTTCTCAAGTCGCTTCTTGCTTGAACGCATAAATGGGCATGCGACCACGCGACCATCAGACTTCAGAAAGGTATTCTACATAGAAGTAGTGAAATGAATCTGGAATTTAAATATGCTATGCGTTAGAAGTAAGTGATCGCATGCTTTGCTTTTTGTATAAATTTATTGACAATTTTATCTAAGTTGCGTGCCTTTGCCTTATTATTTTAAATAAAATAGATATAATAACTTGTATTTTTATAAGTTATCACATACCACATTTGCACCGATAATGAAATTTTCATGATCACTAACCCTGAAAATCATATAATAAAGAATACTTGTGTTGAGAAACTTAATATAGAAAGACAAGTTTAATAAAATTAGTCTTAAAGTACAACAACAAAAAATAAGTACACAACACAGTGCAAAAGTTATCCCCATATTAACATTATACTTTAGACAAACCTTGGCAACTTAAAACTTATCAAATCTAAGCCCTTAGCAGAGCAAACATAAAAATATATAAACACAAGAAAAGAATTGTAGAAACAAATCAAGACTAACATGCAATAAAATTATGCTATGTAGCATTGTAGCAACTTTCTGGCTTAGCCAACTTTGATTCGATAACCTAAAAGTAGAATTATGTTTGTGAATGTCACTTGATTATGCCATCATACAACCACCTTTATTGTTTGCCATAAGATTAATAATCAAACATACATCCAACCAATAAAAATAGATTCTCTCAAAGTTTAACATTCATCTTGATTCACCTAGACTAAAAAGAATCATGATACATCCTAATTATCAAAGACAAAACTTGTCCAACAGTAAATTTGGTCACCAGCTTATAAAATACTAATAGCCCCCACCTCATCCAACTTTCTCATTAACTGAAAATCTAAAGACAACTATAAGTATATAACTTATAAGAATTCAAATAACTATAAAGATACACAAAGGTACAATTATCACATACTCGAGATGACAAGCACAAAAGCCAATTAATCAACAACTAAATCAAATATAAGTAGTTTCTCAACCAAGGTATTAATCAACAACGACCTTGGATGAGTATGAAAATAAATAAGTGTTGAATATCTACAGTGTAGAATTTATAAATTCAGAACACGTAGGATATCCAATTCAAATACATACAAAAGAATTCCACAAACTTATAATCTAATACAAACACATAAATCCAGTTCAAAGAAGAATTAAAGCAACAATCCTTACTGAATCCAACATCTTAATCTCCTTTCAAAACTCTTAAGCTTGAAATTTGTGATTGTTAGGCCCAAGAGTTTAATGTTCAGCCCAAAAGAAATTTAGGAAACAAGCCCAAATGGAAAATCAGTGATGTAGAAAGGGCCATGTAGCTTCACTTGGATCTCACACGTGGTTGTCACTCACGATGAAGGTAATTTTCAGGTATTGTCATCAATTCAACATGCATTTTCAGACTTCTCAATCAGTTTCTCTCTGTTTGTTCATCCAGGGTATCAATGAAGAAGATGAGTTTCTGAAGGAGATCAAAATTGACCATGGAGAACTAAAAGAGATGAAGAGGAAGAAGAGGAGGAACGAGAAACGAACATAGAAAATAAGTGGTTCGACCAAGTTGCCTACATCCACTGTGCAAAGGGAAGGTATGTATTTTAATTACCTCAATTTCTCCTTTCTCAATTTCTTCTCCGATGAAGTGAAATTTTGTATCGATATGCTTTACTCTGCTGTGACATTGTTGATTTTTAGATAGATATATTGCATTTTGATTATCACAATGGATCCTTATAGTGGGTTGATTAATTACAAAGTCATTGAGTAACCTCTTTAATCATAACCCTTCTTTTACTGCCTCTGATAATGCGATAAACTTTGTTTCTGTTGTGGATAGGGCCACAATAGATTGTAGACTTGCCTTTCAACTTATCACATTATTTTTCCAAAGGAAAATGTATCCTGGTAATGATCGTCTTTTGTCTAAGTCCCCTACATAGTCAGCATCTACATAGCCATAGATATTATCATTAAATATTTCATTTTGTTTGTACTAGATTCGAACATCTTTAAATGAACATAGATACCTTAGTATCCATTTAATTGTCTCCCAATGGCATTTGCCTAGATTAGACATGTATCTACTCACCAAGCTTGTAGCATAAGATAGGTCAGGTCATGCTGAAGTCATTAGGTACATTAGGGATCCCACTTCTTGAGAGTATGTGATTGGTTTCATGAGGTTTATGTGTTCCTCATCAGTAGGCTTAGGCCCTGCTGAAAGTTTAAAATGATGTGCTAAAAGTGTCTTTACTAGTTTTCACTACTCATTTTAATCCTCCGAAGTACTTTGCTATAGAGATTTGATTTACTTGTTTCTTATAGTTTCAACACATAGAATTCTTCTTGATTCCCCCAAATCTTTCATGTAAAATTCTTTCTTTAGAAGAGTCTTGACTTGTTTAAGAACTTTTTGAGAGCTCTCTACAAGTAACATATCATCTACATATAGTAGTAGATACACAATATCTTCAAAACTCCTAGTGTTTGTGTAAACACACAAGTCATAGGAGCTTCTTTTGAATCCAATTTTGGATACCACCTCATCAAATCTATCATACTAGCACCTAAGAGACTGCTTCAGATCATAAATTGACTTATTTAATAAGAAAACTAGATCTTCTTCTCCCTTATTTACATAACCTTGAGGTTGCTTCATATAGATAGTTTCACTCAAGTAACCATGTAGATAAGCAGTCTTCACATTCAATTGGCCTAACTACAAGTCATTTTGTACAACTAAGGAGAGGAGTAGCCTAATGGATATTTGTTTTACTACAGGTGAAAAAACTTCATTATATTCTATGTCTTTCTTCTGTGTGAATCCTTTAGCAACAAGTCTTGCCTTGAATCTAGACTTTTGGACCTCTAGAAACTCTTCCTTAAATTTGTAGATCCATTTACATGAGATAGGTTTGTATCCTTTTGTTGGAATACGAAAACATGCAGCGGGAGAAAACAGGATTATTGATCATTCTAATTCATTAATTTTGACATCAAAATAAGCATGTTCACGGAGAATTAAGAGGGTTCCAACACATACCTTTGAAAAACCTCTTGAATCTTGATCTTCAGCTGCAATCTTTTTTTCCTTTATTTGTGAACCACCACAAGGTCTTTTCTACTATTCTCTTGATGTTAGAGTATATCATCATGCAGTGGAAGCAACAAGGATCAATAAGAATTCTAATTCATTAATTTTGGCAGAAACTAAAGCATGCTCATATAATATAAGAGCGTTTGAAGTCATACCTTTGTAGAACACTTCAAGATCTTGATTCTCAGTTGTTGTCTTCTCTAAAACTTATCGTGAACCACCTCAAGATCTTCCCCACTATCCTCTTGAAGCTTTAGAATGAGTTGTGGGACTCAAGAACAACTTGAACAACAAGAAATTAGGAATGAAGCTCACAACCACTTGAAGAACTTTTCTGCACTCGAATTTTTCTTTAAAAAACCCTTTGAATGCATCTCTTAATTCCACTTCAATCTTCTTTATTTATTGCAGGATAACATGCAAAAAAAGATGGTTGCATGAGATGCAGCTCATGCTTGGAATTAATGAAGTAAATTATGAATGGTTTATGTGTGAGCTAGTTGAAGAAGATAATGGAAAAACTCATTTTTCCTTTTTGTGTAAGTTTTTGTAATTTTTCAATTTTCAAATAATGATTTCAAAAATCAATTTGATTTTAAAATTGAAAATATTATTAATTTTATAAAATTAATTACATAAATTAATTTACTAATAAAATTAATAAATAATTATTTAAATAATCATTAAATAATTCTAATTAATTTATTATCAAATATTAAATTAATTTTTATACAAATTCATCTTCATATATGTAAATCATATTTAAATATAAATTCTCCTATTTCGTTTAATTCTAATTTGAACATTTCAAATTAACTTATCATGCTACTCTAATGCTTATCCATTTACGAGCTCGTAGGGGGACCTCGCGGACCTACAAATCATGGGCTCCAACGATCTAGATTAATTGGTTGAACTCATTATACTGAATTAATTCCCATTTGTTAACTATTGGGTCACTCACTATAGCCCATAGTTGAACTCCCCTCATTGTAGATATATTATGTCCACTTGATATAACCATGATTAGTAAGTTGATCCTTCATAGGTTGTTCGTAATCACAGTTGGGTGAAGATCACCGTTTTACCCCTATGAATACATCTTGTTCCTTATATTCCTATTGACCCTCTAATGAACAATTTTTTATTCATAATACCTATAAATCAAATATTTTCTCTATCATGAGAAGACGGGGCCCCGATTGTTCAAGACCTGGAATCAGTACTTAAGAGAACAACCTATTTACTAACCCTAAATCAGGTAGGAGTGAATTCCATCTTGCAGGGCTACGTCCCGAGCTATTCATCCGGTCTTATCCCTAAAATGGAAGGCTTATTGAGTAGTGCTATTGACTACTCTCACTCATGCAGATCAAAGGATAATCCCTAACAAACAGAAGTTCATGCTAGCTCAGGATTAAGATTGAGTTAACCTAGGTTACTTAATAATGAAATAGTCAGTTTTAATAGTAAAGGGTCGTTATAAAGAAAAGTGACTATTTTCGTGGTCCAGTCTTATTATGCAAAACTCATTGCATAAGATGCCCCCACTCAATGTCTCTACATGAACGATCTGTGGATCACATCGTTTGTAGCACTTTACAACTCCTCATACATCTACAGAATAGGCCACATCCATAGTGTTACAAGGATGATATACCCAATTTCATCCATATACTTATTAGATCATTTAGGCTATATACTATTAATTCTTGATCCTATTTATGTCACCACATAAAGTTAAAGTATTCAGACTATAGCCATGGATATGTTTATTGGATTTTCATAATAGAATGCAAAATCAACAACTTTACTAAATAAGTTACTCAATAATATTTTATTGATAAATAGAATGTTTAACACGAACTACGAGTTCTAGGACATTCCCAACACTTGGAGCCTTAGATTGAGTTGTGAGACTCAAAACAAGCTTGAATTAGGGAAAAATGGAGAGGAGGTCACTGGTTTACCAAGGTTGAAGACCTCTTCAACCTTCCAGAATTTTTCAGCAAATTCAGTCAATTGCATGGGAGTCTTTCAGCTGAAGCTTATGTGATATACCCTGGAATACCATGCAATCCAATTGCATCAAATTATGCCAGCTTCAACTCCAATTTTTTGGTAGTGATAAGTGAATAAGGTGCTTGGTTAGAAAATAGAAAATTCCCACTTTTGGTGGATTTTTCCATTTCCAATTTTTCATTTTTCTACTTTTCCTTTTTAATTTTGACTTTCAAAATTAAAATTTTGCCAATTTTAATTCTTTAATTAAAATTTAGATTTTATTAATTTTACAAAAATTAATTTTTCTAATAAAATTAATAATAAGCAATTTATTAAACAATTTAATTAATTCTAATTAATTTAATATCAAATGTTAAATTAATTTATCACTAATTCCATGAAATTAATATTTAAATCATATTAAAATATTAATTGATTCTCCAATTTTTGTTTAATTGCCTAAATTAAACGTGTAATTATATCACATATAATTACTAATTCCCTTAATTTGAATTTGAACGTTTCAAATCAACTTATTCAAGACTCGAAGTCAGCACTTAAGGGAACAATCTCCCCACTATCCCTAAAATCGAGTAGGAGTGAATTCTATCTTGCACCCTATGTCCCCAGCCATATACCCGGTCTTATCCTTGAAATGGGAGGCTTATTGAGCCGGTGCTATTGAGCCAACCCTCACTTATGCAAATCTAAGAATAATCCCGAATAAATAGGAGTTCATAGTTAGCTTAGGATTAAGGTCAAGTTACCTAGGTCATCATTGTGAAATAGTCAGTCTTAAATAGTAAACAATGTTATAAAGTAAGGGTAACTTATTTCTTGATTCAATCTTGTGCAAACTCATTGCATAACATTCCCTCACTCCTCATGTCACTACATGTACGAATCAGGATCACTTCGACTGTAGCACCTTACAACTCCTTGTAACGACTACAGAATGGGCCGCATCCGATAGTATTACCAGAATAAGGTACCCAACCTTATTCATATACTATAGATCATTTAGAATATTTACTCGAATCGGATCTACTCTTATGTTTTCACATAAAGTTCAAGTACTCATGTAATAGTCATGGATCTTTTAGTTTATTGGATTTATTTCTAAAATGAAATGTGAAATTCATATATTCAATAACAAATTTATCGATTTATAGAATGAGTTTATTGTTTACAAACCACGAGTTTTAGGACATAAAACCCAACACCTTTTGGTAAGGGTACTAGCTTCCATGTATCATTTAGATTGAGTGACCACATCTCATCATTCATGGCCTCAATCCATCGTCTAGCATAAGGAGTACTAGTACTTTTTTCAAAACTTGTAGGTTCATTGTTATTTATTGAAATAGCAGCATTCAAAGTAACACTAGCAAAGTCTGATTCAACATATCTAGTAAGAGGCACAATTGTCCTTCTTGTTTTATCTCTTGCTAATCAATAGTTGTGAAGATCCTCTTGTGATTCTTCTTGTTCATTAGTCACTTCTTTCCCAACTTCAACTGTACATTCACTTTTAATTTCTAAGTTCAGGTTTGAAGTAGAGGCTTTAGAGACATTTTTTGGATCCACTTCAAATCTTGTACTACTGGTTTTTAGCATAGTTGTAGGTTGTTGTTCAGTGAACATAAACATTTCATTTTCTCTAAACACAACATCCCTACTATTGATACATCTCTTCTCAATAGGGTGCCACAATCTATAACCCTTGACTCCTGGTGTAAAGCCCAAAAACTTACACTTTACTGCCCTAGGTTTTAGCTTACCTTGGCTTTAATGTACATACCCTACACTCCCAAATATCTTCAAGTGATCTAATTTGGGAGGATTTCCTATCTACTTCTCCTTAGGTGTTTTTAGTTCAATAGAATGGTGTGGACACCTATCTAGGTATAGATTATATAGGAAACAATTTCTTTCTCAGGTAAGAGTGCATTTGAAAGCTGACACCTCACCTTTCCAGCATTGTTCTATTAAGCCTTTCACCCACCCCAATTTGTTGAGATGTATA
This sequence comes from Benincasa hispida, assembly GCF_009727055.1. Lineage (NCBI taxonomy): Eukaryota > Viridiplantae > Streptophyta > Magnoliopsida > Cucurbitales > Cucurbitaceae > Benincasa > Benincasa hispida. Next base: position 9,992,482 of record NC_052355.1, on the reverse strand, counting down.
CCTCACTGTTTTATGTCTCATAATTCCATTTTCCTAGCAAAACAAGTTGAATTCTTTTCCACAAAACTTTAAACCATTGTCAGTTCTCAAATATTTAATGTGTTTAGAGGTTTACTTTTCAATTAGGGTCTTCCATTATTTAAATTTCAAAAAAAAAAACCTCATCTTTAGTTTTAAGAAATATACCCAACTTTTTTTTGAATAATCATAAAAAAAAAATGATAGAAAATACCTTGCACCACTTAAGGAGGGAGAGTGTGTTGGACCCCAAAGGTCAGATTGCACATATTCTAGAATTTCCTTAGTAGTGTGCTGCTCTTTTGGAAAATTCTGCCTTGTTAACTTGCCAAGTATGCAATTCTTACAAAAATGCAAATTGCTTCCCTTTTAGAAAGTATGCCTTCTTTTGATAAGACTTGCAACCCCTTCACACTAATGTGTGATAATCTCTTGTGCCATAGTTCATCTTCAGTAGGATCTCAATTTGAAGTAATCAAAGCTAACTGTGTCATCTAGACATTTTTTATGACATACAAACCATTGATCTTTCTAGCCACAAGAACCACATTTAAGTCTTTTATTATCTCAAAAGTTCCTCCAACTCCCTTATACTCACACCCCATGGAATCAAATATCCCCAGTGATAGGAGATTTATCTTCAAGGTTGGGACATGCCTTACATTTTGAATGACTTCACTGAACCATCTTTCAATTTTAAAGAAACAGAACCTATTCCAATAGCCTTACATGTGTTGTTGTTTCCCATCTAAATCAGTTCTACATCACCCTTCTTGTAGGTGTAAAATCATCCTTTAAATGGTGTTATATGGACTAAGCATTAGGAGTCTATAACCCAATCTTGAGTCTCCATAGAATTCTGGCTTGCATACTCATCAATGGCTACCAAAGCATCCGAGTACACATAGGAGTTTTCTCTTATAGTTTCCTCTATCTGTTTCCCACTTTTATTCTTTTGGTTCAGCTTCCTTTTAAACAAGTAACAATCCTTCCATGTTCAATTTTGTGGCAAAAATGACACTTGATCTTTGATTTATCTTCACAATTTTGTTTTCCTTTACCAGGGTTCTTTGTCTTCCCTTTTGAAAACAGCCCTTCACCCGCTTGTTGTTTTTTCTTGGTCATTCGCAACTCAAGTTCTCGAACTCTAATTGTTGAAACAATAGCTTCTGTTGTAATCTTCTCTTTTCCATACTTCATAGCCACCTTAACATCCTTGAATGAATCTGGCAATGATTCAACAAGATGAATGCTTCATTCTCTTCACCTATTTTGTCTCTCATTGACTTGAATTCCAAAGATAACCTCTTGAAATCATTTAGGTTTTCTATGAGGGACTTAACAGTGTTCATTCGATAGGTAAAAAATCTTTCCCTTAGGAAAGCCTTATTTGGTAGATCTTTATTGAGATATATCTCACTAAGTTTGTTCCATAGTTCATAGGCAGTATTCTAATCAACTATCTACCTTAACACACTGTCAATTACATTTAAGACTATGGTCTCATAAGCATTTACCTCCATAATCTCTTTTTTTGTATCTGTTAATGTGGCTGGAAGCTTTGTAGGGTCTGTGATGGCCAAAATAGTCTTATGCTATCCAAGAACTGCTTTAATTTTTGTCTTCCATAACTCAAAGTTTGATCTTCCATCAAAATTCTCAATTTCAAATCTTGTTGCATCGATTTTTGTGCTTCAAGATTACTGATATCTGAATCTTGATCTTCAAGAATCTGAAAGTTGGTTTGTTCTTGGACTATTCTTGGCTCTGATGCCAATTGTTAGGCCCAAGAGTTTAATGTTCAGCCAAAAGAAATTCAAAAAACAAGCCCAAATGGAAAATTTGTGATGTAGAAAGAGCCATGCAGCTTCACTTGGATCTCGCATGTGGTTGTCACTAATGATGAAGGTAAATTTCAAGGTATTGTCATCAGTTCAACATGCATTTTTAGACTTTTCAATTAGTTTCTCTCTGTTTGTTCATTCAAGGTATTGATGAAGAAGATGATGCTGATTCACCGAGTTTCTGAAGGAGATCAAGATCGACCATGGAGAACTAAAAGAGATGAAGAAGAAGAATAAGAATAAGAGAAACGAGAAAGGAACTCAGAAATTAAGCGGTTCGGCCAAGTTGCCTATATTCGTTGTGCAAATGGAGGGTACTCTTTTATTGCTTTAATTTGAAGAGATTCTTACAAAAGAACTCACTTCTTTTCTTATTTATATGTAGAGTTTACAAGAGACTAAGAAGGCTAATGGTGAGCTTGGAGGTTACAACAGAAATCAGGTATATTCTTTCTATCTTTTTTAACAGTGATGGTAAAAAAAAAAAAGATGACAACCATCAACATAATGATAAGAAAAACCAACCTTTCCTCCTTTGACACACAAAATGATTAACTTCACAATAGATTAACCCCAAGTCTGCTAATCAAATGTGAAGTTCACTTGCATATCATTTTCAAACAAATTTAGATTGGTTAGTTGATGATATGTTTAATTAATCATCTGAACTCATTAAAAAACGTCCATACTAAAATGTTAATTACTAATTATATAACAAAACATATCTCGGAGTTCTTCCATCCCTAGCATAAAAAGATATCAATCTAATCTACTATTTTTACCATCTCCTAAATATGTTTGGGTCGTGAAAATCAGTCAAAAGCTTATTTATTGTCAAGTCATCAACATCCATAAACATTAGAATATTTTGTAAAGCAACATTCTTAAAGTTTGAAAATTAAATAACAACTTTAATTCTATAGCTTAGCACCCTCCCTATAAAGGAGAAAAAAAAATAAAACAACATTTATAAAAAAGGAACAAATACTAAGATAATGAAGAAATACAAAAACAATTAAGGAGAAAGAGATCTCGCACTTCCTTGAAAAATTCTTGTAACTCATATTTTTATGTTGTCAATGCGTCACCTAAGCTTAAAAGTGTTTGAATGAGACAATATCAAACCAAGGCTAATATGTAATTCAATATATTAGAACAAAGTAACAAATGTAACTAACCTCAACTTCTTGAACCCCCACCCACTAAAAAATGTAGAACGTTTTAATCATTCAACATTTGGGAGCCGTTTGCTTCGCGGACATCCTAGATTTCAATGGAGTGGACATCTAGATTCCCATGTTTGTTTTGTGGTATTGTGAGATACCCCGACATCTAAAAATTCTCGGACATACTAAGATGCCCAGACGGAAGGTATCTGCAGAGTTTTGGATGTCTTTCTCAAACATGGATTTTCCAGATTTCCGAGTTGAGCACATCCCCATTTTACTTTTTTGTCTTTCCATTTTATTTTATTTTACGTATATATATTAATCTTCATTTGCATTATATAATTAAAATAATATTGTCAACCATGTATATTATATATTTTTAGTTATACCATAATTCTTATTATTTTTTTAGCAATATACTCAAATTTAAATTGAAATTAATATTTTTTTTATAAAAAAATTTTAAATTATGATATATTATTTTGTTGAGAAAAATAACATATAAATATAATATAAATTGTATTAATTTTTAAAGAAATTCAAACTGATAAAAACAAATATATTATATAAGTTCAAATTATATCAAATTAATTATAAAGTAATAAATATTCGTAAGGGCATTCTTGGAACTTTATGTAAACTTAAAACATTCTCGAGTAAAAATCCTACGAAACAAATACAATTATCAAAATATTCTTGGATATCTGCAAAAATATTTCTACAAAACAAATATGGTAATCTAAAGATACCGAACATCTAGAATTCCTAATAGATATAATTTCGGACATCTAAGATTTTAGTTATCTATATTCTCGAAAAATAAATAGACCCTTAAACTAATATCAATAAGTGCAAATAGAACTTTTGGACTTCTTTGAATAATTTGAGCTCCAAAACCTATCAACTGTTGTGAAGGAGATTTGGCTTAATTGAGATCAAATCAAATTTTTCTAATATGCATAGCACTCATAGTATTTAAACTGCAAAATTTTCACTTGAATTGATGTTCACTTCAAACCGTTGGCTTTGTAATTTAGGTCTTATATTACAAGGTCATCTACTTTCTACAATTGATTTTGTTCATCTTCATAAGGTTATTTCTTCGACATTTCATTTTTCAAATTCATGGTGTATGAAAGAATACTTGTATATGGCATTAGCCGTTAGTGATTGCCTAGACCTATTTTATTTGCTTGACTAGTCACAAATTGCGAAGTGAGAAAAAAAAAACCAATCATAGAAATCAATGAAAAAACATGAAGATGACTCGTTACTCAAAGTACAGATGTTAAATGGAAAGCACTTTCAATCATTGTAACATAAAAAATACTAACAGCAAATAAACAAGTAAAGACACAAAAGTTGGTAACCCAATTCGATGATAAACCACTTAAGTCTTGAGGCAATGAGCCTAGAAAAGATAATCCACGAATATTAAAGAGTTAAGCAGTTTACAACATAGTGTTTATCTATAACCCTCGATAACTATAGTGACTCATGTAGTGACTCACTGGCCACCTAAATTTCTCCTAGATGTAAGACTCCCTCTCAAGTACACTTAGGCTCTCCTTAAGCTGACTAATATTAGAATTGATCACCACAGCTTCTATTGATTATGAATGAGACTTCTCCCACAATGATATCTTTCCCAATTCAATGAACTTCTTTCACTGATGCTAGTCTTAGGCCCCCCTAAACTGAGAATCCCTTCTCTAGCAACAGTGACTCAAGCTCCCCTAAGTCCGTGAAAAGCTTCTGAGTAGAACACTTCTAACAAGCGGAAATCGTGTACAGCAGAATAAAGAACAATGAGTAAAAGCACACTAAAGAACAACTTCGACCGTCGATCGTCTTGCTCTAAAAAATACAATACGACTTAATGTGAAACAGCTTCTTTTGAAAATCAACATAATACAAACGAATCTAGAAAAAGAAACAACTTCCAAATGGGAGAAGATAGGTCGCACCTCAATAAAGGAAAATATCATAAGATAGGTCGCACCTCAATAAAGGAAAATATCATACTATCCCGATCTGCCAGATATTTCCATATTAGGAAAAAATATTCGGTAGGAAAAATACTGTAATGTCTAAAACCAATATTAATACTTTTTATGAGACATCTGCATAAACCAAAGCTTTAGAAGAAATATAAAGCCAACCAAATCGAAGTCTCCAACAACCAAATTCATAGCTATAAATCTAATAGCTAAATTCATATAACAAACAATCAAATTAAAACAGAGAAAAAGGGAGATAAAGCAGCAAAAAATTCAACATAAAAATTGATATCCGATTATAGCGCAATAAAAATGAAAAAAATTGGAGAAAATATTTTCGAAACTGACTTCGTCACTCAAGGCAGCGCAAATAAAAAATTGTGGATCCACGAACATTGACGTCGAGTCAACCCACAAAAAAAACCCACGGATAGATGGTTGAAACACGACGGATGGAGGTGCTAAACAGACAGAAGGGTGAAATAGAACGACTGAAAGAAGACAGACGGCCAATAGTGGCGGTGCTGAAGACTACGGAGGAAGACAAGGAGCTATGCTGAAGAACAAATCAGTGGCGATGAAAAAGTCAGGACTTGTCGGCGGCGCTAAACGTTTTGTCTGGGAACAGAGTCGAGGCTGAAGGCGAACGAATGAAACCCTAGAGATGAATGAACGAAACCCTGAAGGCTGAAGGTTGTTCGCTAGAGGATAGATCGTCGAAGGTTATTGAGTTAGCGGCTATTGCAGGTCATCGTCGCTGTGGGCGTCGTGTTGTTGGTTGCTGGAGGATGGAGCCTGACCCCAGAGAAGAAGAACCAAGGTGTAGCTAAAGGTGGAAGAAACCAAAGGGACAGAAGGGTGTAGGAGGCTGCAACTTTGATCTTTAATTTAGGGTTTCACCCTATTTTACCTAAGATAAAAATAATAATTAATAATTTATCCTATTTAATGACAGTTAATAAATGTCATAAATTAGTATCATTTAAAAAATGTCATAGATGAACAAAAATCTGAAAACCTCCATTTTTTCCGTATAAAAATCACGCATTTTACCATTTATGACATTTTTTTTCTCTCCTCTCAATCTCGCTATAGAAATGTGCCATTGTAGCCCAATTTTATTATAGTGGTATTACATCTCATTTGATTAATAGTAATTAAGTTTTAAAATCTGGTGGTAGATTAACATATAAACAACTAGGTAGGTGTTTGCTAAAAGTAAGTTTAGACTAGAAAATTCACGAGTGAAATCAAAAGCTAATTAGGATAATGTATCATATCAATAAAGAAAAATATGAGAAGTATGAGTGGTTTCACGAGGAATATGGTTTAAAATTTTGAATACTACAAATAGTGTTGATGTTAAAATCTAAACATAAAAACATGCATGCATGCGCTTCATGTGCCATAATGGTGAATTTATAATTAGACCGGATGAGATGACCTTCAAAATAATTAAGAAAGCTTCATACGATTTGGTGTTTGCCACATATATTTCGAGATTAAGTCAAAGAGATTGAACGTAGCAAGTTTGTGGTTTTAAGTGTAAGAATAGACTTGCTCTCAATAGGGCTATATAATGACGTATTTATATGGGACCGACGTTGAATTTTTTACTCTCTCTTTATCAAAAGGAATCCGACTACCTAAGCTAGCTGGTCGGCGAAATGATGAAATTCGGTCGAAGCCAGTGGTTGGCCTCATCGTTCTGTTTGCTTTCTGTCTTTGCATTCCGTTAGGTCCAATTTTTCCCCCAAACATACAAGGGTAGATTAAATTAACCATAATCCAGTGATTTAAGTTTAAGTGTGTAATATGCGGATCGTAGATGTGGCGAAGAGTTCAAATTAAGGGCACCTATCGCAGGAATTTGTATATCCAAATGAAACCCAATCAGCTCTCAGGAATTTGGGGAATATTATAGTAAAGATTCCTTTGCAATAAATCCGAGGAATGATCCGAAGCACATGAATGGTTATATACCTTAGCTTTTACCCTATACATGAGTACGGAGGAAGCACATTCTAGTTTAATGTGCGAATCCCCAAATGCTATAAAATGTGAAATTGGAAATTGGCTTCACATAACAAAACAAACATGAAACAACAAAATGGTAGGGGAGAATTACAGAGCAAGTCTCCTTTGGCAGAGAGAGAAAGAGCAATGTTCATTAATCTTATATGATGCTCTGTTTTAGTTCTGCCAAAAGAGACTTGCCCCGCAATTCCACTCACTACCACAATTCCATTTACATCCTTATCAAGGTTGGTTTTCTAGTCTCTGGAAACGCCTTTGGCATAATCAATTACGAGTTTGTGCTAAAATAGAACTGCCCTCAAGAGTACTTTTACATACAAGTTGTGACAAAAACAACAAAATGGAAATAAGAAAATATTGCATGGTGGATCAATTGCTTCGATTGAATTCTATATTTACATTGAAGTAAAAACATTATAAGCATTTATAGGAAAAATAAAACCTAACCATTGATATACTAACCTTGAAATTCTCCTCCATCATTTCCACTAAGTCATTAAGCTACCATCCTCCAACTTAGGAGGCACTATCCTAAATAAAATTCACTCACATAAATCAAAAGTAGAACTAATTTTTACTTGCAAATTAAGTTTGCACTAATTCTTAACACAAGTTTGTTAGCACTACAAGAATTTTGATTTTTTTCAACGAAACTTTTCCTGACGCCAAAAAAAGAGTCGGGAGAGCCGTTTTTTCCTATACTTTTACGTGGCGTCAAGAAAAAGATAATCTCCTGACGAAAATTTTAATAGCGTCAGAAAAAATCGGCTCTCCCAATGTCGTTCTCTTGGACCATCGGCAGAAACTACGTTAAGAAAAAAATTTGTTGGCCTCTCCCAACGCTAAATTTGTGGCACCAGGAGATAGTGTGTATCCTGACGGTAGAGACTAGGCGTCGAGTTCAAAAAAAGGTTGGAAAAAATTTATTAAAGTTCTCCCAATGGTGGTTCAAGCTATCGACGGAGAACATACTTAGGCCGACGGTTTTACAAGAAGAGGGTCAATTTAAAAAAAAAATTGGAAAATTTTTATTAGAGTTATCCTGACAGTAGTTTGAACCACCGTTGGGATAATATACTTAGTCCGACAATTTTGCGAGCGTCGGAAGAGGGTGAATTTAAACAAAAGTTTCGGAAATTTTAATAAAGTTCTCGCAATGGTGGTTCAAACTACCATTGGGAGAACATACTTAGCCCGACAGTTTTACCGCGTTGGGAGAGGGTCAATTTTAGAAAAAAAAAGTTGGAGAAATTTTATTAGAGTTATCTCGACGGTAGTTTGTGAAGGAACCATTGAAGGTCCTTGAGCGGAAAATGGGATCGGACACAAAAACCCAATTTTACATAATATGAACTTTACAGCATACATTTAATTAAAATACAGCATGCTTGGAGAAATTACCGAAGAGAAAATGAGTTTAGAAAATCCTTATCTTTGAAGACCGATCTTCAAATGAAATCTCTCGAACTGATAGGAACACCACCACGATGGAGACCTCTGTATTCTCTGGGATGAGAATCCATAAGTTTTATGGGCTTTGGCTATTTTGGATGAGGGGAATTTGAGAGAGAAGAAAGGAGGAGGGGAATTGAGTGATTGGGAGGAGCTGAAAAAGTTATAGAAAACCATTCTGTAAGAATACACAGAGGAAGAAGATAAAGAATCATGTTCAACCCCTCGTACTATCACGTTGTAGAGAGAAAAAGAGGGGAGGGTTACAACTCCCTCTCTAAAATTATTTTTAAAAAATAAAACTAATAAATAAAATTAATTTTAATAAAAACTTAAATATATATTTATATGATAACCACTTTATCATATAATATATATTAAACTATATGTTACATCAAATATAACATATAACATATTGTTTAATATTGTATCCAATACAATATAATCTATAATTTAATTCTCCCGATAACAAAATTTAATATAAATTTTATTTATATTAAATTTAATTATATGAATCTAAGTCACATAATTAATATTTGAATGATATTCAAATATTTATTTCCTCTCAAAAACTTTATAATGTATAAAATACATTATAATAATTATATAATATACAATTAAAATAAATAAATTATATCATATATAATTAATTCCCTCAATTAATTTGAACAATACAAATTATCCAAAAATTGATTCTCATTAATTTTCGTTGACCTACAGAGGGGATTTCGTGGACATGAAGCTTAAGGCTCCAACAGTACGTCAATAATTAATTAAACTCTTTTAGTTAAATTATTCACCATTCGTTAACTGTCGGCCATTCTATTAAAGACCGACAACTGCACTCCTCATACTACAAATATATTTCTGTGTCCATTAGATATAATCAGTCAACAGTACGATGACTCTTCACAAATTGCTCGTAAGTATAACTGTGCCAAAATTACCATGTTAACCCTATAGTTACATCTAACTTCTTAAATACCACCGATCCCTCTAATGAACAATAAATCATAGTCCAACTATGACCAAACCCCTCTCGGGCTAGGAAAGGGTGTGGCACCACATTGTTCAGTCCATGGAATCAGTCCTTAAGGGAGTAATTTATCTACTCACCCCGACATTGAGGAATAAGTGAATTTCTTCTTGTGTAGCTGTGTTCCCAGCTCCCCAATCAGACGAATCCCCAAAATGGTAGGCTTATTGAGTCAATGATCTGGCCACTTTCACCATACAAATCAAAAAACCACCTTCATAGGTATGAGTTCACAACTCATTCAGGATTCAGGTCATGTTACCTATGGTCATCCTGATGAAATGTAAGTCTCTATTATGAACAGCGTTATAAAATGAGATTAGTCATTTCGTGGTCCGGTCTTATACAAACTCCTTTGTGTAGAATACCCCGTTCACATGTCTCCACATGAATGATTAGGATCAGATCATTTGTAGCACTTTAAAATAATTGTAACATCTACAAAGCTAGTCATACTCATAGTGTCACTAGGATAAGGTATCCAACCTTATCCATCTACTACAGACCATTTAAGTTATCACTTAAACATGATCTACCTGTATGTCTCTACATACATGTTTAAGCTACAAGATAACCTTGGATGTTAGTTTATTGATTTGTAGATTAATGCAACTAAATGTCAAATAAAATATCATATATTTTATTAGATAAATAAAATGTTTGCACAATACAATTACAAACTATCGGACCCTACGAGATTTAAGGCGTCAACCTCAACGGTTTGAACCACTGTCGGGAGAATATACTTAGATCGATGGTTTTGTGAGTGTCAAGAGAGGGTGAATTCAAAAAAAAAAGGTTTCAGAAATTTTATTAAAGTTCTCACGATGGTGGTTTAAACTACCGTCGGGAGAATGTACTTAGCCCGATGGTTTTACAGGCGTTGGGAGAGGGTCAATTTAAAAAAAAAAAAAAAGATTGGAAAAATTTTATTAGAGTTATTCCGACGGTAGTTTGAACCACCGTCGTGATAATCCAGATGGTGAATTTAAACAGAAGGTTTCGAAAATTTGATTAAAATTATCCAGATGGTGGTTCAAACTGCCATCGGGATAACGTATTTAGCTCGACGGTTTTAAGAGCATCAAAAGAGGGTCAATTAAAACCCTCATCTTTTCCCTCTTCCTTTTTCGGCAGCCGCCACCTAATTGAGTATTCCTTTCTTCTCCCCTGTTTCTTTCTTTCTTTTTCAACAGCCGTCCAGAGAGCCCATCCCATGGCATCCTTGCCGGAGAGGCCAGCCCATGCCATCCTTGTCGGTGAGGCCACAGTAAGTTAATTTCTTCACAAAAAATTTTATAGCTTGTTGAAATTTTAATTTTTATAGCTTGTTGCTTACTTAGATAGTGATACTTTCTTTAATGGAGGTTCTTTTGCTTTTATTTTGTGATTAAATGATTCAACTAATTGAATATTCACTTTTACCTATTAAGCTTAACCATATCTTTTGTTTGTTGGAATCTATAAAGCATCGACACTCCTAAGATGGTCAAGTGTCAGTGTCGGATACGTGTCGGACATCGACATGCCCCAACACGCCTCCGCCAGCTAGCATGTCGGATATTTTATTATTTTTTTAAATGGTCGACACGACGAGAACATGAGTAGGACACGGGTGGGAAACGTTTGGGATACTTCTAGGACACGACACTGCAAAATTAAAGAGAAAAAACAATGAAAGATTATAAAATTAAAGTTAGCATCCCAAAAGCATCAGTCCAAGCCCAAAACTTTTAGGTTTTTGTGTTTTTTATTTTAATTTCTCAAATTATATTATTCCTTTCCACTTTTCTTTTCTTCAAAATATCAGAAGCAAAACTCCTCGAGTCACCCCGCCCAAAACGCCTCACCTCCACGCCCACTCGATCGAATTCACGCCCAAACTCGCCAGACTTTGTTCGACTTCACGCCCAGCTGACTTCTCCATGCCCAGACTCGCTGGCGACTTCTCCTCATCCAAACTTCATTCGACGGCGACTTCTCCTCACCCAAACTTCGTTCGATTTTTTCTCCACGTCCGACTTCGTTTGATTTGGTTTGTTTCTTCTTCTTCTTTTATTTTTTTGCGTTTTTCTCCCAACCTACTGTTTTTGTTTGAACATTTAAATTTTATTTTGTTTTTTTTTATTTTATTTAAAAAGTATGGCAAAATCATCTTCAAGTCATACTGAAATCAACTCAAAAATGACTACCGATGATGATACAAAACCATTATGGCAATATGTTACAAAAAATGAGAGATTGAATGAAGGAAGGGGGAATATTTCTTGGCAATGTAATTTTTGTCAAGAAAATAAAAAAGGTTCTTATACAAGAGTTAGAGCACATCTACTCAAATTAAGTGGATTTGGGATTGGAATATGTAAAAAAATCACCCATAAAGATCTTGCTGAAATGCAAAAATTAGAAGATGAAGCTAAGACGCGTATTGCAAGGAATGCACCTAAACAAGTTCCTTTACCACCTTCACGGCATATACAAACTAAATCTCAATCTTTTGGAACTGGAAGTGGAAATATGGTGGGTAGCTATTCAAATTCTTATTCAACAATGGAACAAAAGAAAAGGAAAGGAAATGTTAGTGCACTAGAGAAATCATTTAACTTGGCAATTCGTGATCAAGTAGATTCAGAGATAGCTAGAATGTTTTGTTCTTCAGGTTTGTCTTTTCACTTGGCTAGAAATCCACATTATGTCAATGCATTTTCTTTGGTTACAAATAATGCTTTGTCGGGTTATATAACTCCAGAGTATAATAAATTGAGTACGATTCTTCTCCAAAAAGAAAAAACAAATATAGAGAGATTGTTGCAATCTGTGAAAAGTACATGGTCTCAAAAGGGGGTAAGTATTGCCAGTGATGGATGGAGCGATTCGCAGAGGAGACCATTGATTAACTTTATGGAAATTACAGAAGGAGGACCAATGTTTCTTAAAGCTGTAGATTGCTCAGGTGAGACTAAAGATAAATACTTCATAGCAAATTTGATGAAAGAAGTTATAAATGAGGTGGGACATGAGAATGTGATTCAAATAATAACTGACAATGCTGCAAATTGTAAGGGTGCAGGACAAATTATTGAATCACAGTTCCCCAGCATAGTTTGGACACCTTGTGTAGTTCATACCCTCAACCTTGCTTTGAAGAACATTTGTGCTGCAAGAAATATTAATAGTAATCAACATGTATTTGCAGAGTTTAGTTGGATTTCTGAAATTTCTAATGATGTTATGTTTGTCAAGCACTTTATTATGAACCATTCCATGAGGCTTGCTATGTTCAATGAGTTTGTGTCTTTAAAGTTACTTGCAGTAGCAGAAACACGATTTTCATCTACCATCATTATACTTAGAAGATTTAAACTCATTAAGGGTGGCTTGCAAACAGTGGTTATCAGTAATAAATGGGGATGCTACAGAGAAGATGATATGGTGAAAGCAAGAAGTGTAAAGAAGTTAGTACTTAATGATATTTGGTGGGATAAGATTGATTATATTCTTTTTTTTACCACTACTATTTATGATATGATCAGAGATTGTGATACGGACAAACCTTGCCTCCATTTGGTATATGATATATGGGACACCATGATTGAAAAAGTGAAGGTGGCCATCTATAAACATGAAGGAAAGCATCCAGATGAATCATCATCATTTTATGGAGTGGTGCATCAAATTTTGATTGACCGTTGGAATAAAAATAATACTCCTCTCCATTGTTTGGCACATTCTTTAAATCCAAGGTATTCTAAGACATCCTAGATCTTTATTTTATATTTTCAATTTCTATGTACACTCTAAAGTTGGGTATGTCTTATAATTTTATTTAGGTATTATAGTCCACAATGATTTGAAGAAGACAAGACTCGAGTTACACCACATAAAGACTTAGAAGCACGGACACTGACATGCGACACGGCGACATTTGAAAATTTTGTAGTTAAAATTGTAACCTAAGAAGCACCATGATTAAAAAAGTGTTACTATTTTGATTCTTGCTATGACTTGTTTTTCATATGGTAACATGACTTTGAACATATATATTATGTGGGCATGTATTGCAGTTAAAATTGGTCGTCGTTTGGTATTACATGGGTATTACGTAATTGAATAATGTAAACGATCATAATAGTTTTGAATTATAATAGACATTTGAAAATTTAGGATCCAATCTGAAAGTATGGGACTATTGAGATTTACTCTCTTTTTTTCCCTTCTTACACTATCATAGAATATCTCCTGCAATTGCTAACATAAAATGTAGACGAGCATTTTAATGCTTTTTTATCTCTTGAAGTTCTTTTTATAGAAGTTACGTAAATTTCTCCTTAAAGCACTTAATTCAATTATGGGATAGTTTATGGTTTATGAATAAATATTGTATTGGAGGATTATCAAGGTTACCATTGCCCCCTAATTTAGAACCTGGAATTTCAAACATATTTTTTCCCTTAAGACTTGAGGTATGGAGATATTTGATGTTGTGATTCCTCCTATTAATGGCTCTTTGCTTCTCTTTATCTATCTTCTCTCGCCTATTGTTTTCTATGTTATTATTATTTATTATTTTATATGAACCTAAAATTTCATTGAGAATGAAAGAAAGAGTATAAATTGCATATAAAAAAGAATGTTGTTTGCTATTAATTTCTTTAATTTGTTTTATACTTCTTAGCAAAAGACTATGAAGTCTTAGCCAGGTTTCAAAATTCAAATCAAGATAAAAAAATTTGATTTTTGATTTTTTTTTTTTTTAAAAAAAAAAAGAAAACTATCACGGTTTATGTGAAGCTTTTAAAAATGATTTTCCAACTTAAGAATGGGTTAATAAACACATTTATTTCAAAAATAAAAAGGTGTTTCCCAGGTTGTTTATTCTGAAACCTAACTCTGAGTTGTGTTTATGCTTCTTCTTTTTTTTTTTTTTTTTTTGTCCTAAGGGTGAAAAATGTAAGAACCAAAAGGGAAAAAAAGAAAAGCATTCTCTTTTTTTATTAGGAGGTCCATTTCCATCCTATTTAAGAACAAAAGTCTTATATTCTCTTTAGTTTTATAGGGACTAAGTCAATCCATGTCTCTTCATCTAAAGCTACCCTTTCAAATTATGACACGGTTTAGAGAAGAGTTAAAAAGGATTATCAAGAGAAAAGAAATGCAGTGCATCTTGAACAATTATATGAAAATAAAATCTTGTCAAAAGTATGTTTTGAACATTCTATTATAATTGATGATTTTGATACAAAATATGAAATAGAAATTTGAGACATGTTTCTTTCTTATAGGCAATATGAGACTAATTCGACATGAAGCTCAAAGTCAGGATGATTAATATGAAAGGTACTAACGAGACTTTCTTGATTGGCTCAAATCTCATGTAAGTATGATATTAAAAGACAATTGAAAATTCTTGAATTAAATGAATGACATTAATATTAAGATTTAGTGAGTTATATTAAATTAACAGGTTCTTTCATTATTTGAAAATGGAGATATATCTGACGATATATATTCACTAGTGATGGGGCCAACTTCAGAAGTGCACTCATACAGTGGATGAAATGGAGTACACACTATCATAGTATTGAGCTTGATAATGTTCGGAGTACACAAAATAGTGGGATCATAGTGCCTTCAGAAAGTGAAGGTGGAGGTGATCTCCATGGTTTCTATGGTGTTATCAATGAAGTCCTGGACATCCACTATGCCAAGAGAATACGTGTAATTATGTTTAAGTGTACATGGTTCAACACAAACCCTAAAAAGACCAATAGAGTACACATGAATTTGGGGTATATATCAATTAATACAGCTCGTCATTGGTTTGCTAACGAGCCTTTTGTATTTACCAGTTAAGCTAAACAAGTGTTTTATCTCAACGATCCCAAATATGGTAATAATTAGAAAGTGGTGCATGTAGTCCAAAACAAACGTTTGTGGGACATGCCAGAAGTAGAAGAACGGGATAATGATCAACTTGAGTTATTATAAGTTGTGAATAGTATTCATTGCACAATCGATGAATCAATGAACAATATCAGTTTATGTAGAGTTGATGTTGATCCTATAGTCATAGAAGAACAGATAATTTAGCGAGTTGATGATGACTTCATAAATAATGAGGAAGGGGATGTACAATCATCTTTTGATAGGAGTTTGAGTCTCGATGAACAACTTAATGATACAAAATAATCATGTAAACATTTATCTTCTTTTTCATTCCACAACTTACATATTGTTGTATAATATATATTTTTGTTTGCATAGGAACAATAGTAGGTCACACCAATGAGGAGGCATTAATGGAGTATTTAGAGTACGAGTATATCAGTGCATCTTCCTTCATGGGAGAAAATTTAAGCTATTTTAGATACACATTTTCTTTTTATAAAAAGATGTATAATTTGTATTTAAATTAATGTTTAAACTACCGTATAATTTATATAATTTTTATTCAATTTGTATTTAAATCAACATATAATTTCTTCATAAGCCAATTGTATGACTACTAGGATAGCACGTGGGTACTCTCGGAATATTTATTTGGATAAACATGTTCAAGCATTTGGGAGAATTCCTATCGAGATCGACCCTATATGGGAGAGACCAATTTGTGATAATACAACAAAGTTTAGTAATGTCATTGGTACCAATGTTCGGGAATCTTTTTCTATTCGTTATGGAACATGGAGAGAGGTACCCATAGAAATTAGAGGGTTTGTTAAAAGTCGATTCATGGTAAGATGGTTATTTGATATTTTACAAATTATATATATGCGTGTGTATGGATACTAATTAATTTTTTTTTTAGTTTAGAACCATTTTCTGTTTGACTTGTCCAAACAACTGGTCAATTATTTCATCGATGAACAAATGAAATTTTCGTTTAAAGAGTATAGATCAAACTACATAAACACTATAAAAAAATATGTAAGTCCTGAAGAGGCATAGGTACACCCACTTGATCGACTTAAAGACGCCATCGAAGATTGGCACTTTTATGTACTAAGTTTGAATCCACCGAATGGAAAGTAAGAACTTTTGTGTTTATTTCGGTTTACTTACATTTCAATTACTAATTTTCTCTTAATTTCTCATTTTATTAAAAAGTGGCAGAGACTAATCAAAAGAATCGGTCAACTCTAAAGTTCAGTCATACAATTGGTTCTAAGATTTCATACGCATACGAGAATCCACGGTAGAAATATCTTTTACGAGAATCCAACTAGTTGTAAGAAAGTATTATCAATATCTTCTATGTGAATTGTTTTACAGAAAAGACCTGACAGCCAAATAATGGACCTAGTAGACTTATTTAAGCATACACACTTTAAGAGCCACAACTCGTTTGTTAATCAGGTCGCTAATGATGCATATGTAAGTTTTTATTCCTAAATGTAACTTTATTTATATACAATTATCAACAATTATTTGTTTAAATTATTGATGTATATTCAAATGGTTGAGCTGAGAGAAGCGTCCACCTAGGAAGGGTCTAAACCAATATCAGAAGAAGAAATGTGTGAGCATGTGTTGGGTACAAGAGTGGGCCTTGGTAGGGCACCAAAGTCTAAAAGAATCAAGAAAAAATAAGTTATTTTCGAGTGCATCCTCCTTGAAAGTTATATAGGAGCAACAACAAGAGATATAATCCTTAAAGGCTAGATTGGGTAGATTGGACGAACTGGAAGAAAGAAGACAAACTGAGATGGATGATATGAAAGACTAGATTGGGTATGTTGTTATCCTGCAGTTATAGTAACAAAATGAACGTATAGCTAATGCTATGAAGTTGAGTTTTTAAGTTTTATATTGAGTTTGAGATTAATTTTGAGATGGGAATATGTTATATTAAGTTTGAGGCTAAAGTGGAGGGGGTAGGTAAGGGATTGAATACAGTTCCATTTGAATTTGTTCATATTCTTATGTTGGATTTAAAATTGGTATAGGGGTAAATGTATAATTATGTTTAATTTAAAGTTGGGTTTTAAGTTCTATATTGAGTTTGAGATTGAAATGTGTAAATATGAGTTGGTTTGTTTGTTAATGTTCTTAAGTTGAGTTTTTAAGTTTTATATTCATTTTGAATAAAGTTCATTGAATTTGTTAATGTTCTAATGTTGGGTACCCGTTTGTATAAGGGTGATTGTCTAATTATGTTTATGCTTAAGTTGAGTTTTAAGTTATATACTGATGTTGAGATTGTTATTTGTATATTGAGTTTGAGTTTAAACTATGCAAATACGTGTTGGTTTGAGCCTAAAGTGAGGGGAGATTGCATAAAGTTCATTTATCTTTGTTAATGTTCTTATGTTGGGTTTGAAATTAGTATAGAGGTAGATGTATAATTATATTTAAGTTTAAGTTGGGTTTTAAGTTCTATATTGAGTTTGAGATTGAAATATGTAAACTTGAGTTGGTTTTTTTCAATTCGTTAATGTTCTTAGTTGAGTTTTAAGAATAGTTTTTCTTCTTTCTCTACATTTTGAACGTTGTTGTTGAACGATTGAGAGAAAATTGTTACAGAAAAGTTCTGTGAGTTTGTCTTGTGAGAAAGCTCTTAATCTCCTTCCTCCAAACATTAACTTTTCCCTCTAAACCAAAATAGTCAGAGCCTACCACTCTTGGGTTCTCACCTTGAGAATACCGAGGTAACATTGTGGTTGTGTCCAAGTTTTGGTTCGAGAAATACTTGAAGAAGGTCTTCAAGTTGTTCATGACTGTTCGAGGGAGAATCGTGAAGAAAGGTTCTTCAAAGGTGAGGTTTCTTGAAACCCATTTTCTTTATAAAGCATGTTGTAATTTAATTTTGAATGCATATTTATTTGTATATTTACTGTAAACTTTGTATTCGATAATTAATGGAATTTGGTCGATCCGCTTCCGCTCAAGGTTCTCCTCATATGAGTTCCTTCATAAGTTCCATGTATTATTTTTGGCTAGAGAATCCATCTCTTCATTCATTGCATTAATCCATTCCTTAGTTTTGGGGCTAATTACTGCATAATCAAAATTTAGAGGTTCTAACTCATTAACATAGGCTTCAACATTTAGGACACAAGAGGCAAAGTCAGCATACCTTGAGGGAGGATGAATTTGCCTTCTTTGTCTGTCTCTTGCTAGGGAATATTGCTGAAGGTCAAAGTGTTCTGTGTCTGCATCCTCTTCTTCAGCATGCTCTAGATCCTCAGCTTGGTCAGGATTAGGATCTTGTGAGCTACCACTAGTACTCGGATCAAGCAAGTACTCCACCTCATTTTAAACTTCCTTAGTGGGTTGAATTTCAAAGTGTTCTGGTTTAGACATGAACAATTCAGTTTCCCTGAACAAGACATCTCTACTATTTATGCACTTCTTCTCTGTGGGATGCCAAAGCCTGTATCTTTTGACTCCTTTTGTAAAACAAAGAAACATGCATTTGATGGCTCTAGGCTTGAGTTTCCCTTGATTTTAGTGAACATAACCTACACAACCAAACACCTTTAGGTAATCTAGTTTAGTAGGCTTACCTGTCCACTTCTCTTCTGGAGTCAGTAGGTTTAGGGACTGATAAGGACACCTGTTCAAGGTATAGACAGTGTATGTTGCTGTTTCAGCTTAGTACTTTTCAGGAAGCATTGCACCAGAGAGCTGGCACCTCACTCTTTCCATTATGGTTCTATTCAGTCTTTCAGCTATACCATTTTGTTGAGGGGTGTGCCTAACTGTTCTATGCCTCTCAATTCCTTCCTTTTTGTAGAATTGATTGAATTCATTATAGTAGAATTCAAGTCCATTATCTGTCCTTAAACACTTTACTGATTTTGAAGTCTGTTTTTCCACATTATTCTTCCATTCTTTCAATCTTTCAAACACCTCATCTTTGGTTTTAAGTATATAGATCCAGCTCTTCCTAGAATAATCATCTATTATGGTTAGAAAAAAATACCCCGCACCATTTAGTGAAAGTGTTTGAGCTGGTCCCCAAAGATCTAAATGAACATATGCAAGTATTTCTGAGGTCTTATATTGGGATGTTTGAAAACTTTGTCTTTTTGCCTTCCTAATGACACAAAATTCATAGAAATTTAGTTGTTTTGTCATCCCCTTAGGAAGAATACCCTGTTCTGAGAGAATTTCCATACCTCTAGAGTTGATATGAGACAGACATTTGTGCCATAGATCTCCTTCAGTTAGGGTGATGTTTGAAACACTGAATGCTGACTAAGTTTTCTAGACATTCTTGATCACATACACCTCATTTCTCTTTTCCCCTATAAGAACAAGATTGGAGTTTTTAAGGACATGAAACTTCCCATCTTGACCTTTATAGTGGCATCCTATGGAATCAAACATCCCAAGAGAAATCGAGTTTCTTTTTAGAGTAGGTACATGTCTTACATTTCTCAAAAAAGTTACATTACCATTTGAAAACTGCAAAGGGACTAATCCAATTCCCACAATTTCACAAGAGTCATGATTTCCCTTGAAAACAAGCCCCTTTTTCCATTCTCTGTAAGTGTGGAACCAGTCTTTCTCTAGAGTCATATGGTATGAACAACCAGAATCCAAGACCCAGTCTTGAATAGAGTGATCACTGAGCACTTCTTTACCTATTGCAGTAATTGTGAAGGCATCTGAGAAAGAGAATGAATTCTCTCCCGCTGTATTTGAAGATTCTGGTTGTTTGGGCTTCTTGTTTTTCCCATTTTGCTTCCTTTTGAGAGACCAACAATCCTTTTTTCCAGTGTCCTTCCTTATGACAGTAAGTACATTTAGGTTTCTTCCATTTTTCTTCATTGTGATTCAGTTTGGATTTTGACTTACCTTTGGTAAGAGTCCTTCTCCATTCTGATTATCTTTAGTTGGAAGTTGATTTGCAGATTACATTCCATTTCTTTGGTTTTGATTGCCGAAACAATAGCATTCACTATAATCGACTCGCTACCATATTCCAATGATGTTTGTACATCTTTGTAGGTTTTTGGTAAGGAATTCAAACGAATAAAAGCCTCATTTTCTTCTCCAAGTTGCTCTCCAAGGTTCTTGAATTCAGTAGTGATTTTCTTGAAATCATCCAAGTTTTCTGAAATGGATTTTGATACATCCATATTGTATGTAAAGAATTTTTCTCTGATGAACATCTTATTTGGCAGATCTCTTGAAACATACAGCTCGTTCAGCTTGTTCCAAATCTTGTAAGATGTTTCTTCTTCTATTAGCTATCTAAGTACATTGTCTGTTAGATTAAGAATCAGAGTTCCATAGGCTATTGATTCCATTGCTTCCCTTTCTTCTTCTGATATGTTGTCTTGAGATTTTTGCAGGGTCTTCTAAGGCTTTCAAAGCCTTTTGTTGTCTCAAGATTGCTCTGATCTTGCCTTTCCATAACCCAAAGTCTGTCTTACCATCAAACTTTTCTATGTCAAATCTCACAACAGCCATTCTTGGCTAATCAAGAACTGATTTCTTGATTGTACTGAAGTTCTGATACCACTGTTACAACAGCACACACGTGTAAGAAACTTTATTTATACTTTTTTTGCACTAAGCTTTATCTGAAAGGAAAAGTAAAAGAAAACTTATGTGCATGCAATTTGCCTAGGTGAAGAAGAAGGAAGGGGAACTTCGAAGACAGAGAGGAATTCTTGATGAAGAAGAAGAAGTAGATCAAGAAGGATGAGAACAGATGATTAAAGTGGTTTGGCAATCCGCCTACATCCACTATGCAAAAGAGAAGTCAGCTTTATTCATGAATGAAAACAAGACGAAGATTTTTTGCAAATATGTTCTCTCAACTCTCTCTTTTCACTCTAATGTTTTTTCTTTTTTTTTTACATTACATAAATCATTCTGAACAGAGGTGAGGTATTTATAGCAGTTGATGGAGAGCAGTTACAGCTGATTTAGGGAAGCAATTTCAAACGATAAGCCTTTCTGCCCGTTTTTAACATATAGCTTTGGCCAAGTTTGGTTTCTAGCATTGTTTTCTATGATTCATTAAAATGGTATGAATTGTTTGTAAGTCTAAGTTTGTATTTTTTTGTGTATTTGTGGAGGGGTGAGTTGAAATTATATAGCTTTAGTTCAGATAATTACCCAAGTGTTGTGTTAAATATGAATGTTTATGTTTATGAATGGTAAGAGTATGAATTGCATTTATCTATCAAGGTTAGATTGGGCCCCCGTGGATTTGAGTTTATTATTTTGTTAAGTTTATTTTATAATTGCTATATTTTTTAAGTTCGAATAAGTTGAGTTCTTTATGAGATATATTGTTGAAATTATGTGATACTTGAAAGTTGTATTTGAGATTAGTTTTCAATGTCGAATTGAGAATTTTTTATACGTTTAATCTTAATAATAATACTCTAATGTCTCAACTTAATTAAAGCTCACAACATGTCAACACACTTTCTCCTATATGCTACTCCAAGATATATCTTTGTGGACCACTATATAGGTAAATATTATTTTCTAATATCACTCCTCTCTCTTTTATATAACAAAGAATATTATCGATGACTTTGTTTCATTTGAAATGTACGAAAACTTTTGATTTGCTTAATTATTATTGATCCGGGTTCTAAAATTTAAGTTTTGAAAGCCAAAATAAAAAAAATAATGGAAATATTAAAAAAAATGTTAAACTCCCACTGACTTCGTTGGGCATTAGACTATCCCCGACAGGTCAACCATCGTTGTGAGTTCATTCAAGGGAATCAGGTGGTGTTGCATATGCCCAATGGCACTGTGGCCCATTAGGAGTAAGTACAATGTCTGACGTGGTGTTTACACCTTCAGGAGATACTTACTCTCGACGGCGTATTTACAGCATCGGGAGTAAATCCCAATCCCTTACGACCCGATGGGTATATCTCGATGCTCTTTCCCGGCCAGTTGAGGCATTAGGAAAATACTTCTTTCTAGAGAAAAGATTTTTCTTTTCTTTTCTTTTCTTTTCTTTGACAACATGTGCGAGTGAGGAATTGCAGACTAAATTGAATTTGATTGAAATTGATTGATCTAATTTGTCTTTCTTATTAAAATTTGACCAATTTTGTAGATTATAGTTTGAATCAAAATTTTTAACGTGCTAAGATTCTTAAACGGCTCCAATGTCAGTAGGCTGCTTTTCATTGCATTCAGATCAAGAATTCAAATTCCTGTTCTCATTTATTTATTTTTTCTTTTCAAATTAATTAGATAAAAACACATTTAACACTTCCCCATAGCCTAATTTTAAAACTGTTTAGATTTTTAGAATATTTTACAAAAATTGTCTAACAGAATACTACACATTTTCCTTAAAAAATTAGAGTATTTGAAAATAGCCTATCATAAAATGATGAGAAAATTGAAAAAAGAAAAACTCAATTTTCAATGGTGAATACATATATTAATTATAACAGTGTATTGCTTTTCTTTGATGTAATGGTTAAAAGTTATAAAGCGGAAGTGAGCTTGTAGCATACGCTTTATCCTAAAGGTTGGAAGTTCAATCTCCTATCTCCACCGTGTGGAATGGGCATGAGTTATAGTACCTTGTTAGTGGGGTTACATTGAGAAAGTAAATGAGAGTTGAAAAATGGAGAGAGAAGCAGATAAAGCATAATTCCCAGAATGAAGAGTAGAGTGGCAATGGATGAAGATATGATGGCAACATACACACATATATGAATAAAGAGGGTAAAGTAAAAAGAAATATTCTTCCAAATATAACATTATAGTGTATCCCAAGAATGATCCAAAAGCATATGTGAAATGCCCTAATGGTACGGCCTCAAGCATATTCAAACTTCAAGGGGGTTATATGCGAATCATGGAGCCCTATAAATAATATGTTGCACAACCCATTCTCTCAACAAACTTTATCGATCGATGAATGAATGAGAAGAATGAGAGGGCGGATCTCTTTTGGCAGGTGAATTGTAAATATTAATCTGCCAAAAGAGACTTGCCCTGCCATTCAACTCTTCTACCTACCAAACATATATATATATATATTGACGATACTCAAACTGGATGGCTGTGAGTCTTATACCTTCTTCTTATTGAGTGTATATATAAGGTATATATTTATTTCTTAATTGAATTCGTATGTTTGTTTTTCTATCCACCGAACAAAATGGGACAACTCATTCTACATCCTATTCATATCCTACAAAAGTAATTTGAACGGACAAAGATCATTGTTGATTAATATATTTTAGATTCAATTTGGCTAATACCCTAAACCCACAGAAGCAAGGATTTGTATAATGTATTCATAAATGATAAGTTTAAAAAATTTATCTCTATCAAAATAAATCTGTTTTTTTTAAGGAATCAAGACTTTTCATTAATCAAATGAAAAAGAGATTATATCCTACTACAATCTAAGCGTGTTGGTTATTTACCGATTTTTAACTTATAAGATAATTAAACATTGCTCGTCTATCATAGCTTGGAAGGTGGATGCAAAAATGCTATAAGCTAAGTCATGTGATCATCTAATAAAAATCTACAACATGGGTTTTCTTTGGGTACTCGTTAAAGGGAAAAATTAATATTATATTATCGATAAAGTAATATTGAAGTGGGCATCTGTGGCTGTGGCAGACTACAAATAATGGGTGGTACTCGTCCCATCCACCAAAGAAAAATTAAAGTGTTCAAACATTCTAAGCTTTGTAATTGACGAGCTATGGAAACATGCAGATGCGCCTATTCTTGAGGACTGTTGTGGGCTGATTTGAACACCCCAAGTCAAGAATTTCCTGTGAATACACATGAGATGGATGTAAATTCATTTTCATCTCTAAAATTCTTGCTAAAACAAAAAAAAAAATCTGTAACTTAGGGTTTGTACAAGTACCATGTCAAGATATATCCTTGTTTTGCATTTCACATCTCCAAATTCACGTCTTCCCCAGATTCCCATCCTTGTTTGGAATAACATCTTCTCCATGTACTCTTTATTTTGAAAGTAGGTCTTCTCTAAATAACAAATTCACCGTTGTTTTCACGGGAAGGTTAGATATATTTTTCTGTGACTGTATTTTGTCATCAACAGGACACATGAATGAATAAAAATATAAGTAATAAAAAAGGAGAAGCGAAAGAAAAATGAATAAAATAGGAGGGACGTTATATATTGTAAATTGTAATAGAGGTGAATCTGCAGAAGAATCGCTGGGCAAATCTCCTTTGGCAGAAAGCATATAATATAAAGTGAAGCAGCAAATAAAAAGCAACAAAAATAGGTGGGTGATTGAGTTTATATATGTGACCCTGCCAATAGAGACTTGGCCCTGCGATGCAACTGCAGTACTGTATGTACCTACTCCGATCCCCAACTTCTCGTCCTCCTATCCTCATTATATATGTCACACTAATAAGCATATCCTTTTGGCATAAATACATTATTATTCTTGTTGTTATTATTTCACACTTTACCATCTCAGGTGCCTCCTCCTTGATTATATTCCTTCGTTTGTTTAATGCTAAATCTCTGCAAAGAATATCTTTTTTCTCTCCAAAAGTCTGAAATTTTGAATATTGAGTCCACTTGTATTCCAATTTTTTCAATATCGTGGGTGTTCAACCCACTTGTTGCACAAACAAGACTTTTATTTTAAACTTATGTTTTCTGAGTTGAATTCGGCCTAAATCTTAGGTTGACCTATCTTGAAAGCCCTAGGTTTTCTGTAATATAAGGATGACCTAAGGAAAAAAGAGTGAAAAAGAGGCAGAAAATCGAAGAGAAAGCCATCGGTTTTTCAGCGACAACTTTTACAAAGTTGTTCATTTTTGGAGTTTGAATCATTGGATCGTGTTGAAATTTGGTCATCATATTCGGGACACATAGAGTCTTGTTTTGA
Source organism: Benincasa hispida (assembly GCF_009727055.1). Classification (NCBI taxonomy): domain Eukaryota; kingdom Viridiplantae; phylum Streptophyta; class Magnoliopsida; order Cucurbitales; family Cucurbitaceae; genus Benincasa; species Benincasa hispida. Next base: position 9,967,087 of record NC_052355.1, on the reverse strand, counting down.
ACGGTTAGATCGTTGCTTGAAGCTCTAATTTGTTAGTAATCACTGCCGTACAGAATCTATAAAACTTGGTGATTTTCATTTCTTTTTATCTTTGTTATCTTTTATGTATGAAAGTATTGGTGGATAGTGAACCTTTGTATGATTGATTTGGGTTCTTTTTCCCTTAATTTTATCGACAATGATGGACTTTTCATAAATCTCGTGGTTTTTACTCTTCATATCGAAGGTGATTGTTTTGGAGGAGATCTTAATGAGTTGTTGTTATATTGTTTGGATCCGGGGGATTTTTTTTTTTTTTTTTTTTTTTTTTTTTTTTGTTTGTAAAAAGTCAATTAATTTAAATCATTAATATGTGAGCAAATTTTAATTAAATAGCATATCGTTTGTTTACAATTGCTGAATTGAGTGTGGCCTAAAGAAACTTGATTTATGCTGTGGATGCAGAAACTCGACTCTGCCAATTGATTTAATTTTATGGCCGGGATGACGTGGCAACCCCTTTCTCTTTACTTTACCAATTTGTGGCATTTCATCACCCTCAAAGGCCATTTCTACACGATTCTTTACCCAACATCTCATGGATTGAAATTGGATAACACTTTCAAAATCAATCCATATTCTCTCTTCATCATTGTATATATTATTCTATAGAATTACATTATTTATATTATTAACCAACCTTTACTTTTAAGTTTTAAGTTGTCCTACATATTACTTCAGAACGAGTAATACAATTAAAAAACTGTCATATGGTCATTTATTTTTTAGAAAAAAAATTATTAAAAATCTATTTTTTTTATGGATAGAGGAAGGGAAGCATGGACTTAGAAGTTGCACTTAAATATTAACACTAAAAAAAAAAAATCAAAGCAAAATTTGGCCCAATTCAACGGCTTCTAGGATTGTTTTAAAATTTACCCATACAAATAATTGATCATATTTTTTAATTGTTGATAAATCTCAAATTTATATATTGTATCACATCGTTCAGTTTTCATACCAATTTTTTTTCAACATTTTGATGAAACAAAATTACATAAAATTTTGATCATAAAAGTTTTTAGATAATTATCCTATAATGAATTGTAATTAGATATCAGCATGAAAATAATTAAAATAATTATAAGTGTACTTTAATTCTAATAATAAAATCCCATCAATTTAGTATTAGTCGACCAAACATTCAAACTATTTTTTTTTTAGAATTGAAATTTATCAAACATCATGTTTACTTCATTTTATGGCTAATTTTTATGAAAGTATAACTACTATCAATTATTTAAAAAGTTACAACAATCTCAACTAAATTGTAGCTTTTTTTCAATAGAAAATCACATGTTTATATTTGTTTTAGCTTTATTTAAAACACTTCCAAAATTTGAAAGTATTCCCTTTGTTCAGAATTGAAAGTATGTTGACATATTGAATGAACTTGGCAATGGATATATATTGTAAGAATGATGACATTTTTAATCCCCATATCTTTTTTGCATATTATTATTTATATGATCTACATTTCAATTGCACTTTTAAACAATATACTATATAGGGCATCAATTCATAAATTTTGCGAAATGTCACATTAACAGGACAAAGTGGGAACTTTTTCTGTTCTTCTTTTTTTCTTTTTCCTCTTCTGATCTGGTTTTGGAATTATATTCTTGATTTTGTCTCTTCTTGTCTTGTTTCTTTTACCATTAGAGTATAAACTAAAAGGTCAAAATACTCAAACCACAAATTATAACAGTAACGCTCTCTGGCCATATCTACGGAATATCATGACTGAAATTTATTGAATTATATATATTCAATGTAATAATAATTTACATTTGCAGTTGGGCCCGGCCCAATTCCGTTTTGAGTGTATCCACCGATGCGGCCGGTAGCAGAAAGGCCTGACCCAATCTGGTAGGCCATCCCTATAGGCTATACGCCTAAACCATCCTAGCTCTTGGAGGGCAGGACAATTGCAAATAAATCGATCATCTTCAAGGTAATAGCAAATATATCACAATATAAAATAATTTATAAATATAGTACAATCTACATCCAACTTATAGAAAAGTTTTAAATGCCCAATCAAAATATATTAATGATGGTAAAAAAATCTATTATAGATCTACCGTCATATTAGTGATAGATTTCTATGACTAATAGCAGAATCTATCAAAGATAGAAATGATATAGACTTCTATGACATATATCAAAATCTATCAATGTCATAAGTCTATCATTGATAGACTCATATAAAAAATAGATTATCATGGGCATGGATATGCTTTTATATATATATATATATCAATGAAAGTGTGAAGAAGAAAATGATCGAGAAAATAGGACAAAAATGCATGATAAATGGTTTACATCGCAAATAGAAGCATACATATCATCGATGTTAATAGGTTTATATCACTGATAGAAGCATATCATAAATCAGTGATAGATTTTTATCGTTGGTAGAAGCTAATTTGATAAAAACATATCATTCAAAACATCTCACATCATTGATAGACTTCTAGATAATTATTAGAAGTTAGAAGGATCCACAATCAAGAAAAAAAACACAACAGCGAACAACAAGAAGAAAGATCTAAAACCCAAATTAAAATGTCAATAAGAATCAATAAAATCGAGAAGAAGTATTCAATCACTTTGATGAATTTCAAGTAGACATGCCAAAAAAAATTTTAAAAAAAAATCAAAATCAAGAATTTCAATAAGAGACGTTCATTACCCCATGTTAGATTATCATTGGGAAAGGTAAAATCAATTCTAAAATAGACAAATTTAGAAAAATATACAAAATATGAAAATGGTATGTGTTAGGTTATCCTTTATTGTGATAATATGAACACACACAATAAAAATGATAACAAATAAATAAAAATAATAATAGTTGTTAGCAACCAAATGTTAAGTTTCAGAACTTACAAAATTTAGAAGCGGAATATTACAAATAAAATAAAGGTTCGTAAATTAAAAATACGTAAAATCTCTCTCACACACACGTAGTGATAACTAAAGGGAGATTGATTGAAGTTGTGATTTGCAAATCGCACATAAGGATACAATAGGAATAAGATAAAAATAAATTAAGATATAGGAGAAAATTACTAAATCCGAAATCTTTTAAAATATTGTTATATACATTATTAAGTCTGCACTTCATATTCATTTAAACTCCATTTATTAACCATTTTATTTTTTACTTTTAATTTTTTAAAATTAAGTTTATCAACTATATTTTCACCTTACATGTAACATAATGTCTCACTTTCTTCTCATATTCTAAAACCAGACCAAAAGTTTAAAAACCAAGAAAAAAATTAGTTTCGAAAATGTTTGTTTTTACTTTTAGATTTTGATTCAGAATTAAAATGTTTTCGTAAGAAAAGTGAAAATCATTGTTAGAAAATTAAAGGATTGAGAACAGACTTAAATTTCAAAACAAAAAATGAAAATGAAATTATTTAAAATTTTTGAAGGTTCTAACAAATTTTGAATTCTTAGTCAAATTCCAGTCCGGTTATGTTTTTTGTCTTTAAAAATTAAGTCTATTTATTTCTCATCTCTTATGATGATTTGCATTTATCTTAAGTATGATGGTTAAGTTCTAAGCCAAAATCCAAAAAAAAAAAATTTAAGATTTATTTTTTTAGTTTTCAAAATGTAGCTTGGTTTTTAAACCATGGGTAAAAAATACATAACAAATTATGATTACACAGATGTTTCGAAAACTTGATTTGAATTTTAAAAACACTTATAAAAAATAGATAACAAAACAAATAAACCCAATAACTAAATTCGGTTTGGTAACCAGTTTGTTTTTTATTTATATTTTTGAAAATTAAGCATATATCAAAAATATTTCTTAGAATGATTTGCATGTTTGTTAAGGACAATGGTTGAATTGTTAGGCAAAATTGAAAAATAAAAAGAAAGTTTGGTTTGATTTTTTAAAGTATAGATGAAAAGTAGATAAAAAAAAAAAAAAGATGGTTAAGAAAGGGGATTTAAATTAGATATTTGGTGTATGAGGTTAAAGTTTTAGCGGAAGAAAAGGAAGGGATTGTAGTTCCAGCAACCAGAAAAGAAAAGTCTGGAATGAAAGGTTTTTGTAATTAGCGAAGTGATTGTGTGTTAGCATAGGGTGGATTCCATGGGAGGAAGAGATATGAAAGGAAAATATCTTAAAAGAAGAAGCCAAATAAGTAATGAAAAGTTGAGCCTCTCACCTCACTTCACCTCACCTCACCTCAATCATATTTTTTATAAATAGAGAGACGTCAAACACAAATGGACAAACCCAAACCGCGGTTTCATAAAAGGGCTGAAATTATGATCATAAAAAAAAATAAAAAGTAGGGTTTAAAAAGTGTTTTCTGTGCTGAAAATTATTGTGTGTGTAGAAAAAAGTGGTTTTGGTTTTGAGTTTGTGGGGGTATCGCCATCATCAACTAGCTAGCCTACTCCCAACAAAAAGCTGCTTACAAATTGCAAACTATTAATTACTATGCCAACATATAATGTTATATATATATATACCTCTTTTCCACTACTGCTAAATTCCACACTTCCTTTTTGCCTGCTTTTTGCCTTTACGTACTCACTCTTTACTTGAACAATAATATGATCAAAAAAACAAAATAGAGGTTCACATGTATGTGTTTCTATATGCCTCGCCTCTTCCCCATTTTTTCTACCTCAAAAAGGTATTCATTTCAAAGTTTCCACCACCCACATTCCATCTCTAAACTCATATCTCTTCTATCCAATTTTAATTTCCTTTACTAATCAATCACTATACTTTTTCATTTCGACCATTCGACCAAAGTTTGTTTTACAATAACACAAACTAATTATCCTAATCCACCAAATGGTTTTCATTCCAAACAACCAAGGAATTAAACTAATCAACCTCAATGCTATGTACTTTTCCTTTTATTTTTTTATTCAATTTATTACTTTCACATTCACGTTTCACTCTATCATCATAATTTAACTAATATAAAATTTATATTACTGACCTTAAACTTAAATTGAATTACATATCTTTCTTTCCACAATATTAAATATTTAATGTTATAGAAATATTACTGGTTTTATTTTGAGAGAAAAAAAACAATTTCTATATGTACGCATAAATTTATATTAGAATATGAATTTTTCTTGTTCAAGAATTAAAACATGATCTTAATTTGAAGAGTTGGTTATGGAGTCGAAAATTTGATTTCTATAATTTGAAAAAAAAAAATAGAATTTAATCCATATAATTTTAAAATCTAGACTATAGTTATTATGGTTTAACGAAACTTCATAAATAGTATCTCTGGTTTGATAGATTCTTATAAAATAGACTCTATGATAAGGACTATTATACGAGTTTCATCAAATCATATAGACTAGATTCTAATTATAAATTGTAGAGATTAAATTCTAACTTTCTTTAAATCATAATGATCAAATTTATAATTTACCCCTATATAAAATATTAGTTTGTGTTATTCGTTGATTAAGATTAGGTAATTGCAATAGTTAGTACTTTTAGGGCTAATAATTAAGGCCTTGATTGTTATGCTGAAATGGAATGTAATTAAAAAAAAAAAAAATTCATTGTTTGATTGAGCATTTTGGGTCCAATTTGTAATATTAGACTCATTTTGTTCCCACAATTTTCAATCTAACCCTCTTTTCAACTGTTTTCACGTTTCACGATCTCATTTCTATTTCGCTCTCAAATATCACTTATTCAAATACTCATCTGATTCCCAGTAATCTTAATTACATTCTAGCCTCCCAAATAAATGTATAGCGACATTTTAAAGAATTGCAAATATAACATAATCTATTAATGATAGACTTTATCAAGTGATTTCGAGAACTGGATTTCAATTGTATTATATATGCATTCTTCTACTTATATTTTTGGATCTGATTGCTATGTTTGTAAGTATCGTTAAAATTAAAAAGAAATAAGAAAAATATATAAAATTGCTCATTCATGATAATCTTCACTCCCATTGGACATAGAAAATTGGCACTGTAGAGCTGTCTAGCGCAGTCCCTACGAGAAAATAAATTGACCTCTCCTTAGGGAGAATGAAAATAGTTCAAAACAAACAAAAACTAAACATCATTTCAGAATAATTATAAAACAAATCCTACACATTCTCAGAATCATTCTCATTAAAATAATAATAATATTCATAAATGAAAACTCTGATTTCATTTTAATTACTCTGACAAATTCGACAATCTGTTACACATAAAAATATTATCCAAATAAATTTTATTTTTTCTTTTTTTAAAAGAAAAAAAGGTTCACTTGGCTTAAGAAAGAATCTTGTTGATGTACATCTAGTTCCATCTACGTCAATTATTCCAATGGAATATACTAATAAATAAATCTTTTTTCTTCACTAAACTTACATTATAAATGCAATGATAACAATTCATGCACGGTCAATTTTGTTCAGATATTTTTATTTTCAATAATTAAAGAAAAACATTTTTTTTTAACATTAAATTTGGTACATGTTGACCACAAACTTCGAATTTCGTCCAATATTTTCTTTTTCAAATGTACTAAATTCGTGTATTAATTTTAACACAAAACAACAACAACAAAATCTCTCCAAACTTATAATTTTAATAAAAGTCAAACCTAGTAATAAAATTTTGTGGTGCTTCAAATAATCAAGTACGGTATCTCGATGCTCGATCAATAGAAATCCAATCCTAATGTCGAATCTATACTAAAATCTTATAGAGGAATATATTTTTAATTTACTGAAGGTTAAAGAACAAGTTTAGTTATTGAGCTCGTAAATTTGAATCTATTTGATATCCTCAACTTTTTACTATATTATTCCATTTCTAATGTGTCTAACCAATATTAAACATATTCAAAATTTTAAGGAATTAATTTATCTATATTAGATATAAAATTAATTTTTAGATCAAAGAAAGACTTTGAACTTTCTATTTGTATCTAGTAGGTCCATAAATTTTTAATATGTTGAATAGATTAATGACATAGATATAAAATTAAAAATCCAACAATCTATCACACAAAATTGAAAGTTTAAATATTATTACACATTTTTTTCAAGTTTAGAAACTTATGAGACATAAGATTAAAAGTTTAGGGACATTAAAAGTTGAAACTAAAGAGTTCAAAGATTAAATTTGTAGTTGAATAAAGACAAACATCGATTTATATCCCTAAATTTCAAATGATGTATCGATTTAAATCTAAATTTTTGTAAGAAGTTATTTCACTTAACCTTCAAAAATCTCACTAAAATAGTAAAAAAAAATTACCTCGCAATTATTTAAAAAAAAAATAGAGAAAAACAAGCGGATGAAAGAAATTAGCAATTTGAACACAAAACTCTAAAAGGGAAAGTAAATTGATTTGCTGATGAGAATTTATAGTTAAAATGGATACTATTATTATTTGAATACTGAAAAAAAGAGTTGTTTTCGAAAAATCCATATAGCTAAAGCCAAAGACATTTGAAATATTGTGTAGTGAGAGAAGTAAAAAGAGTAATAAACAGTAGCATAATAGAGGATTAATTCCTTAGAGACAGAGAATAAAGTATAATAGTATATAATGAGGGAAGAAGAAGACAAAGAATAGCAGTAGGGTTTGTAGAGTATATAGAAAAGAAAAAAAAAGGCCAAACAGTAGTGATCAGAGCAGGTGGGATTAATTTGTTTTTGCTTTTGATAATATCATTATATCCAAAGGCTCAACATTTTCTTTGGGTACCACCCGAAGTGGAAAGAACGATAAAGAATAAAACAGAGTCCAAAAATATTGTGTCAGAACATGTGACCTATCTAAGCTAACCCTCTCCCTCTCGTTTCTGTACCTACCTACCCATTACAAAACAACATGTATTACATAACATTACATTACAAATACACACTTGATAGGTAGATAGCAACTCAAAAGCAAAACACAAAACCCCCCCTTCATTGGGCAACCCCGTGACTCTCCCCTTTGTTGTTCTGCCCTTCCCATACATGTCTCCTTTCTAGTACTTACTGCTCATGCATGCCTTCTTTACTCGTATTCATTAACCCCTCTTTCCTTGCCTTCTTCTTCCTAACTTCTGGGCTTATGTCTTCAACTTTTTCTGCAGGTTTCAACTCTCCATTTCACTCTCTTCCTATTGCCTAAGGTCACCTTTACCAATTCGTACTCAAATTTTGTATAATTGCAATCGGATTTCATCAATAGATCAATCGTAATGAACCACAGTCACAAACGTTATTCGATTATTTTCCATCACGTTTACTTATAATTATGAATCTGTCGCATTTACTGTTACCGTTATCATTACCATTTAGAATCAAACGGTGACAATAAAATATGACAGTACGGATACGGAACACAAATAAACAACATAGTCAAATGAGATCAACTTTTTACATTACCATTGATTTATTAAACATGGGCTAAATCAGCTTAATGTGTCACTTGGTTATTATGAGGGGGCTTTTTTACTTTTTATGATAGACTTTGAGTGACAGAAACCAGAGCACGTCATTAAAGCACATACAGAAAATTACAAAAAGAGGAAAAAGGGAATATCTAAAATGGTTATGTGGAAAATAAATGGAGGTAGGCAGAGCAATGTACTTGAGCAGACAACATTACACCCGAGGACAAGCACTATGCATGGTGTACCATTTGATTGTAATTGCTTTTTCCACCTCTTAAATTGAGAAGTAAAAAAAGTTAAAGTTATCCTCTTTGAACATGCAGAGTACAAACTCATAAAGAGGAAAAGAGAAAAAGCAACCCCCCAACCTAATTTTTAATCCCCACATATAACATATTGTCCTGTATATATATTCGTGTAAGCATCGAAGTATTTACGTACGAATGGAATAAATTAAATATTACATAAGCTTGCAGAGATGGGGTTCCTCTGTTTTTAAATTCACATGATTGTTTCATTTCGCCTTTAAAAACACACACACACACACACAGCATCAGCAATTTTTTTATGCTATAAAAAGCCAGACCCTTCATTTCAGGTCCTATTCTTCACTAACTTTTCTCAATTGGGGAGCAAGTTCAAGTTGAGAGACAAACAAAGAGACAGAGATGGTTTCTACATTACAAAAGAGATTCGATTCACGCAACAAGCTACGCCTTGTTCGATCTCTGGCCACCTATGAATCCTCTGTAATTCCTAAACCATTCTGTTTTTGTTATGTTTTTTGATCTATTCTCTGTTTTGCCACTTCAGTTTGTTTGAGCCATTTAATAACAATCAAGTCCTCTGTTTATACAGGCAAAACAGAGGTGTATGTTCTGGAATGCTGTTCTCTTCATTCATAAGCTTAAACTCAAGCTGGAAGCAATTGAGAGAGAGTATTCAAATCTATTGGCCATGAAAAGAGAATACTTGAACTCAATAAAGCAATTTCATTCCCCCAAGGTCCTTTTTCCCCTCCCTCTCTCTCTTTTAACAATTCAAATTCTTCCTAATATTCATTATAAATCACTGCTAAACTCAAATTTAATGTCTGATTATTAATACATAAAAGCAGGAAGTGAAGGTTGAGAAGAATGGAGAAGAGTTTAAAGTGAAAGTGAGATGCGAAAAGGGAGGGGACAGATTGGTTTCAGTATTAGAAGCATTTGAGAAAATGGGTCTTAATGTTGTGGAAGCTAGAGTTTCATGTACTGAATGTTTTTGTATGGAAGCCATTGCTGTAGCTGAAAATCATCGATTGCTTAATGTCAGTGATATAACTGAAGCTATTAATGTAGCCATTGATGGCAAATTATTAGCTGGAAATCAGCATCACAAAGACATTCCTGAGAATGATGCTGAAATTTAGCCACTTGCTAACCTATCAATTCAATGAAAATGTTTCTTGCTATTCCAATCTTTTGTATTTTCATTTCTTTCTTTCCAATTCAAATTTGAAAATGGTAAAAAAAAAAAAAAAAACAAAAACAAAGCGGATTTGGCAGTTCTTAAGAATGAAACAGAACTTATTTTTGTTTGGAGAGGAAGAGGTCGAAACTGAAATAACTAATAAATATGGTGGCGCATATTAAATTAGATTCTAAATTATTGCACTATAATATGTTAAAATAACAATAAAATATTAAATTTGCAGCGATCCACTAAAGATTAAACCTAGTTCATTGAGTAAAAACATATAGTTCAACCAAAATGTCACTCTACTCTCCTAAATTGATTTTAATTACGGTGGAGTTATGATCACTTTGTCGACAATAATGATTAAACTCAATAGAGACATCATTATAGAAAAAATAATATAATGATTAAATGTTGAGGAGGAAAAGAAGTAATTAAAGTGATGGAGAAATGAAATTGATTTCCTTAAAATCAGTTAAAAACGAGGCGAGCTTTAAGGAAAAGGGGATCCGGAAAAATGCGGGTCAAAGGATATGGAGGGTGAGGCCCAATTTGAGACCCACCAGAGATTCGACCCGTGACACCCGTATCCTTAAGCTTTTCAAGAATGGGGATATAAAAAGCAAAAGCCTAAACATAAATATTAATTAAAATATATATAACATAAAAGATTCTTTCTTTACATTATTGGTTCCCATCATCCAACTCTTTTTTCCCTTTTTCTACAAACTTTAGAAAATAGAACTATTTGCAAATTATTATAAATATTTAAATTCGATCTAATGTAAATGCCTATTATTAGTATCCATTGGTCACGTGTCTTTTATCCCTTACTCATGTGTTATCTATTAGTGTCCATATAACCCACCTCTTACTTGCCAAATTGCCTATAAATAATGACATTTTGTGGGTTTTGGAAGATACACGCATATTGGTAATCAATCCAAAAAGATTGGAGAAATTAGAGAAATCTACTCTTTGTTATTTTATTTACTTTTTGTTGTTTATTTATTATTATTATATTATATTTTCTCCATATCCGTGTTCTTGTTGTGCGTCATTGTGCTCCTCAAATTCACATGTTATCGGTACGAGCTCCTATTTTTTTTTCCGCTAAAGGTAGGTACTAAGGTATGTCGGTTTTTTCCTTTTCGTTATAATTAATAAATTTAACATTATTTTGTAATTTAACATCTATTAAATCTCTAATATAAATACAATATTTTAAGATAGTGTTGTCATGACAAATCTCATAAAATTAGAATTTGTCACCCTTGATATTAAGGGTAGTAATTATTTATCATGAGTACTTGATGCCGAAATCCACCTAGATACTATGAATCTTGGAGAAATTATTAAAGAAAGAAATACGACATACAGTCAGGACAAAGCAAAAGCTATGATTTTCCTTTATCATCATCTCCATAAGGAATTGAAAATTGAGTAAGTTACAATAAAAGATCCATGTATCTTATAGAAAATTTTGAAAGAGAGGCATGATCATAAAAAAACAGTTGTTCTTCCTAAACCTCCTTATGAGCGTATGCACTTGAGGCTAGGAGATTTCAAATCAGTAAGTGATTACAACTTCGCATTATTTAAAATCAGTTTGAAATTGATGTCATGCAGAGAGAAAATTACTGATGTTGATATGTTAGAGAATACATCTTCTACATTTCATGCCTTGAATATGCTCCTACAACAACAATATCGAGAGAAATTTTTTAAACAATATTCTGAACTAATTTCATGTCTTCTCGTGGCCGAACAAAATAATAAGTTATTAATAAAAAATTGTTAATGTCTACCAACCGAGACGACACAATTTCCTAAAGTGAATGCTATGAATTTTAATAATAATCGTGGTCGTGGTCGTGGTCGTGACCGTGGCAGAGAGAAATAATTATTATTTTCATGATGGTCGTTCTATCATTCAAACTTGAAAAGAACCACACAAAATAATGATCCAAAAGAAAAAGCTTCACAAGATAGGAGTTCAAAAACTATTTAAAATAAATGCTTTCGATGAGGAATGACTAGCCATTGGTTGCGTACTTGTCGTACGTCAAAACACTTAATTAATCTCTATCAAGCATCTCTGAAGGAAAAAAAGAAAAATGTGGAAGAAAACTTTGCATATAAAGATAATGACCTATTTGACTCATCTCATATGAAAAATTTGGATGTGACGAACTTCTTTGAATCTCTTGAAGAGAAAATCGACAAATTGATGGAACATCAAGTGCTTCCTTTGACTTTGAAAATATCTAAACTTAATATTTTTTATTTATTCAACTCCATGTATTTTTCCTCTTAGTAGATGTTAAACTTTGTATATTCCAAATGTTGTTTTTCTTATTGTAATTATTTTTTTTAATGAAGGATCATTTTCATATGTTGGAAGACTAAAACATGAGTAAAGAATATCTATGTCTGCTAGACAGTACAACTACACATACAATACTTACAAGTAGAAAATATTTTTCTACACTGATAATGTTGAAAGCAAAAGTTAATACAATATCAGGTTCTACGAACCTAATTGAAGGGTTTGGAAAAGAAAATATTATTTTGCCTAGATGAACAAATTTACAATTGACAATGCATTATTCTCTAGTCAATCAAAGAGAACTTAGTTTTAAAAATATAAGTTGCAATGGTTTTCATATTGAGACTGATAGAAAGAATAATATGGAGTATCTTTATATCATATCTAATGTCTCATATGAAAAATGTATAATGGAAGAGTTGTCTACTTTATCTTCTGGATTATATTATACTCATATATGCATAACCGAAACATATGCAACAATGAACCTAAAGTTCATGAATCCATATATATTTACAATTTGGCATGACATATTAGGTCATCCAGGGTCTATAATGACGAGAAACATTATTGAGAATTCAAATGGACATCCGTTGAAGAGCCTAAGGATTTTTCAATCTAATGAATTATCATATGATGCTTGCTCTTAAGGAAAATTGATCATTAGACCATCACCAGTCAAAGTAGGGAGTGAATCACCTACATTTTTAGAACGAATGCATGGTGATATATGTGGATCTATTAACCCACTTAGTGGACCATTTAGATATTTTATGGTATTAATAGACGCATCCAGTAGATGGTCACACGTGTGCTTATTATTAAGTCGAAATCTTGCATTTGTAAGATTACTTGCTCAAATAATTAAGTTAAGAGCAAAATTTTCTTATTATACAATTAAGACCATTCATCTTGATAATGTTGTTGAATTTACATCCCAAGCATTTGATAATTATTGTATGTTAATTGGGATAAGTGTTGAACATCATGTAGCTCATATTCATACACAAAATGATTTAATAGAGTCATTCATAAAACATTTGCAGTTAATTGCTAGACCATTATTTATGAGAGCTAAGCTTCCTACATATGTATGGGGACATGTTATTTTGCATGCAATGTTACTTATACGCATAGGCCAGTATCTTATCATAAGTACTCATTATTACAATTAGCTTATGTCCATAAGCCAAATATTTTCCATCTGAGAATTTTTGGATATGCAGTATATATTCCAATTACTCCACCACATCATACTAAGATGGGTCTGTTGGGGTTGATGCCCTAAATCTCGCAAGCCCTATAGTTTGTAATTGTATTGTACAAATATTTTATTTATCTAATAAAATATGTGATGTTTTATTTGACATTTAGTTGCATTAAACCACAAACCAATAAATTAACATCTAAAGTTATCTTGTAGCTTAAACATGTATATAGAGATAACCTAAATGGTCTGTAGTAGATGGATAAGGTTGGATACCTTATCCTTGTGACACTACGAGTATGGCTTGCTTTATAGATGTTATAATTGTTGTAAAGTGCTACAAGTGATCTGATCCTGATCATTCATGTGGAGACATGTGAGCAAAGGTATTCTATACAAAGGAGTTTGTATAAGACTGAACCATGAAATGACTAGTCTCATTATATAACATCGTTCATAATAGAGACTTACATTTTACTAAGATGACCATAGGTAATATGACCTGAATCCTGAGTGAGTTGTGAACTCCTACCTATGAAGGTAGTCCTTTGATTTGTATGGGTGAGAGTGGCTAGATCTCCGACTTAATAAGCCTACCATTTTGAGGATTCGTCTAATTGAAGAATACAACTACACAAGAAAGAATTCACTCTTTCCCTCAACATCAGGGTAAGTAGATAAATTACTTCCTTAAGGGCTGATTCTAGAACTTGAACAATGTGGCGCTACACCCTCTCCTAGCCTGAAAGGGGGTTTGGTTATAGTTGGACTATAATTTATTGTTCATTAGAGAGATCAGTGGTACTTAAGAAATTAGATGTAACTACAGGAGCAAAATGATAATTTTGGCCCAGCTGTACTTATAAGCAATTTGTGAAGGATCATCGTACTATTGATTGGTTATATCTAATGGACACAGAAATATATCTGTAGTGCGAAGAGTACAGTTGTCGGTCTTTAGTGGAGTGCCCGACAGTTAACTGATTGTGAATAATTTAATTAAAGGAGTTTAATTAATTACTCACATACCATTGGAGCTTCAAGCTACAGGTCCATGAGGTCCCCTCTACAACTCAATGGAAATTAATGAGAATCAATTTTTGGATTAATTTGAATTGTTCGAATTGATTGAGGGAATTAATTATATGTGATATAATTAATTTAATCTAATTATATATGATATAATTACTATAATGTATTTGATACATTATAATATAAAGTTTATTTGAGAGGAAATAAATATTTGAATATGATTCAAATATTAATCATGTGAATTGGATTCATATAACTAAATGTAAAATAAATGTGATTTATATTAAAAGTCATTGGTGAAAGAGAATTGAAACTATAGGTTATATTGTATTTGATACAATATAGAAACTATAGGTTATATGTTATATTTGATCTAACATATAGTTTAATATATGTATTATATGATTATCATATAAATATATATTAATTGATTTATTAAAAATAATTTAATTTAATTTTTACAAATCATTTTTGGGAGTTACTCCCCCTCTTTCTCTCTTAATCATGATAGTAGGGGAGTGGTTGTTTTTTCTTCTCCCTATGCTTTCACAGAAACTAACACACAGAATTACAGAGAAGAACATAAGAGTTCTGGGTTTTTCTTTCCCATCATCTTTCTCCTCTCTACTCCCTCAAAAACTCACTTTTCCAAAATAGCCATAATCCACAAACTCCTGAATTCTCATCCAAAGAATACAAAGGTTTCTTCCGTGGTAGTGTCGTTTGAAAGACGGTTTTCCCTTGAATATTGGTCTTCAAAGGTAAGGGTTCTTGAACCCATTTTTCTCTTCTTTATTTTTTTTCGAGCATGCTGAAAAATTCTTTAATTGAATACATAATTTGTGTATCTTATTCTATAAAATTCGTATTTTGTAAAATTGGGATTTGGGTTCGATCCCCGTTTCCACTCACGAACCTTAATCGGTTCCTTCAAGGTTTGAGGTTAGGAATATATGTTAGATATAATTTTTCATCAATTATTAAATATCTTGAACCTCTAACTGGTGATGTAGTTACTACATGATTTGCTGATTGTCATTTTAATGAGATAAGTTTTCCAACATTAGGCGGAGGAATTAAGAAATTGGAAAAATAAATTACATGGAATGCATCGTTATTGTCTCATTTAGATCCCCGTACAAATCAATGTGAACTTGAAGTTCAAAAGATAATTCATTTGTAAAATATAGTAAATCAATAACTAGATGCATTTATAGAAGAAAAGAAAGTAACTAAATCACATATACCAGCTGCAAATGTTCCATTGAAAATTGATATCCTAACACAGCAAGTTGTCACTAATGAGTTTGGAACATGCCAGAAGCGTGGTAAACTAGTGGGTTCTAAAGATAAAAATCCTCAAAAAGAAAAATAATTAATAGTTAAAAAGATTTGGTTGAGGATGTAAATACCCATAAAGAAATTCATGACATGACTAATGAAGAAATTGAAATACCTAAAGTTAATAATGGAATTTCAATAAACTATGTCATTGTTGGGTTGTATGTCCTATAATCGCAATTTGTAATCTTTAAACATATTCTATTTGTAATAAATTTGTTATAAAAATTTATTCAATAAAGTAGTTATTGAACATGTAAATTGCACTTGTAGAGCCTAAATCCAATAAACTAACATCCTCTAGCTATAGCATGAATACTTAAACTTTGTGTAGAGACATAAAAGACGATCAAGTTTGAGTATATAGCCAAAACAGTCTATAAGTATAAGGATAAGGTTGGGTACCTTATCCTACCTTATCCTGAGGACACTATGGATATAGCCCGCTTTGTATTTGATGCAAATGATATGATCTCGGAATCGTTCATGTGGAGACATGCGAGTGGGATCATATGCAAAAGATGTTTGCATAAGACTAGACCACAAAAAAGTCACTTTTCTTTATAACGTCATTTACTGTTAAAACTGACTATTTTAATTCGATGACCTAAAGTAACTCGATCTTAATCCTGAGCTATCTATGAACTTCTGTTTATTCAGGACTATCCTTTAGTCTACAATGGTGAGAGTAACTCAACATCGCCGCTCAATAAGCCTCCCATTTTAGGGGTAAAACCGGGTAGATAGTTGGGGACATACTCCTACAAGATGGAATCCACTCCTACCCATTTTCAGGAATAGTAGATAGGTTGTTTCCTTAAGTACTGACTCCTATTCTTGAATAAGGGGCCTCGCCCTCTCTATGGATGAGAGGGACTCGATTTATTGGTAGGACCATAAACAAATTGTTCATTAATAGATTAGTGGAGACTTAAGGAACAAGATGTATTACAAAGATAAAACGGTAATTTTGACATAGCTGTAAATACGAACAACCAGTGAAGGATTGACTTACTGATCATGATTAAATATATCTATAGTGAAGAGAGTGTAGTTACTGGCCTTTAGTGTAGTGACCCAGTAGTTAAAGAATGTTGGTTAATTCGATTAAAAGAGTTTAGTCAATTAATCTCGAATGGTTCATGATCTATAGGTCCATTAGGTCCCCTACTAGCTCATAAATAGACTAAACCTTAGAATAGTATGATAGAAAAATTGAAATGTTCAAATTTGATTTAAGGGAATTATTAATTGTATACCATATAATTAAATGTTTAATTATCGAATTAAATGAAATTGGAGAATTAGAAAATATTTAAATATGATTTAAATATTTTATATGAATAGGGATATATATTAGGAATGTGTGGTTTAATAATTAAATATTTTATATTAAATTATTTAAATTAATTATTTAAAATTAATCGTTAAATTAATTTTATCAATTTTTTAATTTAATTAAAATTCAAATAAAATTGTATTTTGAGAAAATATTTTTTTGTGTGAAAATTATTTTAAATTGAAAAATTAGAGAAAATGGACTTCTCCCACTTTTCCCACATTGATTCACTATTTTCTTAGTGTTGATTTGGTGTCATTCTCATGTAATTTTGAATTGCATGAACTTTTTAGTTAAAAAGGAATTTTTAATTGCATGAACTTTTTAGATAAAAAGAAATTTTTAATTTCTGGAATTGAGGATGAAAAATGGCTAATTGAGTGAGAAGAGTTCTCTCTTAAGGAGACACACCAAAACTGTTCATTCTCAAAGAATTCCCTTCAATTGATACTCATTTTGGATCTCATCATCTAATCTATGACCAGAGAATAGTAGGGAAGACACTTGTGATGGTCTATAAGCCATTGGAGAGGATAATCAAGCTGAAATTGGAGCTAATTTGGAGTTATTCAAAGGTATTCACCGAAACCCTATTCTTAGATTTCTGAACAAGCATACTTTGAATCCCAAATTAATGTAATTAGAGTGCTTAAGATTCCGATTGCTTCCATTTGTTGAATATTAACACTATCAGTCATGACAGAAAAAAGATGGAACCAGACTCATGTAGTTATTGATAAAATTTTTGCGTATAATGTTATTCTTGATATTATATCTGAAAATGAGGATTATGAAACAAATCTGTTGAAGAATGTCGACATAGAAAAGAATGACTTTAGTGGAAAGAAGCAATCGAGGTAGAATTAAACTCACTTTCAAAACATCAGGTTTTTGGACAAGTAGTTCTAACACCATAAGGTATCAAACCTGTGGGATACAAATGGATATTTGTAAGAAAAAGAAATGAAAATAATGAGGTCACAAAATATAAAGCAAGACTAGTTGCATAAGGTTTTTCACAAAAATCTGGTATTGATTATGAGAAGACGTATTCTTCGATGGTAGATGCAATTACATTGAGATATTTAATTGGTTTAATTGTGTATGAAAGTTTGAACATGTATCTTATGGATGTAGTCACGACATATTTATATGGATCTCTTGATAATGATATTTATATGAGAATCCTACAAGGATTTAAGGTACTTGAAACATATAAATCAAATCCTAGGAATTGTATTCAATAAAGTTACAGAGATCATTATATGAATTGAAACAACCAAGACGAATGTGGTACAGTCGCCTGAATGGATATTTGTTGAAAAAAGGATATCAAAATAATCTAATATGTCCGTGTATTTTTATAAAGAAATCACAGTCGGGATTTTCTATTATAACTGTATATATTTGTGATTTAAAAATAATTGAAACTTCTGAAGAGTTTTCAAAGGCAATAGAATATCTTAAGAAAAACAAAATTTTGCTTTGGTTTGCAAATTGAGTTGGGATATTTATTCATCAACCAACTTATATAAAAAAAAAAATTTGAAAGATTTTATATAGACAAAGCACATCCATTGAATATTCCAATGGAAGTTCGTTCATTAGATGTGATGAAAGATATATTTCGACCTCGAGATAATAATGAAAAACCACTTGGTCCTGAAGTACCATATCTTAGTGCAATTGGTGCACTTATGTATCTTGATAATAATACAAGCCTAAATATTGCATTTTCAGTAAATTTATTAGCTAGATATAGTTCTTCTCCAACAAAAAGCCATTTGAATGGAGTTAAGCATATACGCTATTATCTCCATGGAATGATCGACATGGGTCTATTTTATTCAAATAAATCAAATTTTGATCTAGTTGGTTATGCAAATTCTGGATATTTATCTGATCCACACAAAGTTAAAACTCAAACAGGTTATCTATTCACATGTGAAGAAACTACTATATCATGGCGATCAATGAAACAGGCCAATAACAGCCACTTCCTCAAATCATGCTGAAATTCTTGCAATTCACAAAGCTAGTCGGGAATGTATATGGTTAAGATCAATGAATCAGTACATTCGTGTAACATGTGGTTTGTCTTCTAGTAAAAATCTTCCAATGATATTATACGAAGACAACACAACATGTACATCCCAGATCAAAGGATATATTAAAAGAGATAGAACAAAACATATTTCACCAAAACTTTTATACACTCATAATCTTAAAGAAAATGACAACATCACTGTATAACAAATTTGTTCGAAAGATAACTTGACAGACTTATTTACAAAGGCATTACCTACTACAACATTTGAAAAACTGGTGCATAACATTGGAATGTGACGACTCAAAGATCTCAAGTAATGTTTCCATGAGGGGGAATAAATATACTTTTTAAGAGTATTAGATTATATGAAATATGTATTTTTTTCCTTCATTAGGATTTTTTTCCAGTGAATTTTTTCCTAGTAAAGTTTTAACGATGCATATTTCATATATAATGGGCATTCAAAGGGGAATATTATAAATTTGTTAGATTAGGTTTAATGTAGATGTCAATTATTAGTGTCCATTGGCCGTATGTCTCTTATCCATTACTCCATGTATTGTCTATGTGTCTCAAGATTACACACAATTAGTGTCAATGTAATCCACCTCCTACTTGTCAAATTGTCTATAAATAGTAGTATTTTTTGAGTTTTAGAAGACACATATATTGCTGGTCAATCCAAAAAAATTGGAGAAAGTGGAGAAATCCATTAATTGTTATTTTATTTACTTTTTGTTATTTATTTATTTATTTTATATATTTATATATTATTATTATATTGTATTTTTTAATATTTATTTATTTTATTATATATTATTATTATATTATATTATATTTTCTTCATATCTGTGTTCTCGTTGTGCTCCTCAAATTTACAACACGAATATACTCCTTTTTGTAAATAAGATAATCCTCTTTCAAAAAAAAAAAAAAAAAAAAAAAAAAAAAAAGATAATCTACATAGATATTTTTATTTGGATTTTTCAAATTAATTACTTGTGCTTTTCAAGAAAAAATCTAATGGTTGAAGTTTTATCTTTAATATTCTTTTATAAATATTTCAAAAACTACCGTTGGATTGTAATTTTTTCAAAAATTTTAAATGAAAATGGAAATGTAAAACGAGTATGCATTGGCTTGGTACAGGATGCTGTGTTGAGTCTCAATTTTAATTCAACACTCTTAACAATTTTCTATTTTAAGAGTAGTTTGAATATTTTATGAAAAATTAATGATAGTATTGCAACATTTGAAATGATAGGTATTTATTTTTAGAAATGTTGTTATGTATTTGGTTATTAATTATTATTCCTAAAATTACTACCTATTACCCTTATTTTTATAATTTAACAAAAATAAATTTGAAACCTTGCATTTTATTGAAAGAATAATCCAACAAGGAAATAAGGGAAAGTGAATCAATGAGACTTTCACAATATTGTTATCACATGACCACTAGATTTAATTCGATATGGATTCAAAATTGTGTATGTTTCTTGATAACCATTTTATTTAATTCGAGACATTTCTCTCTTCTACATTTAATAATGTAAAATTGTCAACCATAGTATAGCGGTCTCATTGAATAATTTTTAATCAGACTACATGGTTATTAATACATTTTTTTAGAAAATTATTTGTTTCCAATATATAGAGGAAAAATATCACGAGTTTTTTTTTTTAGTACAAAAATATCTCGAGTTGATTCTTTTGAATTGAAGAATTGAGTAATATTTTGGATTAAAGGGGTGAGTAATAAAATTAGACTTGAGATATTTCTGAAAAAAAAAAGGTTTTTCTTTTTATAATGCTAAAGGAAGAACTTGATAATTGAACTAAAAACAAACATAGACTTTATTGTTCATATCAAACACAATAACAAAAGCAGGAAAGAATCCTCCATTATGATTTGCACAATATAAGAAAATTAAAACTTTTTGAAATTAAATTGAAAATTGAAACATCGAAAAATTCAGTCATAGCATAGGATTAAAAATCATAAAGGAGTGAATGCTTCTAAATTATATTTGAAATAATCTTATGTCCGAATATGAACCAACCTTGCAATTTACCCTTTAAAATATTGTTTTTAAGATTTCAATAGGTAAACTTCCTTATTATTATTATTATTTTTCATTTGGTCTTTAGGTTTTTAGCATATTATAATTTTATCTATGAATTTTCAACTCAATTTTTATTTGATTCTTACATTTAACCCCTGAGCTTTGATTTTTGTGTCTAGTTAGTTCTTAAATTTTAAGATTTTCACTTTCAACCTTGATTTTTCACTAAATACTAACTTTAAATCTTTAATGTTAACGTCTATTAATTACTTTTCACTATTTTTTCATAATTACTAAAAAGAAATTTAAAACTTTACTTCGTAATTGTTTAAGGTCAATTAATTGTTGGTTAACCCCAACGACCAATATAAGCATTAGTAATAACCTAAGTGTAAAAATATATAACATTAAAACATATAGATAAGATAAAAACTAAACTCAAACCTCAAGGATTTAAATTCAAAATTTAGGAGTAAAAGTGTAAGAGTAGACCAAAAAGATATTTTGCATATTTTCCTATTTTCGTAAAGAAAAAGAAAGGAATGAATTCCATTATTCCACAGAAAAAGGGAATAAATTTTGATTTAGGTGGGGGTGGCATTAACAATGATTTGGTTGGCCTGTATGCTTTGCTCCCTCCACTTTCTACATAAATTTACGGGAAAGTTTGACCACAATTTACTCCATTTTAACCTGCTTTTTTCACTAATGGATTTCCATTGATTTAGCATCTTTTTCAGCTTCATTACTTCAATCTCCTGCTCAAAATTCATACTATAATTAATCCAATGGATTGAGGTTAAATCTTTGATCAATGATTAGATTAGGGGAGAAGGAGAAAATACCACATATCTTTCTTATATACATAGTTCACTTCACACAAAAGATGAAACAAATCTTGGAGTCTTGAAACTGAAAGCCATAACAATTCTGTACTTGGAAACAAAGTCCCTCAAAGTCAAATGAGTATAAAACTGTAATTTGCAACTCCCAAGTGGATCAGCTTAAGCATCAGTATTTTTCAAATCATAAGTTAAAATATCAGTAATCGAAACAGTAAAATACATCAAATCAATCCCCATGAATCCCCTACCTCTATGCATCCCTGGAAAAAATTTCACACAACCCCGGTGTACTATATGTAAAACAAAATGTAAAATAGATGTCGAGCAAGGAGACGACCTGCTAGTGCTGGCTGCTGCAGCGACTTCAGAGATTGGTAGTCTAGCTGGAACAGCAACCGCCTTTCTTTACCTCGGAGACATCCTTACTGATATCAATTTTCTCCCCTTTTGCTAGAACGGCTGATGCAGCAGCATCATCGTTAGCTTCCATAGCCTTCTTGCTCACTATGTGGTAAATTTGTGTAAGCACTTCAGCAAAGGCATTGTCAACGTTTGTGGCTTCAAGGGCAGAGGTTTCCATGAAATAGAGGGACTCTGTCTCAGCAAATGATTTTGCATCCTCAGTTGACACTGCCACAAGATGGCGAAGATCTGATTTGTTGCCAACTAGCATTACTACAATGTTGGGATCGGTATGATCTCTCAACTCCTTCAACCACTTCTCAACATTTTCATATGTGGAGTGTCGTGTAACATCGTACACAAGCAGGGCGCCAACTGCTCCTCGATAGTAAGCACTTGTAATCGCTCTATACCTGTGAACTTGAGAAGTTAAGATGAAGTAAAGATAGTTTTTAGACCAAACTAAGTTAATAGTCTGTCACACAGGTAAACGTCCCATTTTGACTACAGAAAAAGTTTGTTCAACAATTATAAGTGAGCTATATAAAGGTATTAAAGGTAACTTTTCCAATCGCATCCTAATTTGGACGCCTTATTGTGCCAATTGTGACAACTATCTTACAGCATGCCTCACTCATTAAAATGAGAATTGGACCACTTTTTCCAGATAAACAAGACATTTAAGATGAATCTTATTGCTGCAGAACATCCAAGATGGTAGCACAAATGGGTTCTGTCAACCTCAAAAACTAGTAAAAGAGGTGAAACATTCTCATATATTTTATAAATTAACACTCCATGTCAATCATCTCTACATCAATAGGAGATGAGCATTGAACTTTGAATTAAATCTTCACATAGACACAGGCCTTTTGAAACCAGTTTAACAGATTTAGTGTAACCTGACTTTGATATATTACTAACTGGTATTCCTCTGCTTCTCAACAGTCAACCCCAAACACTAATTGAAGAAGTGGACTTTTCTCCACATTTATAAACCGACACTTGACCACGTCCATAATAGAGGTGGAATAACCTAACACAGTTGCTAAAAACGGAAAGACAATTATTTGGAAGAGAAAAGTTAAGAAACAGTAAGCTTTTCGGAAATGGACATTACAGCTGACTAATCTTCTAACATACTCAAGAACTTTGGGGGCATCTGCTTGTCCAATTCGTACCGGAAAGCATGTAATGCCTGAATTACAATTTAAGGGAAAGGGCCTTCTTCTTTAAGCCTGAAGACATGTTTCTATCATATGCATAACCCAACGAAACTATATTTGGAGTTATCAAAAAGCTTTCTGTATTAAAATGTGATCGGAAGGCTTGATTTGCTATCTCTCTTGTTCCTCTCTCTGTGCTGTTTTATAGGACAAGGTAGCATCTAGCACGACAGCGATGGAATGTCTGTGATTTAGGTGTCAAGTACTGATGCAAATTAAACAACAGAAAACAGAACTCAATTTTCTCCTAAAATATCTCTTAACCTCCTGACAGTAAACTTCAATTTTCAAAATTAAGGAAGTTTCCACATTTTACTTACACTTTTTACTCATATTCATGGCATTGGTACTAACAGAAAACACAACCCCCCACCTTCCAGGGAAAATCTATAAAAAGTCAATCAACCTATATAGTGAATTGAGGTTTTGACGTGGGAGAAAATGACAAGGGAAGGCAACAAACAGTTAGAAGTATTCTAAGCTCTAACAAACCTCTTTTAGTTTAGATCCACCAAACCCATCAGGGTACCCCATTACAAATAAACAAGCATAACCTAAACCAAACAAGACGATGATTACTACTAATCGAAGCTTTAAAAAGCAATTACATTTAAGGGCAGGTACATTTCAAAATCAGTAGCAGCAAAAGAAAGAGAAACAATAAAACAAGAGCAGAGCCCCATATGTGACACAATATTTCCATAAAAAAAGACAAGGACCCAGATCATAAAATGTGAAATCAGAAACATAGAAAGCAAACAAAAGCAAAGAAGGGGGAAAATCACCGTTCCTGGCCAGCAGTGTCCCAAATCTGAGCCTTGATAACCTTGCCATCAAGATTCAAACTGCGAGTAGCAAACTCAACCCCAATAGTAGACTTAGATTCGAGGCTGAACTCGTTTTTGGTAAAGCGGGAAAGCAAATTGGACTTGCCAACGCCAGAATCTCCGATTAAGACGACCTTGAAGAGGTAGTCATAGTCATCTTCAGCTCTGTAGGCAGACATTTTCGAGAAGCCCTCCCAGCCGTGGAGAATGAGAAGAGAGAGAAAGAGGGGTTTCTGTTTTCTTTAGATCGCGCGACTTTCTCTCTCACACACTGTAAAAATCCTTTCTTTTTTTTAGCGGAGCTGTGTTTTTCTTGGTTTTTGAACTTTACCCTTTGTTTGTTTTGTGGGAAAGCCGAGGGAGGCCTGCTCTTGAGGTGAAGCAAGCAACAACACAAACAAGTGTCCTTTCTCAAAAATTGAAACTTGGAGCAGACAGGACAAGATTGTTAGCCTCATCAAACTGTCTTAATGACGTCAGTGCCCTCCGCCGATTCCATTCGACTGTCAGAACTTGGACCTGGTATTCGCAATTTCTCTTTTGCTTTCAGTTACAAATTACAATACATGGTTTTTATTTTTTAAGTTCAAATTTGTGATTCCAGTTTAAGTGTCATTGCGTTTTTCAGTTTCTATGTTATTTATAAGTATTCTTTAAAAGACACAAAAAGAAAAACTTTTGATTATGACTTTCTAATTTTGAAAACTAATACTTTCATTCACCAAAATTACTTTTCACGGTTTCAAATATTAAGTTAGGTCAAACCATTCAATTTTGGGATACATTTCATTTTCAGTTATATTTTTTGCATTATCAAAAGTTTGATTTTTACCTTAAATGGTTAGATATTATATTAATTTTAACTTCACCTACCAGTTTAATCTTTTAGATAAATGGATAATTTAAAATGGTGTCGGTGCAAATTGTTTTGGGATGTTTTGGGTTTTAGCCCATGTAATATTGTTTCCTCTCTAATATTCATTTCTACTTGTTGGACCTTCTTCATATTTCAAGCTCATAAGTGAGGAGGAATATTAGATATAATATTATATTTACTTCCACTCATCCGTTTAAGCCCCCTCTTCATATTTCAAGCCCGCAATATTCTATTTTTGAACTTTTCAATTAAAATGAAGATATAAAATATTATGTGATGGTTACTTGTAAAATAATGATGCACAGAATGAAAGTGACAAATTTTAATTGTACTTCTACACTTCAAATTGGGTTTCATTTTTGTTCTTATCATATTTCTTTTGTTATTATATTTAAAATATCTTTTTAACTCTTGTATTTTGAAATCGTATTAGAATAAGACTTTAATTAGATCCTTTTCTTTAAAATAAAGATGGAAATGTAACTTGAGTATGAGTGGTAAATAAAATTGAGGAGTCTTAGCTAGTCATAGTTGAAATGACATCATATAAGTTGAGAGATGTAGAGATTGAAGCAAAATGTTGGTTTCCTCCTCTCATAATATAGGAAAAAAGATGTTGCTAATAAAACAATATTTTAGAAGATAAATATATCATAGAAGATGACAGAAATTCGAAAACTCTAACTCACAATGAATTGATTAACATGAAGGTTAAAATATGAATGAAGAAGGAAAAATAAATGGGGAGGACAAAGAAAGAAACCAAACTATCTAATTTAGGGGTCATTATTTCCCAATAAAGATCCTACTTTTAAGGAAGAAAACCATTGAAAACAATGTTCCTTTAATGGTCAATTGTTTTAATCGTTTTTCCCTACCTTCTAGACACCCAACCAACACATTCTATCTGTTTCACTCTTCTATGAATCATCTCTCATAAATTTATTATTTCTCACGAGACTTTCTATGTTGACCCCTCTATATTTCTTTTTCTTTTTAATTTCTTTCTCAATGTTTGGCTTTTCACATAAACTAGGAAAAGTCTTGATTTTTACAAGTTCGTGACTTCGTGTGTTTAGCTTCCCCACCACTAACAATTAAGGGCTAAAATTCAACCTCCTTGAACAATAAAAGCATAATTGAAACCAAATTAAATTTTACGAATATAATTGAAACTTACTTAAAATTACGCAAGTATAATTGAAATATATCAATTTTGTTCGAGTACTACTATTTTACAAGTCATTTAGTATTGTTACGTCACGTTTTTGTCTTCATTCCAATGAAAAAGTTGGCAAAGAGTGTAATTGTGTATGGAATGGAAACAAATTTAAAATTAATAATACAAAACTATAGGATGTAGGAAGTTCGATATCTGGAGAGTTCTGTGTTTGGATATGCAGAGTTGTTATACCTAAGTTGATATATTTGTATTTGGGTGTACAGAGTTGTTATGTGTGCTATCTGGTTTAGCTTTTGTACTCTATAATAATTTGTCTGTATGAACACTATTTTTTTTTTAAATCTTATAATCCAATTATTGTATTCATCCTATTTGGAATAAGACATTGATTGTATTTTTTTTTATTCTTTCCAATCCCAAGATATGGTATACAGTCCAATTTTATATAAAATAATTAAAAATGATTACATTGATAATTTATATTAAAATAATTAAAAATGATTATATTAATTATTGAAATTTATTAAGTCTAAGTAATATATTTTTATTTATTAATTAATTAAGCTATATTTTTATTGTTCAATCTTGTAAAAATAAAAATCTCACACTTTTGCAAGGTAACTTAGGTAACTCCAATATTAAGAAGCATGTAAACATAAAAAATAAATGAAAACAATGCAAATATTTCATAAAAAAATTTAAAAATTAATAACACAAAAAAATGTCAAACAGTCTGTGTAATATATCTATTGTATAAGTAACACACTAAAATTAATAACACCAAAAAATACAACTGAAATGGAATATAAGGGAATCCAAAAAAAAAAAAAAAAGTAACACACCAGCCTCAAACTAGTTGAATATTTCATATTAGTTTGGGCTACATAACAAAACAATAAAAAAGAAGTTAGAAAAAATCTAGAAAATACTTATAATGTAGGTAGAGAACTGGTTCGAATAGAGAATACCTATGCTACTTCTATGAAGTACGATATAGATGGAGTTCATGGGTTGCCGGATCAAAACACAATGAGGCACCCTACCACCCACCAAACAACAAAAAGTTAGAAACTTAATAATATGAAAATAGTAGAACCAAACATTAGAAAAGTAGAGAATGAGAAACTGAAGTTAAACAACTAACCGAATTGACAAAATAAATCTTGGACAGTGGATGCTCTCAGCAAATAGAGAAGGACCAATGTGGTTATATAGGAAAAGTGAGAGGAAGGGGGTGGTTGTTGAATATTAATAACAGCCCCAATAAATATTAAAAAAAAAAATGTGACCAGCCTCAAAATATTAAGTTTACATCATGAATGAACTCAAATCCAATTAATAAATTGGTTGAGTCATTAATGAAGTGGTTGAATGGGTAGTGAAAATACGCAAGTGGAATAAAATCAGAAAACAATCAGAACAGTTATTACTAAAGTTGGTGGGTATTTTAATAAATGAGATGACTAATAATGCATAATATTGAAAACGTGCAAAATACGCGAGTATGATCGAGTATGATCGAGCATGATCGAGTATGATCAACCATGATCAAGTATGAATGATCGAGCATGATCGAGTATAACGGTTGCGTATGATCGAGTATGTTCAAGTATGATCGAGTATGTTCATGTTGAGGTTGATGCCCTAAATCTCTTAGGGTTCTATAGTTTGTAAACATTGTATGAACAAACTCTTTATGTGATTAATAATATATGATATTTTATTCACTTTGTCTATAAAATATGTAATATTTTAGTTGCATTAATCACAAATCAATAAACTAACATTTAAGGTTATCTTTGTAACTTAAAGATGTATGTGGTGACATACGGGTGGATCATGTTTAAATGATAACCTAAATGGTATGTAGTAGATGAATAAGGTTAGATACCTTATCCTGGTGACACTACGAGTATGACCCGCTTTGTAGGTGTTACAATTGTTGTAAAGTGTTACAAATGATCTGATCTTAATTATTCAAGTATTAGACATGCGAGCGGGGATATTCTATACAAAGGAGTTTGTATAAAATCGAACCATGAAATGTTTAGTCTCATAATATAATGTTGTTCATAATAAAGACTTATATTTCACCAGGATGACCATAGTTAACATGACTCGAATTCTGAGTGAATTATGAACTCCTGCATATGAGGGCGGTCCTTTGATTTATATGGGTGAGAGTGGTCAGATCACCGACTTAACAAGCCTACCATCTTGGGGATTCGTTTGATTGGGGAGCTAGGAACACAGCTACACAAAATGGAATTCACTCATTCCCTGAAGCATGGGTAAGTAGATAAATTGCTCCCTTAAGGGCTGATTCCGTGTTCTGAACAATGTGGCGCCACACCATCTCTTGACTTGACAAGGGTTTAGTCATAGTAGGACTATGATCTATTGTTCATTAGAGAGATCAGTGGTACTTAAGAAGTTAGATGTAACTATAGAGGCAAAACGGTAATTTGACCCAGCTGTACTTATGAGCAATTTGTGAAGGGTCATCATATTGTTGATTGGTTATATCCAATGGATACAGAAATATATCTGTAGTGTAAAAAGTACAACTATCGGTCTTTAGTAGAATGCCCAACACTTAATGGATAGTGAATAGTGTAATTAAAATGTTTAATTAATTATTCATGTATCGTTGGAGCTTCAAGCTACATGTCCATGAAGTCCCCTTGATAGCTCAAAAGGATTTAGTTGAGAATCAGTTTTTGGATTAATTTGAATTGTTCAAATTAATAGAAGGATTTAATTATATATGATATAATTAAATTATTTCAATTATATATGATATAATTAAATTATTTCAATTATATATGATATAATTGTCATAATGTATTTGATACATTATAGTTTAATGGGAGGAAATAAATATTTGAATGAGATTCAAATATATTTTCTATGAATGTGATTCATAGTTGTTAAGTTTAATATAAATAAGATTTATATTAAATGTCATTTAAAAGAAAAAAGAAACTATAGTTTATATTGTATGTGATACAATATTAAAACTATAGGTTATATATGATATTTTATATAACATATAATTTAATATAAAAATAATATGATATGTTAATTATCATATTTATTTATATTATATTATTATTATTAGTTAAATAATATTTTCTATCTTTTCTCTCCAACCACTTTAGTGGGTGGTTATGGTTTTTATGGTAAAAAGGAGAATAAAAGAAAAACAATTTTTATTCTTTTTCAAAATTGCAATTTGTTAAACGATTGAGAGAGTTTTACAGAAGTGTTCTGTGTTCATGAGAGAATTCTCAATCCACCTCCTCCACCCAAACTTTCCCTCAAACCAAAATAGTCAGAGTCCACCACTCATGGGTTCTCACCCCGAGAATACTAAGAACTCCTTTGTGGTTGTGTCCGGGTTTTGGTTCAAGAAAATCTTAAAGAAGGTCTTCAAGAAGTTGCTGATTCTGTTCGAGGGAGGATTCATGAAGAAAAAGGTTCTTCAAAGGTAATGTATCTTGAACCCGGTTCTTCAAAGGTAATGTATCTTGAACCCTTTTCTTGTAATAACATATTGTAATTTAACTTTAAATGCATATTTGTTGTATGTTTATTGTAAACTTAGTTTTTTATAATTAATGGATTTGGACGATCCGCTTCTACTCAAGGTTTTCCTCATACGAGTTCCTTCAGTTCAAGCATGATCGAGTATGATCAAGCATGATTGAGTATGAACGATCGAGTATGATCGAGTATGTTCAAACACTGAGATGATATACGATACACGAAAGGAAAATGACGGTGAGATACGAAACACGTTCTGAAAATGGGCCCACAAACAATTAAAATCGGTGAGATAAGATAATAGGTCTCCAAACACTAAGATGATCACTACAAGAAATCTAACTTCTCCCGATGTCACATTTCGTCGGAAAAGTGTGAAAAAAGTGTTGGGAGAGCCCCGACGAATAAAAGGTCTTCGGGAGTTTGGTCGGGAGAAACCCCGTCGTTTTAAAATGCATCGGGAGATCTTAAAATCCCGACGGTTGTCCTATGCGTCCGGAGTTCCAAAACTCCCGATAGTTTTATTTAATGCGTCGGAAGATACAAGAACTCTCGATGTAGTAATATATGCGTGGGGAGTTCATTCTTTAGTTGAAAATTATTTTTAATTTATCGTTTGTAATTTTTTAAAATGTGGTCTGAAAACCTATAAAACATAGTAAACCAAATAAAGATTCACATAATTAAAAAACGAAAATGAAGTCGATATTATAACAAGTAAATAAGAAATTACAATATCCAAACGAAGTCGATACTAGAAGTTCATAAACATTCATATCACAAATACATAAAAGAAATAAAATCAAAACAACGTCTAGAACACGTCTCGAACACAGCATCTTCAACAATCTGTCCCAGTTCATCTCTGAAACAGCACTATACAAATAAAACAAAAACATTCAAATATTATATCGATAAATATCCATAACACGTTAAAACTTCAATACGGTTGGTAGTGAAACTCTACCTACCCCCATGACAAACATGTAACCTCCCGAATATAAAAAAACACACAAAATGAGTAAACAATAACCAACACACATAAAACTCAAACTTTGTCCCCAAAATTGTTTAAACCAATTCAATCCCCCCCCCCCCAGCACACACATTAAACTTACGTAACATCATAAATACACAAAGAACTCCGAGTTCAAGGACAAACGGATGTAACGAACTTTACCCACCCCCCACGACAAACATGGAACCTCCAAACAAAAAACACACAAAACGAGTAAACAATGACCAACACACATAAAAACTCAAACTTTGTCCCCAAAATGGTTTATCCAATCTTAACTCCCCCCCACAACACATTAAACTTCATAACATTCATAAATACACAAGAACTCCGAGTTCAAGGGACAAACGGGTGAACTGAAAACTTATACCCACCCCCCACGCAAACATGGTAACCTCTTGAACATAAAAAAACACACAAAATGAGAAACAATGACCAACACACATAAAACTCAAACTTTGTCCCCAAAATGAGTTTAACCAAATCTTCAACCATCCCCTCCCCTACCTACAACACATTAAACTTCGTAAACATTCATAAATACACAAGAACTCTAAGTTCAAGGACAAAAGTGGTGTGTAATGAAACTCTACCCACCCCCCACGACAAACATGGAACCTCCCGAAACATAAAAAATACACAAAACAAGTAGACAATGACCAACACACATAAAAACTCAAACTTTGTCCTCAAAATGGTTTAACCCAATCTCAACCCCCCCCCCCCCCCCAACACATTAAATTTCGTAAACATTCATAAATATACAAGAACTCCGAGTTCAAGGACAAGATGGGTGTTAATGAAACTCTATCCACCCCCACGACAAACATGGAACCTCCCAAACATAAAAAACACACAAAATGAGTAAACAATGACCAACACACATAAAACTCAAACTTTGTTCCCAAAATGGTTTAACCCAATCTCAATCCCCCTCTCCCCCACCACAACACATTAAACTTCGTAAATATTCATAAATACACAAGAACTCCGAGTTCAAGGACGAGATGGGTGTAATGAAACTCTACCCACCCCCCACGACAAACATGGAACCTCCCGAATATAAAAACACACACAAAACAAGTAAACAATGACCACCCAATCTCAACCCCCCCTCCCCTCCCCCACCACAACACATTAAACTTCGTAAACATTCATAAATACACAAGAACTCCGAGTTCAAGGACAAGATGGGTGTAATGAAACTCTATCCACCCCCACGAGCTAGAAACGCTACTTTTAACAATTCCAGCAACATGTCAAACGATTTGTTACTCTAGCCGTTGAGAACTTTGATATGCATCAACTTTACTAAAAAGTTCAAGGACGAAAATTTCGAACAACCAAGGTATACTTCATTACGTGCTTCGGTCATTAAATCCTCGAATAAGTTCGTGGTATTTCTTTCTTGACCATTTAAGGACATTTCATTCTCAATCCTTCCTTCATTTGCATTTTCATTTTCAATTGGAACTTGTAAATCGTTTATAAGATTCAACAATATGAACTTGTCAATTCATTTTCATTTTCGTTTTCCCAAATTGAATTCATTCAATTCTTGCATGGACATCTTATTCGTCCGGAATCATTAATATGAAACTTTGCTATATCTAAGAACTGTAATACTCCTTCTCTATACTCCACTGATAACTTATTCCTTAGTTTAATCCATTCTTTATTCATCCTTAAAAATAAATATTATCTGACCAACTTGTAATCCAAAACAAACCTGGATTAGAGGACAAAGTACAAAGTATTTATTAAGCATTGAGTTCCATAATTTTCATTTTTTAAGGCAAAATATACACATAGGTCCCTAAACCGTTTAAATTGTCTAACAACTTTCAAATGTTTTATTTAGTACGTCTCCAAACTTTCAATTTTGTGTCTAATATAAGTCTTTCATCTATTCAACATCTTCTAAAATTTACAAGCCTATTGGACATAAAATTTAAAGTCAATTTTCTATTAGACACATTTAGTTTTATATCTAGTAGATTCTTTAAACTTTTTTAAAATATTAAATGTGTTATGGACTTATTAAGTACCAAATTGGAGGTTTAAAGATTTATTTTATATTTTTTTTATATTTATAGATTTATTAGACACAAACTAAGCATAAAAAGGTTCATATACTAAAAATAGCACATAACATCTATGTACTAATTTTCTTTCTCCAAAGCTTGAAATGTTAAATTATGCATGCTTATGCTCCAAATAACTAACATCATATCATTTTTTAGACATAAAGATAGTGTTATAATCAACTTGAAACTTAAAAGAATGTAATAATGTTTATCTCTAACGAATTATGACATGTTCGTTATAAATTACTCTATAGAATTTCAGAGAATTGTAAAACAAATATATGATACAAAATTAACGAGATCTTAACAAAAGCAACATGCACCGATATTGGATGATAAATATGTGCATTAGTTAAAATTTAAAATTTGTATCAAAGTTGATATCATTGAAATCTAGTGAAATTGACACAATCTTTAACATTGTCTTTTTTTATTGTGGGTCAATTAATTGTAATATTTATCAAAGTTGAGGTATAAATTGATTAAATTGAAAGTCTCAAATAGAAATGGATACACACATTTGAATGGGCATGATTTATACAAAAGGATGTGAAATAATGATTTAAATAAATATACAAGATAAAATAAAATGAGAAGATTACCAACGGCGGCGGTGGCTGAACGAGACGAGGAGACGACGGCGGCAGCGGGCACTTGATTGCAGCTGCTAACCGAAGGGAGGAGCAGCGGCGGTGGAAAAAGAGGGGAAAATGGGAGAGGGAGGGAGAGGAATGGGGGGAGAGCGAACGACGGCGAGGAAAGAGGGGAAAAATGGGAAAGGGAGGGAGAGGAGAGAGGCGGCAGCGGCGACGGTTAAAAGATGGGAAAGTGAGAGAGGGAGGGAGAATAGTGGGGAAGAATGGGGAAAATGGGAGAAGAAGCAGCGGTGAAGGGAAAATGGGAGAAGAAGAGGCGGAAAAAAGGGGAAAGATGAGGAAGAAAAGGGGCGGCGCGGGTTAGGGTTTTAGGAAAGAAAGAGGGAAAAGAAAATGGGGAAGATGGGGAAGAAGGGGTTTGGTTCCGGACGCTGCCCGACGAGCGTCGGGAGTTCCAAGGGAATTCCCTATGGCTAACAAAAGGCAAACTCCTGACGGCTATTTTTAATCGTCGGGAGAACTCATTTTTCTTATAGTGGATATATCATCTCATGTTGAGCTCCCAAACAGCCTCAAAAAGTTTTATCTAGGACCTTTGATAACTTGTAGAAATACAAGTTATTATTCTCTCAAAGTTGGAACTATTAGGATTATTAGTGTTGTAAACGCAGTCTTGTTAAAGGAAAATGCATGAAATTTTGTACATGTGATAAATTCATACAAAAGTATCCTTTAAGAAAAAACTGTTTAACTAATGTTCTTTGATGCAGGAATTAGAAAAATCTACTAAGTGTCGCTGATAAGGCCAATGCGAGGGATATGCATCCAAACTATTTGATGCATGGAAGATACATCTCCTTCAACTCCTTCACCAAGTTGGCTAAAACAAGCATTAAAAACAAGCCAAAGAAGACAAGAGATTGAACTCTATGACTTGACTTCTTCCTCTATCTTTGCATTCTCATTGACCATTCCCTTAATTGAACTAAGAGTATTTGTATTAAATTTATATCTTTAATTCAATCTCATTTTGTACCATTCTCCATACCTCCATCTGTTTATTTTCTAAGCGTTATTTGTGTTTGTGAACTTTATGGCTTGATGAATACATAAAGTTTATGCTTGAATCTACCTAATTGGTTTATTGAAGTGAAAAAGCAGTTGATTCTAGCTAGTGTGTGAAGTAATTTTAGAGATAAAATTGTTAATGTCTTTTGTATGTTCTTTGTAACTAATGCATGCACCCTAGAGATAGGATTAAGTGTGGCTATCGCATCGAGAAATGTTAAACATAAATTAAAGAACATATTTGCAACACATCACATATACACTTAGATTTAGCAGACATCCATACCATCTCCATATTCATTGTCATTATGCTCATATAGGCTTGCTATTCCCGCTAGGAAATCAAAGCGTCTCCATATTTATTTAGGCTATATGTATAGAAAGTCCTACTTTAATTTAACATTTTCATTTTTTTTCAATTTAATTAGGCTATTTTCATTTTTGTATAAAATAGTAGCTCATTAGGCTACAATTGAATTTAAGACTAAAATCCTAGTTTATTTCAATTTGAAGTTAGAATGTTATGGTAAAAAAATGATCATTTTGAAATTAGTTAAAATGGCAAAAGTTTATGAAATTATATAAAATCTAGTAAAATCAGAATAACAATTTATTGAAACAATAAATTAAATAAAATTATAAATTTAGGCACATCTCTATTTCAATTTTTTTAAAAAAAAAATCTTCTAAATTGTTTAGTATATTTTATACTTAACTATATTAAAATAATTAAAATGACAAGTTTAAACTAATCTAAAATCTAACAACGGATTAGATATAAGAAAATATTTCACAAACTCAAGATTTATAAGTCAGCACTTTATCCCCGTGCTTCATAAGTATGCACTCCAAACACAAATTTTTTAAACGTAGAGTTCAAAAACATAAACTCCAAATACAATTTTTAAAAAAATTCAGGCTACTTAAACTTAAACCTCTAAATTTAACCTCCAGACTTGATATTTTCAAGTTTAAGATGGTAAACATGCACACAAAATGCGTGTAAGAGTGGCAAAACCAAATGTTGTTTGAGCAGTAAGCAAAAGAGATCGTACAATGTCAATGTGGAGAACCACTGATTTCCCTCTTCACTTCACTCACCAAAACTTAAGCCTTCCAATTGATAGTACCAAACCAAAACCCATCATATATCAAATTCAGTAGAGAGAGAGAGAGAGAGAGATTCCTCCTCCAATAACTAACCAAAGACCCACAAGTAATCACTGAGCTAAAGTCAAAATCTCCAAACAGCCAGAAGATTTCAGGCTGCCACTGTGATCACTTGTTTCTACTCCTTTTTTAAAACTATCCTTTGATCATCCCAATAAATGAATTTCTCTCACATCATCTATTAATTACAATTTACCTATTTTAGGGGAACCTCCCCTAATTTTCTCCCCTCTTCTTCTTATGGTCCAAACAAGACCTGGAATCTCTGATCTCACAGTAACCCTCTGATTCCTTTGATCAATTCTTCATAAATGCATTAATGGGTCAATCATTCATTACCTACTCTTTTCAATCTGACACAATTCAATTCCAATCCCTCCCAATAAAGGTAGGGCCAACAAATTCCCTTTTCCAAATTACAATTACCCCCTTCTTTCATTCTAATCTCACTATTCTCCTTCCTTTGCCCTTCCACACCCAACAAACACAAAGGGTCTCTCTCAAAATAAAGTTAACCCAACAACTCTATTATTATTAATTATGTAAAACATTACTCAGAATGATTGTTAATAATAGACACTGGCCCCAAATGAAGCTGCCCAATTTCACCATCATGCTTGTCACGTCTTCTCCTCTATCATTGTTATGCACAGCCACATACGTCCATTTCAATATTCCTTACCCATCACATTTATAAACCTCTGAAAAAGAACACCACCTTTGTCTTCTTCAAACACTCGTCCCCCTTTTTAATTTTTATTTTTTTTTTTTTTATAAAAACATTATCTTATCTCTCTCTTCTTTTCTTTCAAATTCAATTGGGTTCCAAATTTCCATCAATGTCCATCCCCCAACTGCCATTTTCACCTTCTAATTTCATTGCCACTTCCAATAATAATACTCCCAAGGTTCAGAGGGTATCCAAATCCACTTCAGACAGATTGCTTCAGAAATTCTTCGATGCCACTGAATTTGGATTCGATTACGAAACAAGTGGCCTTTGGTCTCCCCCTCTTCAACGCAGTGTTTATTTGAGCTCTTCGGGTCAAGTTTTCAATCAAACGGATTTGCATACCAAACTTCAGACGGTGTTGAATTCTCGTAGAAGAAGACATAAAAGTTGTTTCAAATTCAGAGTAAGCTGCTGCCTCTGCCTACCCTCTTTTTTCTCTTTTAATTTCTTTCTCTCTTTCGCTTTACATTTGGTACTTTGGTTTCAGATAATCTCTTCATATATTGCTTTCTGTTTAGAATTAGATGTGTGCAGTTTATATGTTGTAGGTGTTTTGGTGCTCTGTGAGGCCCAAAGCTGCAATCTGTCATCTTTAGTGCTATGCTTCCATTTTTGCTTAATGGGGATCGATGATAATGGAGTTTCAAAGTCCCAGCGTAGAAAACAAAAGCAGAGGGGGGCCCTCTAGAAGAAAAAAGATCCATCCCATACAGTTCCTATTTTGTACAAGTTCAATAGTTGATATAACTGATTGATTGTTGCTGATCCAAAGTTCAAAACATGAATCTCTTTGACCTGTTCACTAACACCCATCAACTCTTTCTTTTTCCCCTTATGAATATGACATTATTACAATGAAGAAGTTTACTGTTGAGTTATGTTTATAATGGGGGTTTGAATTATAACTTCGTTGGGTGAAATTACATGGAATCCAATGCCACATTTTAAGGAAGACAATATAAAATCAAAACTTGTGGGAAAGTGGAAAAAAACAAAGAGGGCATAAGAGGGTGAATTTAGATTAACGTAGATCCGCCTCAAATTTGGAGCCACTGATAGCCGGGGCACTGTGATGTGGTATCAGGTATCATGTCATGTGGGAAAGGCCTTATAAACAAAGCCCTATAATTGGAGTCTTCAGAAATTATATTGAGTAATACTTACATATTAGCTGTAATGTTGCTTCTTCTTCTTTTTTTTTTTTTTTTTTTTGTCTTGCGGCCCAATAACATTGGACTATGCTTTCGATTGTAGTTGGGGGTAAAATGCAACGCTATAGTCCAGCTAACAATCAAGTATTAATGTTTAAAATATTGATGTCATTAGAGACATTGATGTCTCAATTTTACAAAAATGCCAACGAAAATATCGATGAAATGTGATGTCGATAGATGTTTTTTGGAAAAGTTATAAAAACAAACTTTAAATTAATAAATATTTATATGCGTTTTAAACAAGTTAAAATATTTATTATTTATATTATATTTACATTGCACACCATTTCAATTCTCTAATTTCTCACCTTAATTTTAGCCAGGACTCTGAAGACTCTGTTTTTTGCCTTTTCAATTAAGCTTTTCTACCACTTAACCCAAAATTACCTATTTCAACTGCTAAGAATAGTAATAATAAAAACAACACTTCCCTGTCTGGATAACATGGACTTCATTTAGGGGGAAAAAATCCCCCTTTTTTCTCTCCCTCTCTGCCTTTCCATGTCTCCAAGGAAGTTGCTACTGCAGAGAAAATGTTATTCTAACAAAAATATTAGTGGGTGAGCACATGAAAATAAATTATTGGGTATGTCAGCTTATATTATGCACTTCCATTAGATGCAAACTTGTAATAGAACAATTTGTTTTAAGGACAAGTTAATTATAATTTAGCGAACAATCTAAATTAAATCAAATACGACCCTAACTCAATTAGTTAAGACTATTGCTAGTTATGGGCCTACTTGATGATATCTCTTGTAACATGTCTTTAATGAATTAAAAATAATTTACCGTAGGAAAAATTCAAGAAAAATGTTTTATGGGCCTACTTGATGTGCAATGGGCACAGTCAGTCGTTAGATGGACCTAATTGCGGCCCAGAAGAATTCACAGCCCATTACAATGGATCTAATGTTTTTCTTAGAAAATTGTGATATATTACTACTAATTAATACGGTAATGGAAAATACTCACTACAACAATAAATACACGGTAAATAAAAATATCTATAGTATCTTGCAAAAATTCCTAATAGAATTTTGGAAAAAGACAGTGAACGAATTTATATCCATTTATACTTTGGTATATCTGCTTATTTATAATCAAACCATTCAATTTGAAAATGGTTTTTTTTTTTAAGAATATTTTATCTAAATTTATTCATTTTGCAAATTACGGTTTAAATATAGCTCTCTCTCCTCTTGCCCTTTTTTCTTTGCCTTGAAAATTTGGCATATGTATGTACTAGGTACTTGAAGACCAAGAGGAGGGTTTTTTTTAGGTAAGGCCCCTTTTTAAGGCCAAAGTGAAATTTAGCACAAGTTTCAAAATTGGTCAAAAAATAGCATTTTGCTTACATTAGTCACGTGCAAAATTACTAGTTTGTCCTCAGACCGTGCGCGAGACCCTAGCGCTCAAACAAATTCTCGTTTCTTCCTCACGCTTCTCACTCCTTCCTGTGTTCAGATACAATTGTAACTTTTTTCTTCGATTTTTTCCTTTCTTCATATTCTTCCTCTCGTTTCTCACTCTTACCTCTCGCTTCCCGCTCCTTGTTGGGCTTGATGAACTTGATGAACTTGAAACAAATGTTATTGGGCTTAGTTGAAAGCCTGGCCCGAAATGAAAACCAAAACCACTGATGAAATTTGAACTTGAACAAAACCGTGTGCTAAAAGCACAATCCACGTGAAGA
Organism: Benincasa hispida; assembly: GCF_009727055.1. NCBI lineage: Eukaryota > Viridiplantae > Streptophyta > Magnoliopsida > Cucurbitales > Cucurbitaceae > Benincasa > Benincasa hispida. The sequence goes on along the minus strand of NC_052355.1, from coordinate 9,927,321 downwards.
TAAATCTTCACCCTACACTTTGATGGACAAGATTTACTTCAAGCACTCAAGTAATTCAGACACTTCAATGACTAACCCTATTCTTTTCTTTCTTGCAGAAGAAAAACGAGAGAGAAGAGAGGGAAAACCAGAGGGAAATGCTGCTGGAATTCGTCTAGACGATGAAGGTGAGATTCGTCTAGACGATTGAGGTATTGTCGTGATTCGTCTAGACGATGAAGTTATTGCCAAGGTTCGTCTAGACGATGAAGGTGCTGCCGAGTATTTTATCTAAACGATGAGGGTGCTGAGGTAAACGATAGAAGATTAAGAAGATAAAGGAAGAATAACACCAATAATTTTACGTGGTTCGGCCAAAAAGACGCCTACATCCACGGAGAAGCTGATGATTTCTTGATCGAGAATTACAACAAGAAATTACAAGATAAGTAGTTAGCTATCTTGATCTCTCAATTTTTTTTCTTTTACTCTCTCTCTCTTCTACAAGTGATTTACAGATGTATATAAAGACAACTTGTATAATTAATTTCTAACAATCTTGAAGTTGTTTTTCATAACTTGTAATAACACTCCCTTTTCTTGTTCCTTATCAAACACAATTATGATTTTTTCTTTGATTTTTGTCCTTTGTTTAGATTTTTCCTCTTGCTTTTCCTCGAGTTTTTCTCATTTTGGCCTTTTGCTTCTCGCTATAGCTTCTCACTCCTTTCATTAGTTCCACATCAGACACAACTACAATTTTTTCTTCAAGAAAAAAAAACTGAAGAAAAAATAAGGAAGAAAAAAAATTGAAGAACGAAGAAGAAGAAGAAGAATATAGAAAAAAATGGAAGAATAAGAAGATGATGACAACGCAAAAAACACAAAAAAATAAAAATAAAAATAAAAAGACAATGATAATACAAAAAAAACATTAAAAAAAATCAAAGAAGAAACGAAAAAACACTACAAGAAATCTGGACTTTGATGTCAGTTGGGAAAACTAAAAACGGATGTACAATGTTGGCTTCTTTATAAAAAAAAAAAAGTGAATCTTTAATGGCGTTTTAAATTGACATTATAGGTAAACCGACATTAAATATTCGTATTTTTTTTTGGAAGGGGGAGAGGAATTAATTAATTAATTAATTATTGAAAGGATTAGGGTTAGAAAGAAAAGAAATTAAATTTATTTCTTCCTCACACGTACAAACCCACACCACACAACCTTCTTCTTCTTTGTTTTCCATAGCCTCACGTCCAGCCGCTCAACTTTTGCCCTCCAACCACATTCTGTTGAATTTTATGCCCTAAAACTCGTAAATAGTAAATATTATTAATTGACTGTCATCAATAAAGAGTTATAGATGTTAATTCAATAAATATTATTGTTTGTGTTGTTTGTCTATTTTGTCTTAATAACCCTAAATCCAATAATTGACCTTCATCAATAAAGAGTTATAGATGTTAATTCAATAAATATTATTGTTTGTGTTGTTTGTCTATTTTGTCTTAATAATCCTAAATTCAATAAACTAACATCCAAGGTTGCCTTAGGAGTCTTGAACTATATGTGGAGACATACAAGGATCAATGTTCAAAATACAGTCTGAAGGGTCTATATGTTAAAGTTAGAAAATATGCAACAGAAGAAAAATGAATCATTAAGCATTCTAATTCATTAATTTTGGTTTTGAATTAAGCATGCTCCATAAACTATGAAGAGGGTTTCAAGTCATACCTTTGAAGAAACACTTTAATCTTGAATCTCAGCTGCAATCTTCTTTAATTCAGCTTGTGAACCACCACAAGACTTTCCCAACTATCTTCTAGGTGCCTTAGATTGAGTTGTGAGACTCAAAATAAGTTTTAATTGAGGAAACAAGGAGGAGAGGTCACTGGATCACCATGGTTGAAGCCTTCTTCAACCTCAAGGTTTCTCGAGAAATTTCAGTCAAAATCATATCCGATTCTCAGCCCAATCTTCTTGATTTATTGCATGACTATCGTGCAAACACCATTGTTGTATGTATTGCAGCTCATGCTTGGAAGATTGACTGAAAATCATGGTGGAACCATGAATAAGCTACTTGAATAGAAAGTGGAAAAATCCCACTTTTTGGGATTTTCTATTTTCTATTCTTTTTCAAATTTGGTTTTTCTAATTGATTTCTAAAATCAATTTTTATTTTAAAAAATAAAATCTTTATTAATTTTATAAAATCAATTCAATAATTAATTTTTCTAATAAAATCAATATTATTAATTAACTAAACAATTTAATTAACTCTAATTAATTCAATATCAATATTAAACTAATTTAATACTAATTCCACCATCATGAATCCCTACTCACGAATTTAATATTTAAATCATATTTAAATGTTATCAGTTCTCCAATTTCGTTTAATTGTGTAATTATATCACATATAATTACTAACTCCCTTAATTCGAATTTGAACGTTTCAAATTAACTTATCACATTACTCTAAGGCTAATCTGTTTTTGAGCTAGTAGGGGACCTTGTGGACCTACAGATCATGGGCTTCAACGTTCCAAGATTAATTGGCTAAACTCTTTACACCAAATTAACTCTCATTTGTTATCTACTGGATCATTCCACTAAAGCCTAAAGTTGCACTCTCCTCACTATAGATATATTATGTACATTCGATATAATCATGATTAGTAAGTTAACCCTTCACAAGTTGTTCGTAATAACGGTTGGGTCAAAAGGTTGTTTTACCCCTGAGATTACCTCTTGTTCCTTAAGTCCCACTGATCCTCTAATGAATAATAAGTTTGTGATTCGATCATCAAACCAAGTCCCTCTCAGGCCAATGAGAGGGTGGGCCTCTTGTTTAATACCTAGAGTCAGCACTTAAGGGAATAATCTCTCTACTATCCTTGAAAATGGGTAGGAGTGAATTCCATCTTGCACTCTATATCCCGAGTTATCTACCCGGTCTTACCCCTGAAATGGGAGGCTTGTTGAGTCGATGCTGTTGAGTTAACCCTCACCTATGCAAATCTAAGGATAATCCCGAATAAACAGGAGTTCATAGTTAGCTCAGGATTAAGGTCAAGTTACCTAGGTCATCGCATCGAAATAGTTAGTCTTAAGCAGTAAACAACGTTATAAAGTAAGAGTGACTTATTTCGTGGTCTGATCTTGTACAAACTCATTATACAGGACGCCCTCACTTCTCATGTCATTACATGTACAAATCAGGATCACTTCATTTGTAGCACTTTACAACTCCTTGTAACAACTACAAATGGGCCAATGAGAGGGTGGGGCCCCTTGTTCAAGACCCGGAGTTAACACTTAAGGGCACAACCTCTCTACTATCCTTGAAAGTGGGTAAAAGTGAGTTCCATTTTGCACCCTATGTCCCTAGCTATTTTCTTTTTTAAATCTTATACTCTAATTATTGTATCCATCCTATTTGGAATAAGACACTGATTGTATTTTTTTTTCAATCTCAAGATATGGTATACAGATCAATTTTATATTATTCATTCCAAACTTCTCATCATTTAAAGCCAAATGGTTTTACAAAATAGTGTTAATTTAGATCGAACATGAAATTCATTAAATTCATTCTACTGATTAAAAAAAATTAGACTGGATATAAAATTCATTAAATTCATTCCCCTAAAATTTTTTTACATAATTTGATGGCCTTATACATGACCATTTTACAACTTGCTTAGAAAAATTTGCATCTATATCTAAGGGTTACATGCCACGGGCCATTTGTATATGTCACAAAAAACCAACAAATGTATGATACCTATGGAATAAGAAACTAGAGGAAGTTACAAAAAATAATAATAAACCAACTTGCAAACACCGAGAACGTAATTAGTTAGACTTGCCCAACAAACGCATGCAATACCTTTTCCTTAGTTGTGGTGGAATGGCTAGAAAATCGTCTATTCACTGAATATCATTCACCAACAGATTTATGATAGTCAACTAATCGTCCTCCTCTAAACCCTCAACTTGGTAGATCTGTTCGATGACTTCCTGATGCCTCTTGAGCTCCAATTCATATTTCTCTTTCTGCCATTGTATAAGTTTCTTCATTTTACTTTCCTGCACATCCATTGTTGTGCGTACAATGTCAAGCATTTCAGATTGGAAGGGAGTTCTCTTGTGTTTCGTTCCTCTCGTATCGTTACTTAATCCGGTACGCCTACTGATGGGTGTATCTGGGAAAACCTCATCCATCCCATCAACGATTGGTATGTTCATTTCAGATATACTTTCTTGTTGCTCATTAACCTGTGATCCCAATCGAATATGCTCTAAATGTTCATCTGTTATAGATGCTTGATCGAACGGGGTGTCATTGCCTTCACCAGTGGCCCTATCTTTCCCAAATACGATTGAAAGCTCATCATAGTGGTGGAATGATTTGTGTCTCAAACCCTTCGCGTTGGGATGAGACTACAAACAGGAACGTATGTTATGTTAGAACATAATATTATATTAGAAATAGTTCACCATTGTAAGATAATAATACTATAATGTGTTCTCTTACCCAAACCCATACATCGAAAACCTCTTTCTCTACTTCCACACATTTGAACTCATCGTTCCAACCAAATCCACTGCATGCATTACTCATCATCTCAGCGATTGCACAATATTGTTGCTTTAAAAATCTAACTTTGCACTCTATTGTTGACAACCTGATGGAACAACTAGGAATTTTTTCCGTAAGTAGAACATCGACAACCTGTTTCTACCAAAAGTGACTCCACCAATCGTGTATCTTCAACCTTTGTCCAAATATGTTTTGTCATTTTCTCACGTTCTGCAATTTAGCTACATACATACGTATAACTTAAAAAATTAAATTGGGCACAGTTTGATAAACAAAGTTTGAGTACGAATAACGTAGAACATGTTTCATCATTCACATGAACCAATTAACACAACATAAATTAAGATGATTCAATACAGTAGATTGTTTAAACCGAAAGATAACATAGTCTAAAGTAGGAGGAAGTTATTCATAGTAAAGCTAATTGAACAAGAAACTTTGTGCTCATGATACTTGTTCCCATTCATCGAACATTTGCATCGCTAACTCATCTTTGAAACTAGTCCATTCATCGAATGTTTCAATAAATTGTATATTTTCATCGTCGAGCTCGTTAGATGTAGAATCTTCATCATTCGTTGTTTCGGACATTGTAGTCTTGCCTATCAGGTTGTGCAATAGGCAACATACCATTATTGTTCTACATTGGATCTTAACTGGGTAGTAGGACTTCCCACGTAATATCGCCCAATGACCTTTGAGTATGCCTAATGCTCTTTCTATGCAGTTTCTAGCGGATGAATGTTTCATGTTGAAAAATTTCCGTGGATTAGCCGGTACATTTCCAGCACACGCCATTTTGAAAGATGATATCGCTCTCCCCTATATGGTGCCAAGAATCCCTCGGCATTGGGATATGCTGCATCACATAGGTAATAATAACCTAGGCATGGTATATAGAAAATTAGTTGGCAAACTATTTGCTTTTGAATCCAGGCAATGGAATCACAAAAGTCTATACTCTTAGGAACCTTCAACCTGTGTGGTCGAGGAATTGCATTTATAAGCACTCTAGAATCGGTTGCAAACTCTTCCCACCCTGGCAGCACAAATATGAACTCACCAATTGGTGAACAAACAACAAGTACATTCGTGGCTATCTCACCTTTCCGGGTACGATAGCGGGGACGATCAGCTACACTTATATTGACCTTGATGTATATGCCATCCAATGCACCCAGACAATTCTGTATGGGATCAACATTGACAAAGGAATAAAGATTTCCTAGTTTCCTAAAAATCTAGAACCTAATACCTAAAACATTTACACCTACTGTCAGTGCAATCGCTCGTGATAGGCTTCGATTTTTTCAGCAGTAACTCATGAAATTGTAGTACTCCAATCAGAACAGACCTAAAATGCCTCGAAACAGTTTCACCAGACCTGCAAACTGTCGTCCAACTACTCGGTTCATAACGTCGTGCGCCAAAATGTGGAGAAAAATTGCCATCATCTCTTGGACGTCAACGCATTGAGTAGGTGTCAGACGACCGATCGTCCCAAGTATGTTACAGAGGATGACGAAAGTCCGTCTATCCATTTGCGTGCTCTCACGACAGCAGACATCCTTCTCATAAATAAGCCAAAAGAAGTTTAGTTGTCTAATTCGATGTCTAATGCAGAAGGGTTGACTCTCTATTCTAAGATGGTCATTTAGTAAGAAGGTCAATGTTAGGAATAGTGGTTGTTGGGACGTGGTGATGATTGAAAGGAGAGTAAAAACTCCTTCATTTTCCATATTTTGGGATAGAAATCTAAATCCCTGGGATACAAAAGGAAAAATAGTTTTATCAAGGATGGGTCTGAATTGAAATACATTACTACAACTTAGTTTAACCAGTAGATTGGTAAATTAATTTACATTTGAATTATATTAAAAATATATAATTTACATTTTTATGATTCTTTTCATAAGTTGGTCAAAGGTATGTGAAAGTTGTTGCATTAGCCATAGTTGGTCAAAAGTAAATATTAGTTTGAAAACTTTACTGAGAAGGAAACATTCCAAAGACGGTTTTTAATTCAATAATTTACATGGGGCAACTAAAATGAATAGTTACTTAATTAAAGACATGATTATATTAATTAAACATTTCAAAGTTATATTAATTACTACAAATGAATAAATTAATTAAAGACATCATTATATGAATAGTTAATTAATTGAAGACATGATTATATTACAGATGATAGTTTAAAAAATGTTTCAATTTTTTTAATTAAACATGATTATATTAATTACTAAAATTGAATAAATTAATGAATAAATTGATTAGAATAGTGATAATTGAACATGATTTTTATATTGATAATTTATACTAAAATAATTAAAAATGATTGAATAATATAAAAATCATATTAAAGAGTATAAACAATTACTATATCAAAGATATGATTCAATTTAGATTAATAATAATAATAATTAATGTGATTTTAATGATTGGATAACTTCCATTAAAAAAAAAAAGCCATATCATTAATTTGAATTTATAAAATCAAATTATCCAAGGTCAATTTGGGTATTACATTTATGAGCAGAATCGAAAGTATCTAAAATTTAAAAATTAATAAACAGTCTATTACACCAAAATATACAGTGAGGCACACCAAAAAAATACAACTAAAATGGAATATAGAAGAATACAAAAAATAATAATAATAATAACACACCAACCGCAAACTAATTGAATGTTTCGTATTAGTTTGGGTTGCATAACAAAACAAAAAAAAATAGAAAAAATCTACAAATACTTAGAATGTAGGAAGAGAACTAGTTGGAATGAGAAGTACCTATGTAACTTTTATAAAGTAGTATTTGGATGGAGAGTCCACATGTTACCGGATCAAAACACAATGAGGCACCCTACCACCCACCAAAGAACCAAAAGTTAGGAAGTTAATAATATGAAAATAATAGAACCAAAGAATAGAAAGTAGAGTTGGCAACCAGGAAGAAGGGTAGTTGGAGATGGGTGGTTGTTGAACATTAATAACATCCCAACAAATATTTTTTTAAAAAAAAAATAATGTGACCGGCCTCAGAATTAAATTCACATCATGTAAATGAACTCAAATCCAATTAATAAGTTGGTTGAGTCATTAATGAAGTGGTTGAATGGGTAGTAAAAATATGCAAGTGGAATAAAATCAGCAAACAATCAAAACAGTCATTAATAAAATTAGCAAACAATCAGAACAATCATTAATAAAGTTTGTGGACAATTTAATAAATGAAGTAATTAATAATGCATTATATTGAAAACGTGCAAAAAAAAAATTTATAACTAGGACTAACACAATTCAAGATTCAATGGGGCATTAGGATTAGAACAACAAGATACATAAGTAAATTAACCATGGCTGAAAAATCAAATACATAAAACAACAGAGAATGAAGGTATGAAAATGAAAATTTGAAGGGAAAGACAGAAAAGAAGACACAACATTAAAAACGAAACAAATCACATAATAAAAAATACACATAACAGAGGATCAATGATCAAATACACAGTACATGAAATACATAAAATACACAGAACGTGTTTAGAAAATGAAATACACATAACATGTTTAGAAAAATTAATCATGGCATGAAAATCAAATACACAAAACAGAGGATCGAGACATGAAATTGAAAATTTCAGGAGAAACAAAATAAAGACACATCATTGCCCGATTTAGGGTTTAGAAAACGAACCTGAAGTGGACAATGCTCTCCCCCAACAAACTACAATTCCTTCAACCATTGGGCCGAATATTTCAAATTGGAGGAAAACAGCCCTCCAAATTTCCATTAGTGTTTGCAAACCATTGAGTTGGATATTTCAAATTGGTGATATATAAAAACGGACCCCCAAATATTGAGATGATATAAGATCTCACTAAATTTAAAATTCATATTGCCCCAAACACAACCTTAATTTTTTGGGATGTTAGAGTATTTTTGTTTGATTGTAACTGATTTCTGAAGGAACTCAACTAGTCGATTAAGCCATGGCTTCAACAACGTCAACTGTAGAATCAAGTGATCTTGATGTTTCTCAATTCAGTCATACGCCTTTCGACTGGTAATCAATCGAACACCCTTTTAGTTTATTTTCTCCCATTGCCTTGACAATCCTTCCTGTGAAATTTCTTTATTCTTAAACATGGTTCTTTTTTTTGTAATCTTCATGAGGTTCGTTTAACGATAAGCCGCAAAAATTTCTCATATCCCAAATGACCCAAATATGTAATGAAGAAGAGGATACTAAAATTTCTTGCCAATTTACCTTTTGATACCCTTTTTGTAGTGTAATCCTATGGAACTTTGGATGAAATTACTTTAGTTGGGAGCAGACTTACAATATTTGAATTGCACTGGAATTGTACAGGATATATTTTTCAAATATGAAGTTTCATACTTGTGATACAACCTTGAATTGTACCGCATAGCCCATTTTGAAGTATTTTATGTTTTCAATTTTGCGGGGAGAATGTTTATTTTCTATGCAAGAAATTATGTACAAACTGAATAGCTGATGCAGGGGGAGCTGATCTTTTGTTGTTTTCATTTGTAATGAGAAGAAGCAGGCACGTATATTGTTGTTTTTCTGGTAATTTGACCATTTCTGAGGATTAATAACTTTTGCTAAATGACTCTGTGCCATTCTTGTTACTATTCAAAGTGTCATTTTTTGCCATTGGTAGCCTTAGGTTCAATAATGATGTCATGATTCTAGAGAAATTTTATCCATGCTTTTTGTTAGAAAAAAATAGAAAAACTATTTAGAATGATAGAAGATGGTGAAATACATTTGGCACATCATAATTTTTCTTGTTTCCTGTTGGAGATCCCTTTCTAATTTTGAAGTTACACAATCTCTTAAATAGCTGCCACTTTGGAAGGGATATTTTACCTTTTGGCCTGGGGTTTCTGAAAGACTTCTCTTGTTTCTCTTTCCATTTCCTTCTGGCCATGAAATTTTCTTTTTGTTTCTTATCTCAAAGAACATATTTGCTCTGCAAACAAGATTAATTGGAAGCCTCTTCCAATCGAAGGTTTCTTCAGAATCTTTGCAGAGAAGTTCTTCTGAAATCTGCCACGATGGTGCTCTCACTTATTCCTCTCTCTCAAACTATAAGAATGGAAAATGGAATTGGGCTTTTTTTTCTTTTTCTTTTTTTGAGGTTTGGATTATGATTCTGGTTGTATTTTGAGATTATCTGTTTTATGTTTTGTAGGTGGTTGGGGTAATTCATTTGGTTATTTCTCTTGAAATTATTCTTGCGACTAATAAGCATTGGAATGGGGCTTTTGTAGCTGCTGCAGTTAAGTTTCCAAGTGCATTGTTTGGGATATTTTGTATTTTTTTCTATCTTATTGGTTCTTGATTCTACTGTCCTTGCTCCTACTATTGGCGGTATGAACTTCTTTAAAACGACTCTCTTGTTTATTCAGAGGTGGCTTCCTTTGTTTTATGTTTCATTCTTGGTTATTTTGCCTTTGTCTGTGAAGGACATCCTTGCGACATCTGGGATCAAAAAAATTTTCATAATAGGTACATAATTTTGTCATGATATATTGCATCTTAGGTGTGAGAATTTGATTAAACAAATATTAAACGTGTCTTACATATCCTGTGAGAGTGGTTTGGTTATTTCTATTTACTTCGTTTTAGGTTGTGTTGAAATATGTTAAATTAGCCCTAAGGGCATTTTTGTCTTTTTACTATATTTGCTAAATTAGGGTTTCACATTATTCTATTTATATCTAAGGTTGGGTCTATTGTAAAGTAGATATAAAAATAAAAAGTTCTTTTCTACCGTGGTTTTTCTTCCCTGAATTAGGGTTTTCCACGTAAACTCCTTGTGTTGTCTTCTTTCCCTATTTCAATAGTTTGTTTGATAATCATTCAAATTTTAGTCTTTGGTTGCCACATAAATATATGTCAACTCAATTCATCAAGCCGATATGTCTTGTGAGAACTATATTGATATGTTTTCCTTATGATAGAGAGTTCTTGAGTACTACAAGGATGAAACCACTCAGAGTCGAGTTATGGAGGAAATTCTAGGATTTGTTAGCATGTTGGTTCAAGAACAATATGGAAATTATGTTGTTTAGGTTCATGCTTCTAGACAAACTCTTTTGAAAGCAATGATAATTCACTCTATGCTATCTTTACTTTTTAGTTATATGGATAATGTGCTAGTTAAAACTTTTTGATTTCATCTTTTGGAGTGCTTGCTCGAGGTGCAAAAAGACTAAAATATTCTGAATGTTTCTAAATTTTGAAATAAGAAATCCTACTGCCAAGACATTCTTAAGGGAAATATAAGTAAACTGCAATTATTTTTGTCTATTGGAAGTTGTTCTACTAATATGTGAATTCCATCATGATGATTTTGGTATTGACTTGTTGTTCTCGTTGCTTTCTTATGTTTACAAGAGTCTCACTAAGATTTCAAAGTAAGTCCCATCTCCTTTTATCTTATCAGAGTTTAAACCAATGTGGAGTTTCCATTTCTTTTGCTTGATTGAAAAACCATTCTAAGTTTTTTGCTACAATACTCTTAAATCTATGTCTAAGCTTCAGTGTTGATGGTTTGCTTACTTGCATATACTTTCTCCTATTTTTGAATTTGTGATGTGGTCGATAGTTGAAGTTATAAATTATTTTATCTTTTGTCATAGAATATTTCTGAGTGCACTTGCCTCCTAATGGAAATTTATTTACATTTTCTAAGTTTTATGTTGTTGGTTAATCTAAAACCATCATCTCCTTTTGTTCTATAGTTTTTTTCCCCTTGTCTGGAAGCTTCTGAACTTGAGCCACTTTCTGCTATCAAAATTTGAACGCATTTATCTTATTATTCTAATTTCTTGTCTGCTTCAAACTCATGTTACAGATCTGGGAGCATATTTTGCCCTTTTTTCCAATTTGTTATTATTCTAATTTCTTGTCTGATTGTTTAAACTTCTCAAATCCTTTATGCGTTAATTGTGCTTACAATCCGCACGCATATACTCTTTACATTTAGAAATTTTTTCTTCTCTTAACCTTACAAAACCTCATTCATTAAACTTAATTAGCTTACTTTTGCATTAATGTTAATACACATCTTTAACACATAATTAAGAAAATTTAAACTAAATTAACTAGTAAAACAAGTTTAGGGGTTTACATATTTTCTAACACAATCTTTGACATCGATTTTCAACTGACATTGTACCCTATAATGTCAGTTTTAAATTGATATTAAATTCCAATTTTGTAGTAGTGAAAGAAAGAAGAAAGAAGAAAATAAGGAAAAAACGAAAAGGAAAAAAGAAAAAAGTTGCAAAAGAAATAAGAAAAAATGAAGAAATGTTAAAATGTTAATTTCATAGCATAATGACATCAGCAGGAGCAAAAAATCATTTGTGTTGAAAGTTAAGGTCACTTTTCATTTGGGAACTCCATAAAATTATTCCGGCCTAGAGGTTTGAATTCAAATCCCCAACCTTCCATTTATAATAATAATAATAATAATAGAAGCCCTTGAGTTTTCTGTGTTTTCCCCCCTTAAATTTCCCAAGTTAAAAACCATAACAACTGGGATAGGGTGACAGCTCAGCTATTACAAACAAACTTTCGAAAAAGCAAAAAGAGGGCCAAAATTACAAATAATGGAGACTCGTGTGTCATATATCTCATCCTTCTGTTTAAAAGAATGGCCCTAATAATTCAAACATGTTTGAACCCAAAAAGGGGGGCCAATTAATTAATCACTCATATATACTCATGAGTCATGCGTCATGACTTTTAAAATCTTAGTGTAATTTAAAAAAAAATGCTTGGTGAGTCTTGTACTACGTTTCATTTATATATTCAATCACAAGTTGTTACGTATAAATTTTTTAATTTTTTATCTTTGTGATTAAACTCATAAGCATAAAGATAGATTTAACTTGAGTTACATCTAAATATTATTCTTCTAAATTCATCTAGGGCGTGGATTTAAATAGAATTAAATCATAATGGTGGTTGTTATCCTCATATTCATAGAAATTAAGAATTTGCTAAAGTAATTGTTTTAAGAAGCACATTTTCTAGTGATTCTCTTAAAAGGTATTTAACATTTTTAACAGAATTAATTGAAGAGAGAGAGGGGTTTTTGTGTGTGTGTGTGTGTGTGTGAACTAATTATATTAATGCGATATGAATAAAAGAAATGGAAAATACAAGACATGGTGTTCCTTTTCTATTGGAAATGAAGAGCAAGTGTTGGTGAAAATTAAAAAGAAAAAGAATGGTTGGGATGAGACAAAGGAGAAAACTTTCGGTCATGAAAATGGATAAATCCTGTCCAAACACAGACCCCTTGGTTGTTGACAATGGGGGCCTCTCTGTAAACATTCTTCCCAGCAAACCCTCCTCCAAATTTTATGCCGACACCCCTTTATTTTATTGTTATTATCATTTTCAACCATAATCTTAGACTTCCCACACCCCTTTCCTTCATTATGTGTATATTTTTCTATTCCGGGTCATACTTTACTTTTCTTTTTAATTTCAAGTCAAATCTTATACCAATGCAACCCACGTTAATGTCCTTCTTCATTTCTGCCTCTCTTATACGAATATTAATCTCCACCACTTGTTGGACATTCCTCTCAAATGCCATTAAACTATCTCGCAATTCTTTCAATAATCTATATATTTCATTGTCATAAATGTTTCAGTTGACAAATATTTATCATGAGCTAAGAACATGTTTTTTTCCCCTTAAACCAACTTTGTTAAATTATATATTCGTAACATATTTAAACAAATAATAAATAGAAGAATAAATGCAATACATGTTTTTTTTTTTCCCTCTTTGTCATCTGCATGAGCTAGCTTCACGTACCCGATGACATGCACTAGAGTGGCAAAAAATATAGTTTGAAGATTATGTATGCAAATATATATATAAAAAGATGTAATTGATGTTGTTGTATGTTCTTCAAAAAAAATAATAAATGTGGTATGATGGGCCGAGATATAGATCTACACTGAATTGAAACACGTAGTGGAAATGGTAGAGAGGATTGTGACAATAGCCACGAGGAGTTGTCTGAATAGAATAGTAGTTTAAGATTGTTGAGTTAAATAGTATACAAAAGCAAAAGAAAATGGTGGTTGTGTGTTTGAAGTATGGGCAAAAAGAGGTATTATTTGTTGGCTTATCTTTATGTGGCTTGACTTTTTGTAGAAAACAAAACAAATCCAACGTCAATCAATTTGGAAAGCTTGGGATTTTTATGGCCTAAAAACGTGTATAGTCAAGCCAAAGCAAACGCTTAAGCTCTTTTTTGTTTTTTCTAATAATTATTTTGCATTGATTTGTGCGTTGTTTAGTAGCAAATCTCTTTGCTTTTGTTGCTTAATCAACTTTTCATATTGAAGTTGAAGGTGAATTTACTTTTGACCTTATTCTTATTTACAGATCGTTGTTTTAATTACATTTGTTTAATGTTATATAATGCTACTGTTTATTTGAGTAATAAACGAAGGTCTTTTCAAAACAAAACAAAATTTATAGACGAGAGATTTGTGTTTGTTTAAATATGAGCACAATAGTTTTTTATTGACAGAATTTTTTGTGACAAATAAAATAAAGGAATATATAGAGAGAGAAACATTTTTCTTGAAAATAAGGATGAACACAGTGAAAAGTTATTGGATAATTGTGTACACATTAGAGAAGTGTCCTGTTTGTAGTATTAGCTAGTATAATATACTAAATGAAGAGCATAAAAAATATTGAGGAACTTCTTGTTTAATAAGTCATTCTTATTTTCAAAAAAGGAATATTTAGTAGATTAATATGACAATCCTACCATTAAGAAATGTAAAAGTGTTGTTAGTTAGAGCTAAATGGCACAGATCAAAGATCGTGACAATTAAGGCGAGACACGAATGGGCTAGCTAGTCCCAAATTACGCTCACTGGGACATGTGGGATAGCAAACAAACAGAGCATGTGTCACAGGTGTGTGCTTACTCTTGAGGGATCTTGATGGATAGGTGCATTGCCTTGGCACCACACTGGTCGGGAGCTATTCCCGCTCCCCTGATGAGCCCATGGGAAGGTGAAACCAGTCCAACTCGAGGGTGTCATAGATGGCTTACCTCGATCTTGGGGCAACCGAGGTGCCGCACGGGGACGAGAACTCTGACTTCGTGACATAAAACTAGCTTGTTTGTGCTTCCCAAGTTAAATAATATATATATATATATATATATATAAAGCTAGATTGTTATGCGTTATGTGTGTGTATATATAAACATATACATTGATTAGGTCTATTTGGATTGACTAAAGAAAAAAATTATTTTTAAAAAAAATCATTTTTGTTTAAATTTTTTTTATTAAAAATTATTTAAAATATATTTTAAAAGTATTTTAAAAGCTATTTTGAGCGATTATTAAAAATATCAATTTTTAAAAAATATAATTATTTATCACTGATAAATAATGATATTTTAATACATTTGTAATATTTTTAACAATTTTATCCTTTAAAATAATTATTTTTTTTTGAAAGGATTATATTCGAAACTAAATACTTGAAAAGCGAAAAGAAAATAGGTCAATTTTATTTTTTATAAAAATGGAAATTTCAAAACAAAATGGGAACTAAACAAGTCCCAAAACGGTTTATTTAAACCATTCAATTAAAATTTGAAGAGAGATTATATAATGATTCTCAAAATAATAATAAAAGAAATAAAAAAGCATAGAAAGGTGAGCCCGAGTTGTGTTGTCCTTATTTAATGCCGGCTTTTCCCAAAGTTTCGTTGGTGGAAATGGAAAATGTCATATCAATTTTCTTCTTTCCGCCGCCTCGAGGGTTGAATCAAACTTTAGAAGCACCCTTTATTTATGACTCTCCACTCCTCTTTTCTTTTTCCCTAAAATTATATTGATTCAATTGGGATTTATTTTATTTTATTACAACGCACAAACACAAACATTTTCACTTTTATATTTTCTTGTTCAAGGTGACTATCATCTTCATATTTCCAATTACAGATAACTCAGATTTAACGGTCAATAATAATTCAAGAGTCAGGGGAGGTAAAGTATTGAGGCTTGAAAATATTCTTTCGTTTACCAAATGGCAGCTCTATCGTGTAGACGAAGCTCCGAGAACTAAACGATAGTTCAATTATATAAACGATATGATGAAGCACTAGACGATAGTTGACTGGACGTAGACGATGGTGTAGACCACAACTGAGGAGCTAAACGATCGTATAGACTATTGGACGCAGAGCTAAATGATCGAGTACACGATGCGATAGAAACTACACGATCGTGTAAACAATACTTTAGTAAATGCTAAACAATCGTAGAGTTAGGGGAAAAAAAGACACAGGAGTTTAAGTGGTTCGGCCAAAGGCCTATGTCCACTGTGTAAATCGGGAGATTCTCTTTTATTACTTCTTCAAAGTATTACAAAACGAATGTCTTGCTCTCTCGTTTTCTTATTCTCTCTTCTCTTCTTATTCTTTTAATCTCACATTCGTTTTCCTTTATATATGCATGCGCAATGGTCAACAATGAAGCTCCGATGGTTACAACACATAACAGAAAGATGTCGACAACGATTCAACTGCCTGAAGTGATGTTCTTCTTGATTTCAAGTCTTTCTGTAACAATTTCTACCTTTGTAAGCATTTAAAGTACCTTTCCCTATTTGCTTTATTGAGCTAACTTTAACTAACATTTTTCAGGTAACTCGAACCCGAGAAGGTACAAGCATCTGCCAAGCTTGTTTAATGGAACAATTTTGGTTAGCATATCAACTGCATTGGCTGAGGTATGAATCTTCACTACCTTGACTTCCCCTTTCTCAATCTCTTGTCTGATGAAATGATATTTAATATCAATGTGCTTGGTTCTGTTGTGAAACTGTTGGTTTTTAGATAGGTATATTGTGCTCTGGTTATCACAATGGATTCTGACCTTTGTTTGTGTTATGCCAAAAATCATTTAGTAAACCTTTCACCCACAAACCTTCATTCACAGCCTCAGACAGTGCGATGAACTTAACCTCTGTTGTGGAAAGGGCCACAACAGGCTGCAAACTAGCTTTCCAGCTTATCAAATTGTTCCCCCATAGGAAAACATAGCTTGATAGAGAATGTCTTCTGTCCAAGTCCCCTACATAATCTGCATTTACATAACCATATACTTCATCATTGAATGGCTCATTCTGTCTATATAAGACTCTTGCATCTTAGGATGAACATAGATACCTTAGTATCTACTTGACTGCCTCTCAATGTCTTTTACCAAGGTTTGCCATGTACCTACTGACCATACTTATTGCATATGATAGATTTGGTCTAGTAGAAGTCATAAGGTACATCAATGATCCCATTGCTTGGGAATAAGGAACAATCTTCATATGGTTCAAATGCTCTTCATTTGTGCTCTTTGGACTATTTGCAGCTAAAAGCTTGAAGTAAGGTGCAAGAAGAGTACCAATTGGCTTAGCACTCTTCATTTTGAACCTTTATAGTATCTTTGAACAGTATTCAAACTGGCTAACTTGCAATCTGCCCTGTTTTCTGTCTCTTTCAATCTCAATGCCTAGGATCCTCTTTAACTCCCCTAGGTCTTTCATATCAAACTTTCTCTTAAGAAGCATTTTAACTTGCCTCAATTCTTCTTTGGAACTCCCGGTCATCAGCATGTCATCTACATAGAGAAGTAGATAGATCGGTTCCTTGAAGCTACTAGAGTTTGTATAGACACATCAATCATATGAGTTCCTCTTGAATCCCATCTTAGAGATCACTTCATCAAACCTCTCATACCAACATCGCAGTGACTGCTTAAGGCCATATATAGACTTATTTAACAAACACAATAGGTCTTCTTCTCCACTTTTCACATAACCTTAAGGTTGTCTCATGTAAATTGTCTCATTCAACAGCCCATTTAGAAATGTTGTCTTTACATCCAATTGGTCTAGCTCTAAATCCTTTTGCACAACTAAGGAAATGAGTAGCCTAATGGAAGTATGCTTCACTATTGGAGAAAAGACATCATTGTAGTCAAGACCTTCTTTTTTAGTGGACCCCTTAGCAACCAACCTAGCCTTCAACCTAGACTTTTGCACACTTGGAATCTTTTCTTTAAATTTGTAAATCCACTTACATGAGATAGGTTTGTACCCTTTAGGCAAAGGTACTAGTCTCCAAGTGTAATTTTGGTTGAGGGACTTCATTTCATCATTCATTTTCTCAATCCACTATCTAGCATCCAGGCTGTTTGTTGCTTCTTCAAAGCTGGTAGGTTAATTATTACTCAAAGAAATGGTAGCACTTCATGCTACACTAGCAAAATCAGACTCTTGGTATCTAGCTAGTGGCACAATGGTTCTTCTAGGTCTATCTCTTCCTAATGAATAATTGTGTAAGTCTCCATGTGTCTCAACTTGTTCACTTAACACATGCTCACTAGTTTCAACAGTCTCACCACCTTCTAACTCTAGATTTTGAGAGGAATTAAAAGCTTCATGATCATTTTGAGGCTCCACCTCAAATTTTGTGCTACTAGTCTTTGTCACTGTAGAAGATGGTTGTTCTGAAATCATGAACATCTCATTTTCTCTAAAAACCACATCCCTACTATTCACACACCTCTTTTCAACTGGATGCCACAGCCTAAAGTCCTTTACTCCTGGTGTAATGCCTAAGAACATGCATTTTACAGCCTTTGGTTTCAACTTCCCTTGGCTTTGATGCACGTAGTCTACACATCCAAACACTTTCAAATGTTCCAACTTAGGTGGCTGCCCTGTCCACCTCTCTTCAGAAGTCTTCAGCTCTATGGATTGATGTGGAAATCTATTAAGAGTGTATATTGTGTAGGAGACAGCTCCAACCCAATATTTTTCAAGCAATAAGGCATTGGACAGCTGACATCTTACTCTTTCCAGCACTGTTCTATTCAATCTTTCAACTACTCCATTTTGTTGAGGTGTGTACCTCATGATTCTATGCCTTACTATGCCATGCTCCTTGCAAAACAAGTTGAACTCCTCTCCACAAAACTCTAAACTGTTATCAGTTCTCAAATGTTTAATTTATTAGAGGTATGCTTCTCAATCAAGGTCTTCCATTCTTTAAATCTTCTAAACACTTCATCTTTGGATTTTAAAAAGTAAACCCAACTCTTTCTTGAGTAATCATCTACATATGAAAGAAAGTACCTTGCTCCACTTAGAGATGGAGAGTGAGCTGACCCCCACAAGTCTAAATGCACATATTCTAGGATTTCCTTTGAAGTGTGTTGTCCTTTGGGGAACTGTTGTCTTGTTGCTTTTCCTAATATGCAATGTTCACAGAATTTAATGTTGTCTCCAACACCCCTTGAAAGAATCCTCTATTTAGAAAATACTTGCAACCTCCTCACACTGATATGAGAAAGTCTTTTGTGCCACAACTCAACTTCTGTGGGTTCTTCATCGGTTGCCAACAAGGCTAAGTGTGCCATTTGCACATCTTTGATGACATATAAACCATTCGCCTTGGTTGCCACCAAAATTATTTTAGAATCCTTAATTATTTCAAAGGTGCTTCCCACACCCCTATACTCACAGCCTATGTCATCGAACATCACCAAAGATAGGAGATTTCTCTTCAAAGTAGGAACATGCCTCACGTTACTAATCAATTTTACTGAACTATCATGCATTTTCAAGGACACGAACCCTATTCAACAGCTCTGCAAGTGTTGTTTCCCATATAGATCAACCCATCATCCCACTTTTTGTAGGTGCAAAACCATCCATTGGATGGTGTCATGTGGACTAAGCAGCCAGAATCTAATACCTAATCCTGAGTCTCCATAGTATTCTGGTCTTCACCTTCTTCAGTAGCAGCCAATATATCTGAATAGACAAGGGAATTCTCCCTTACAGCAGCCTCGGTCTGTTTACCACTCACCCTTGTTATGTTGGTTCAGTTTCCTCTTCAAAGCATAAAAGTCCTTTTTCATGTGCCCCATTTTGTGTCAAAAATGGCACTTTATCTTGGACTTATCACCATTGTTCTGTTTCCCCTTCCTGTTGTTCTTGTTCTTCCCCTTTGAGAATAAGCCTTCACCTCCTTATTGATCCTTCTTACTCATTTGCAACTCAAGTTCTCTGACTCTCACAACTGATATGATTGCTTCTGTGGTTATTCTTTCTCTACCGTATTTCATGGCTGTCTTGACATCTTTGAAAGATTCTGGTATAGAATTTAGTAATATGAACGCCTCATTCTCTTCCCTAATATTATCTCATATTGATCTAAATTTAAAAGACAATCTCTTGAACTCATTCAGATTATCTATGAGGGACTTTGCTACATCCATCTTGTAGGTGAAGAATCTTTCCCTCAAGAAAGTTCTGTTGGGCAGGTCTTTGTTGAGATATATCTCATTCAGTTTGTTCCACAGGGCATAGGCAGTAGGTTAATCTACAATCTGCCTCAAAACACTATCTGTGACATTTAGGACAATGGTTCCATATGTGTTTACCTCAATTGTCTCTTTATCTGCCTCAAAGAGTGTTTCAGGATACTTTGTAGAGTCCATAATGGCCAAGAGAGCCTTCTGTTGTCCTAAGACTGCTTTAATCTTCGGTTTCCATAGTTTAAAGTTTGTCTTACCATCAAACTTTTCAATTCATATCTGGTAGTTGCCATTCATGATCTTCAAGATTGATTATTCTAAATCGAAGTATGCAAGAATTCAAATCTTGAAATTGTCTTGAACTGTTCACTGAGTTCTGATACCACTTGTTGCCCCAGATGACTATGATCTTCGCATTTCCAATCACAAATCACTCAGATATAATGGTCAATAACAATTCAAGAGTCAGGGGAGATAGAATGCTGAGGCTTGAAAATTTTCTGTCGTTTACCAAATAGCAGCTCTATCATGTAGACGAAGCTCCAAGAACTAAACGATAAGATGAAGTGTTAGATGATCGTGTAGATGACAATTGACTGGAACTAGACGATCGTGTAGACGATAGCTAAGGAGCTAAACGATCGTATAGACGATTGGACGCTGAGCTAAACGATCGTATAGACGATTGGATGCGGAGCTAAACGATCGAGTACACGATGCGATAGGAACTACATGATCGTGTAAACAATACTTTGGTAAATGCTAAACGATCGTAGAGTTAGAAAGAAAAGACACAAGAGTTTAAATGGTTCGGCCAAAGGCCTACATCTACTGTGCAAATCGGGAGATTCTCTTTTATTACTTCTTTAAAGTATTGCAGAACGAATGCCTTGCTCTCTCGTTTTCTTATTCTCTCTTCTCTTCTTATTCCTTTAATCTCACATGCATTTTTCTTTGTATATGCAGACGCAATGGTCAACGATGAAACTCTGATGGTTACAACACATAATAGAAAGATGTCGACAACGATTCAACTGCCTAAAGCGATGTTCTTCTTGATTTCGAGTCTTTCTATAACATATTTCATAAAATAGGGGAAATAAATCATTGTTTCCCAATACTAAGAGAATGAGCAGGCAGCCACTCGATCTAAATTGCATTTGCATATTTTTAAGCAGAAATTAAAACAAGATAAGTTTCTTTTCCCACGACAATCATGGATTTCCTACCATGTCCCAAAAATAATAATAATAATAATAATGATAATCATGGGTTTGAATGCTAGGGTGGGACCGGTGGCAGGTGTGTTTGTAATTTGTATGTAGTGAACTTGCAACTCCAACTGCAATTCCACTTCCACCATTATGTTTTAGAGTGATTTGTAGTAAATGGCAACGCAGCTCCCATGATTTCAGCTGAACCAACGTTGGAGTCATAAATCTCTTTTTGCCCACAATTGAATATTACACATACAATGAAGCGACCAATAAAATCAAACCACTTCCATATTCAATTTGCCTCTGCTCTGCCGTGGAGACAGGGGACTACCTCTGCATTTTTCTTATACTGTGGTCGGCGGCCACCAAATTCCGCTCCCCCAATTTTAACCATCTTTCAATCAACGCATCTCCACTTTACTTTATCATCTCCATTTTCAAATAGTCAAACCCATTTGATGTTGACCCTTTGCTTCACCCGCACGATGCCTTTGGCCAGCTCCCAACTCTATACTATAAATATCCCTCCTTTGCCTCTCTCCATATTTCAATCAAATTCACCGTAAATCTCCCAAGTCTAAATCCCTCTCATTATTTTGATCTCCATGCCTCGCCTCACACTCATCACTTGCTCGCTCATTTTAGCCCTTCTATTCGTATCCTCTGTTCCCACTTCACGCGCCGCCAGATTCCTCCCAACCATGGCGTCGCCGAACACCCTCTTTCTCGCCGCCCTTCCCAAGGGCACCGTCCCCGCTTCCTCTCCCAGCAAGAAAGTTCATGCTCTGCTTCTCGACCACAACCTCACTGCCCGCCACCTTGTAGAGTCCGTTCCAAGCCCCGGCGTCGGCCATTAGGACACCACCAACGAACATCTCACCCAAAAATAAAATCTACAACATGCCATATCTTTATTTGTGCGTTGCCTTAGTCGATGCACCTAAGTTTTTTTTTTTTTCTCTCTCACAAATACTACATATATATTCCATCTTTTTTCATTTTTTATTATTTTTTAATACATAGACTACTTGTACAGATACAGATTTATAATTATATCCCGATACGTCACTTCACTTCAACCTCTTCTCTTCTTCCTTACTTTTTTTTCATCTATCGTAATGTGACTATCAGTTACGTGGTGATAGCTTCATTTAATAATATGTTCGAAAGAGGGGATGTCTTAATCAACGTATATTGTTGTAGGGTGTGTGTGATCGAAGTACTATAGCACTGAAGAGTCCCCGTGTGAGCTCATGCAAAGCCACCCAAATGCAGCCTAAAACCTTGATGTAAGTAATTAAAAATGGAGATTGGTTATTTTTGGGGAATCGTTTGTATTGGTGTGGATGTGGTTTTATTGAGAAATTGGGAGGTGAGAGATCACATCATGGGAGACGTACAAGTGGCCATGTGATTTGTGGGAGTCGTTCTCTCTTCTTTTTTAAGAATTTGGTTGCAATTGCACGCCAACGGTCAAACTAGTTTTGCTTGTTATGCCTACCAAATTCTACCCCATGTGGGTTTAAAACCAAATGTCATGTATTTTTCACTACCGTCATGGAAAGTTTAATTATAGTTTTTTTATCAAGGTTTTTTTATGAGTTGAGGTTGATTGATTGAAACACATCTCAGATTTAAAGCCCACAATATTCTTCTACTACTCGAAGTTTGTTAAAAAGAGTTATATACCCTATTTGCTTTCTAACAATTGTTGAAGAAAAGTAGAAACTAGAAACAAATTTAATTTAATTTAAACCATATCAATTTAAATAATTTAGGTCTCTTCTCTTTTGTTAACTATTTTATCTTATGTTATTGTTTTTTAAAATCAAACCCTAGAAAACACATATACTTCTAATTGTGCAAAAAAAATCGGTATCATATATATTCGTTCAGATACGTGTCTAGTACGTGATTTGAAGTATCTGATTTTTTAAATTTTTAGATACGCGTATTTGTTTCTATATACGTGAAACAGGAACACTAGTTTTTTTTTAAAAAAAATTAAATCACAACCATTTAAAAAGTCCATCCCACAATCCATTTTATTTACATGCGTGTTCCGAAATGATTTTAAAATCATCAAAATCACTTTTTTCATTTTTAAAATCATTCGAAAACATACTTTTAATTACTCAAAATTAATTTAGTTTTCAATTTTACACTTTTAAATACAACTTTCATATCATCAAAATTAGTTTTGAAGGATTAGACATGTTTCACGGTAATTTTAAAAATGACAAAAGTGGTTTTAACCATTTTAAAATTACTCTCAAATATAAAAGTCCACTTGAATAAGCAATGCAAAATAAAATAAATTAAAATTGATAAAAACATAAAAAGTTAAAAAGTTAAAAGAAAATCTCCGAAACATAATTAAATCCCCCCTTCATCCTCATCTTCATTCTTCGATCTTCATTTTCTATTTTTTTTCCTACCATCTGCTCTAGTCGCTCAATCATCACCCAACGTTATTGAATTTTTTTTTCAAGTTTTCGCTCTCTTCTTGAATCTATTTTAATCTAACTTAGGGCATTATCATATATATACACACACATATATATAATAACGTATCTTTAACGTATCCGTAACTTTTTATAAATTAGCGTATCATCGTATGGTATCGTATTCGTATCTGTGTCTGTGTTTTTAGATTAAGCCTGTATCATCCACTTTTCTTACCATGATTTGTATCTTTCTTAAGTATAATTGTTGAACACTTAGCCAAATTCTAAAAACAAAAACAAATTTTTGAAAGCTTACGTTTTTTAGTTATCAAAATTTGTTTGGTTTTTTAAAACATTGGTGAAAAGTAGAAAACAAATGAAGAAATTTGGATGTGAAAGTCGTGTTCTTAGACTTAATTTTCAAAAATAAAAATAACGAACAAAATGGTTACGGCCTTAGTTTTTAATATTTGGGCTATTTTTTCCATTCAATCCCTTTTATTTAGAATATGTTTTAATTGTATCTTTTATGTGAGACAAATAGGGTGCACAAAAATAGGTATATTTTGAGATACTACTCTTATTTTTCAATTACATATTTTTAGTGAGTGAATATAAAAGTTAGTTTCTAACAATCATGCATTGTATGATAATATTGGAGTATGTTGTAAAAGAAAAACAAAACAAATATA
The DNA here is from genome assembly GCF_009727055.1 of Benincasa hispida. Classification (NCBI taxonomy): domain Eukaryota; kingdom Viridiplantae; phylum Streptophyta; class Magnoliopsida; order Cucurbitales; family Cucurbitaceae; genus Benincasa; species Benincasa hispida. Next base: position 9,902,947 of record NC_052355.1, on the reverse strand, counting down.
TCATTAGACCATCTTAAGAAGAAAAGTAACCAATTATTTTAGGATCTTCGTAGTTAAAATTAGAACATTTCTCAAATTCCCTTTTTCTAATTTTGTCAATACCAATTTATCATAACGATTAAAATAGTATAATTGATTTTTTTTTAAAGCATAAACAACTAAATTGAATTTTTTTTAATGCTTAAAGACTAAATTGCAAAAAGAAAAAAGCCAAATATTAGAAGTAAAATATATATTTAGCCTAAAATATGAGTATAGATTTTTAAAAAAAATCAAAAGAAAAATAATAAAAGACCCATAAGTTAGGCAACGTTATGTTCTTTCTGGAATATACTAATATTGTACTATTTTTACTTGGAAATAATTTGGTGAGGTCATCACAAAATGATCGGTAATCTTTGATCGTTTGGAATTTATATACACAATATTTATTATAAAAAAAATGTAAATTTCTTATTAATAAAGAATAATACTTGAGTGCATGTTAAATTTTGCGCTCATTTTCAACTCACCTCAACCATACAACATTAATTAATAAATAAAATAAAATAAAAAATATTTAGTTCAAGATGTGCACCAATATATTTTTTTTCATTTTTTGATCACATCTAACTGTTAGTATGAAACAATCACGATTATATGGTGAGTAGATCATTTGAATAATATGTCATTTTTATGAGCCACAATATTTAGATCTCATGTAGCAAGAGCAGTATATGATTAGGGGTGGAAATGGTTCGGGTTTTGGGTAATCTTTATAAACCAAACAAATCTTAAGTATTTTAAGTCAATCGATGATTTAAGATGACATTAGAAGAAGAGGGTCTTGTATTCATCAAACCCTTACAATATTATTTCTTTCCGATTCATAAATAAGGAGGAATGTGAAATTTACTTTGACCCATAAACGGATGATCTTCGCACACTAAAGTTGTTGAAAATGTTAATCTCCAAAGTAATGATATTCTTCACAAAAGTAGCCATGAGATAAAAACATGAGTGTGGTCGTATTTAGCGCCCGTAATGATGATGATGATGATTCGATACAACACAAGCAAGTTTGTACGCAAATTAAAGGACCTCAAGGCGATATTCACGTGATGCTCTTTCTTTGAAGTTGAATTGGAATAGAAAGATGAACAGCGCAGCCCCTTGCTTTTATTGGAACCACCATTTTCAAACTCCAACACACGCATACAAACAAATGCAATAATATCGTGGAAATTGAGCCATATGTCCCAATAAAGCCGTCAACTTTGACAAGCTTCAGAACAAGGAAAATATGCCTTCTAATTTCTAAATCTTTACTTTCAGCAAACATATATATTGTTGAATTAAGATTACGTAAAGTTCAAATAATTACGGTGTAAAGCTAGCGAAATTGATGATTATAATGAACCCTGGTAGTTAACGAAAGCTTCATATGAACTATAAAAACATCGTAGATTGTGATTGTATAAATATTTGGGTGGTGGCCTTTTAAATGTTAAAGAAGGAATCTTATCACATACTATTGTGGTTGCCTAACTCATATAGCTAATACCTAGCTTTTGACTACTGGAGATTGGACTTGAGAATTTAGATGGAATATTTACTATTATTATTATTATTATTATTATTATTATTTGGAGTTATGAGAGTGACCTAATGGCCACACACTGGAAACTAAGACATAAAGAATTTTGGGTTGGATGTCATTTTCCCCCGCAAATATTAGTCAATTTTTCTACAATTTTGTGATCATTAATGAAGGGGAATAAGAGCATTGGAATTTTGCTGTTTCAAATTCACCAAATATCTCGATCTTAGAAATTCAGAATGTCGTAATAAATCGGTACAGATTTAGTATAGGTCAGGGGACTCGAGCCTCTCCCTCAACTTTATGCTTTATATATATATATACAAACTGACATAATATCAAAACCACTAATTAGTCCAGTAGTAAATTTACCTTCTAGCCCTCTCTAAGCCCAAGTTTTAAGTTCCACTTATTACATTTATTTATACTAAATTATATGAAGTCTACCGTCAACAAAACTTCTGGATCCGCCACCCGTAATAAACTTGAATTTCGTTCTCACTTCTGCCGTTTTTTTTCTCCGGAAAGACGACGTTTAGGCCGCAAAGAATTGGACTTTAAAGGCCCATTCTGAGGTAAACACATGGGATGAACGATGGGCCCTGAAAGAATTGGGCTTTCGTCTCCCATTGGTCTTGAATATTGTGGGCCGATCCACGTAGCAATGGCCCAAAGCTTCAACGGCAGTAGGGAAAAGGAGGGGAGAGAAGAATTTTTCAAGAAACTAAGAATTACAGCAATATATTTTTATAATAATAGCCTTTTTTTCTAATTATAAATCTAGCTAAATTTGATTTATTAGAATTTGAAGACAAAGGCCTTTTTTCTACAGGTGTAGGGTTAAAATTGTAATTTTGAATGAAGCACCAAGATGGCCAGTTATTATCCAAATTAGTTGATAAAGTAAGTTTACTTTAAAATGACCATATTTTGCAAATCATAAAGTAGTATTGGTTGAGATTATTTAAAGAGATTATAGAAACAAAAAAGACCCAATCTCTCTACATTTGGTAGTATGTCAAAAATGGATCTCGAATCACACCACATTTTGGCATAAAATGAAAAGTCCTACTTTAAGCTAAAATTTTAAATGAACTTTAAAATCCATTTCATAATTAAAGCTCAGCAGTATTTTGATATTTGCCACTATTACATCAAACATAATCTTCTAAAAGACAACAAATAAAATCTAAGACACTTTGAATAATATTTTATTTCGACTATGACATATTAAAGTTCATTCTATTTTTTATTAAAATATACCAAGAATTTGGATTTCATATTTGTAGGCACCCATTTAATCAAATTGAATGTGACATGTGAAAAAAAAATTACAATAAATAAATGCTCGACTTTAGTCGATTTAATCTGTAGTTATTTTGTAGGAAAATATCATAATGGTAAAGTGTTGGAAAGTAAAAAGATAAAGCAAGGAAAGAGAGAAGAAGAAGGCTGCGGATTGCATGAACAAAGTTAATGGAATTTGTGATAATAATTTTGTTTGGGTCTCGACTCTGGACTTTGTCTTTTATTTGTTGATTGAATGAATGTAGTCTTCTTCTTTCCATGTCTGGTTCTTACTTTTTTGCCCACAAAGTTTTATATCGAAATGTGTTTTTTCTATTTTTAATTTTAGTTAAATGTGGAAATGGGTTTCCACGTTGACAAATCAACAAATCTTTCCTTTTTTTCTTCCTCTTTGATTTTGATTTAATATGATTTGATAAGATTTGATCAAATGTTATTATTGATGAAATTACCGGATAATTAATTACTTCACATCATTTTTTTTTTAATAGGTAAAGGCCACAAGTCGAGCTATTCAATTACAAATAGTAACTTTTAGGATTGCAATACAAATTTTTTAAATCATTATAAATATAAAACTTTAGGGATACTTTTTTCCCCTTTCGCCATAGATTTATCTAATTATCAATCTATTGCATTGAAAATTAGTAAGAGTCAAGATTTTTTTTTATATAATTAAATTAATTTCATATGTAATTGATTCTAAAACTTTTAATTTTATTTTTAACTATTAATTCCTAATTTATTTGGTACGGTTACAACATCAAGTGTGTATGGGACATATTTCTTTTAGAAATAAAGATATATGTACATCTTTTAGGGTTGGTTTTAGGTTGCCTCCGAAATATTTGGTAACTTTTGTATTGCATCAGTACATCTGTTATATGTGAATAGAATTCAAGTTGAGGTAAATATTTATAAGGATGCCTTGAATTTTTTATCCCCACATTGAAAAGAATGAAATTCGTGACATTTTATATCTAAAAGGAATGGGGGAAGAGAAGCAATTCTTCCAGGTAATAAAAAAACAACTCAATAACTTCGGAAAATTAATTTTATTTTTGTCATAACATATAGAATACAAAAATTAGAAGTTCAATTTAAAAAATAAGTCGGTTTAGAAAAAAAGAAAAAAATAGTATGTCGGTTTAGAAAAAAGGAAAAAATAGTATGTTCAACAACTATTTAAAATAGTTTTTAAAGTGTATTTTCAACCATTTTTGTCAAAAGTGTAAAAATAAAATTGATTTTTTTTTTTAAAAAAAAAAAACTATTTTTTTCTTAAATCAATCCAAACGGACCCTAACAAAATTTATTCAATACAACTTTTGAACTTAAGAACTAGAGCGTCAAAATTACTTGTATGCTAGTTCACTTAAAATTTTGAATAGATGGGACAATGATTCTTAGATTTTCAACCAAAAGTAAGCAACACAGTACATATAGTTACATTTGAATATCATTTATTGATTATAAGGCAAAGGTTTTATCCAATATTCAATAAGTTGATGATGGTAAGGATGAGAGAAAGCCACTTTAATAAGGATTTCCAACACAGGAAAGAGAGAGTGAAAGATGTATACATATATTTTTATTCAAACTTTTTAACAAAGGTGGTAATTAAGATATACTCTAACTTATAATCATTATCCAATTACTGACTTGATATGGTATTATAATTACTCAACTTTGCATTAACCTAAGTCAAACACAAATTTTAATTGTGATTAAAAAGGCATATGGGAATCGCTTTACAGTTAATCACCTTCCAATTTTTCACTAATATTTAAGTTTCATCAAAAAAGAAAAATAAAAAGCATCGTTTGACTTCTTGCAAAATATATTCTTAAAATTCAAACTACCAAAATCACGTTTATGTGATACATTTAGCTCACTTTTTCTAATTTTTATATATACTTAAAATCTACTCTATGTATGATTAATATGTTTTTAGTATTTTTTTTTCTACATTTCATATACATGAATAAACAATTAGAAATTGGGAGTGGGGATGGGGCAAGTTGGATACGAGGCGGAAATCCGATTTAAATCCCCTGTTTGATCCATGTATCCGATCAAATCAGAGATTTCTCGTCATCCTAGCTCTGATTACCCGCTTTAGTAGTTTTAGTATTATTATTAAAATTATTATATAATGGATTTAATTTTTTATATACATAATTATAAATAAACTTGAAAAAACTAAAAATGGTTTTTTTTTAAACAACTTTATTTTGAATTTTGTTATAATTGATTAGTTACATATTTTAGTCTAAATTAATGTGCGTGGCTCGTATTAATCTATATGTGCTTCCCGTTTTATTAATAAAAAGAAGTAGATGGGATTTAAAAAAAAAAAAATTGTTTTTTTAATTATATTAATGAATTGGCCAATTATAATGATAGAACCCAATCAATGGATTGAAAAAACAAAATTAAATGAATTAATAGGCCACTTTACAAATTTGTAGTGGTTGCACATCAAACACACTTTGATCACCTAAAGTTTCTTTTGCTTCTTGTGGGAAAATTTAATCAATTAATTTGTTTGAATAAAGTGAAGAACTTTGACCACTCACAGTCTCCAAACCAATCATGAATTTCATTTCAATAATATTTAATTAATATACTGTGGTTTAGTGGACCCTTCAAAGTTTGTTACTATATTTATATATTCTTAATCACGATAATATAAAATTATAAATAAATAAATGTGAGCATGTACAAAAAGCGAAAATTCAAGTACCTGTTTAGCTGTCTTGCAACTTTTTTGTTATTTTTTTCCAAAATTGATTTTAAATAAATTTAAAATATTCACGTCCTTAATGGCAAAATGACAAGTAGAGATTATTTATTTGGATACTAAGAGTGAGTATTTACACATAGCAACATACATAGGTGTGGAGAAAGTGAAATTCGACTTTTGACATTAAGAATGAGTATCTATTTTACACATAATTTGTGATATTTATAATATTTTTCCTTAGATATCCATTATATATATATGAAATATGCCTTATTAAAACTTTATTAGGAAAAATCCATTGGGAAAAAAAACTTAGTGAAGGAAAAAGAATACATATTTCATATAATCTAATGCTCTTAAAAAAATATAATATATTTACTCTCTTTCCTGAAACATCACTTGAGATCTCTAAGTTGCCGCACTCCAATGTTGTACACCAATTTTTCAAAAGTTACGGTTGGTAATGATTTTATAAATAAGTTTATCAGGTTATCCTTCGAACAAATTTGTTATACAGTGATGTCCTAATTTTCTTCAAGATCATGAAAGTAGAAAAGCTTTAGTGAAATTTGCTTTGTTAATAACGCATTTAAGAAATTCTTGTTTTTACAAAAAAAATCATATAATTTTTTAAAATGTAATCACTATAAGAGCTACTGAAAATAATGATCCACATAAAAGAGCTGCATAACCCAATACCATCATACTTACGTGCATCGTTAATCAATGAGATTGGAGAACGAGAACTAATAGTGGGGATTGATGCATTTTAGTTTTAAAAAAAAAACTGGATAAAAATAGTACTTGGTACGGTTATTGCGCTTACACTTAAATGGTTTTTATATTTTTTAAAATATGTAAATATATTAATAATGGAGAAACCCTATGAAAGAAATAGTGATGATTCATATAAATAACTTAAAGCTAAGTACCTCAAATAAATTCAATGAGTAACTAATAATCCGATTATACAGAAAAAAGTAGCTATCATGCCATTTTCTGTCGAAACATAGAGTCCTACGGTTTCATCAATTAATAAGGTCATTAATTGAATTGAGAATTGAAATGACCGAAAAAGATATATAAATTAATATATACTTTAAAGTTGGAAAGACCATTAAAAAAAAATATTAAAATGTCCCTCAATTCAATTATTTGAATTAATATCTGAGACTTGAATTAATTATATTATAGAACTTTTTTTATAATAGAAAATGCCATGCCGACACTTGGACTCAAACCGAGATGCTCTAGCACTGCTTCCTCAGAGCAGCGTGTCTATTGATTTCACCATAGCAGCTTTCTCGAAATCATAATAACCTATTGTTATTTAATCGTCAAGATTACAAAAAGACTCGATTGGTGAAAAAGTATCTCTCTCCAAAAAAGTATGTTTTTTTTACCGCTGTACAAAGAAAATATTTTGTTACAAGTGAATAAGATATTAAGGAATTGTCCATACGTAAAATCATAAGTATTGATACGGGCCTTTTCCGCATAATCCACATAAAATGGAAATCTTTTATTACAATAGAAGCATAAGTGATGTGGATTATTTAAGAATTGAAGTCGAGTTGCTTTATAAAAAGAAGATATCAAATCTCCTTTAATATATCCTCCTTTGATTTGGGATATGCATGTTGTGTCGTATGATATCATTGGAAGATTTTTACTAGAAAAAAAACCACATATTCTACGAATATGTTGAGCCATTGATCTTAGCCATACACATTCTCAACTAGCCTCGTGAATTGCAATAATTTCAGCACGATTCGATAAAGTAACCGTTATAGTTTGTTTCACTGACCGCCACGATACAGTAGTTCCTCCGTATGTGAATAGATAATATGTTTGAGATCTACCTTTGTGTAAATTAAATAAATATCTAGAATTTGCATAATCAACTAGATCAAAATTTGATTTATTTGAACAAAACAAACTCATGTCAATTATTCCTTAGAAATAGCAAAGTATATGTTTATTTCCGTTCCAGTGACTTTTTGTTGGAGAATAACTATATCTTGCAAATAAATTTACTCAAAATGCAATATTTGGTTTTGTATTATTAGCAAGAAATATAAGTATACAAATCGCCCTAAAATATGATACTTTAGAACAAAGAAGTTCTTCATTATCATCTCGAGGTCGAAATATATCATTCTTCACATTTAGTGAATAAGCTTCCATTGGAATGTTGAACGGATATGCTTGTGAGTTTAATTCTGCCTCAATTGCTTCTTTCTAGTGAAACCAATCTTTTCTATGTTGACATTCTTCAACAGATTTTGGTTCGGGTACTAAACGATCGCACGCGTTCTCTAAACAATCGCTCAGCTTTTCTAAACGATCGCTTAGCGTGCCGAGTTTTCTAAACAATCGCTTACTAATTACTAGACGATCGCTTAGTAAAACCTAAACGATCGTGTACCTTTTCTTAAACAATAAACACCCATTATACGATAGCCTTTATCCCACTTGCTTATCGTTCTACACGATCGACCCTTTCCTCCTTCCTCTACCAATTACATCAAAGACCACTCTTTTAATTCTCACTCTGAGAATACCAAGGGCTCCAAGTAGTGGTGTCGTGGTTGCTGCTTGTTCGTGTGCGACCATTCGTGTAGACAATCGTGCTGCTAGTAGCCAACTGTTTGCTAGGCAATAAAGACCGTAGAGGATTGCTTCCGCTTGATTGAGTTCGAAGTAAAGAAAGTCTTCAACTGATATGTTTACTTAATCTTTTATTATTTATTTGTGAAAGCATGCCTATAATTTATGTGAAATTGCATACCTGGTTGTTAGAATGTGTACATGGTAATTCGGTCACAATGAAATAGGAAAGATCCGAATACGCTCACGGATACTCTTGTTTAAGAGTTCCTTCAGAGAGATTATACCTTTGAAGAACCCTTCTTCAAGTAATCCCTTGATCCAACTTGTTCACGAACGCTTTGAACAAGTCACGAACACTCATCTCGAACAAGCTAAAACAGCAACTCAATCATCGAACCAACGGGGACACTACTAATCAGATTCCATAGTATGCTCAGGGTGAGAAACCAGGATTGGTGGGCTCTGACTATTTTGGTTAAGAAGATATTTATGAGTTTGGAGGAGGAAGACGATCGAAGAAGAAGCACCATCACATAGCAAGCTTCTCGATCATTTAAGCTATCGCATAGGCTATCACATAGACAAAGAGAGCATATTGTATATGCTTTGAGTTTGTCATGTAGACTATCGCATAGTCTCTCATTTGTGATCTTTTTTTTTCTTTGGTATTAGCCTCTTAGCCGTAAAATGAAAAACTCTTTTTTCATTTTATTCCAATTGCCATAAAATTTCCATAACCACTCACTAAGGTAGTTTTTGAGAAAAAAATATTATTATTCAAAATAATAAATAATATAAATAAATATGATAACCAACTTATCATATTATATTTATAACCTATAGTTTTAATATTGCATCATATACAATATAAACTATAGTTCTTTTTCTCTATTATATGACATTTAATATAAATCATATTTATATTAAATTAACAACTATTTGAATCTCATTCAAATATTTATTCCTCTAAATAATGTATCATACATTATATCAATTATATCATATATTATTGAATTAATTGAATTATATCATATATAACTAAATTCCCTCTTATTAATTTGAACAATTCAAATTAACCCAAAAATTGATTATCAACATAATCCTTTTCAGCTACCAAGGGGACCTTATGAACCTGTAGCTTGAAGCTCCAACGGTCATGAATAATTAATTAAACTATTTAATTACATTATCTACCATCCGTTAACTGTTGAACACTCCACTAAAGGTCGAAAAGTGCACTCTTCGCACTACAAATGTGTTAGAGTTGATGCCCTAAACTCTCATTGGGTCTTGTAGTTTGTAAACATTGTATTGAACAAACGCTTGTGATGTAATAATATGAGATATTTTCTTCACTGTCTATGAAACATGCGATGTTTTATTTACTTTACCATAAACCAATAAACTAAGATCCCTGGTTGTCGTTGTAACTTAAGCACGTATGTGGAGACATACAGGTGGATCATGTCTTAAGTGATAACCAAAATGTTCTGTAGTATATGGATATATGAGAAAAACCTTATCTTGGTGACACTACGGATGCGGCCCGCTTTGTAGATTGCTACAAGTGTTGTAACGTGCTACAAATGGTCTGATCCTAATCATTCATGTGGAGACATGCGAGCGGGAGTGTTCTGTACAAAGGAGTTTATATAAGACCGGACCATGAAGTGTTATAGTCTCGTTATATAACGTCATTCGTGACAGAGACTTCACTTCACTAGGATGGCCATAGGTAACATGACTTTAATCCTGAATGAGTTGGGAACTCCTGCCTTTGAGGGCAGTCCTTTATTTGCATGGGTGCGAGTGGCTAAATTGTTGAATCAAACCTACCACTTTGGGGATTTGTCTGATTTGGGAGCTGGGAACTCAGCTACACAAGATGGAATTCACTCATTTCCCAAAGCAGGGGTAAGTAAATAGAATTTTCCCTTAAGGTCTGATTCCGAAGTTTGAACGATGTGGCGTCAAACACCTTCTCATGGCCCGAGATGTGTCCACTCATAATAGGTCTATGAGATATTGTTCATTAGAGGGATCAGTGGTACTATAGGGGGAAAATGGTAAATTAGCCCAGTTGTACTTACGAGCATCTGTGAAGGGTTATCGTATTGTTGACTAGTTATATCCAATGGACACAGAAATATGTCTGTGGTGATAAGAGTGTAGTTATCAGTCTTTGGTGGAGTGTCTGACAGTTAACGGATGGTGGATTTCATGGCTAAAGAGTTTAGTCAGCAATCCACGTACCGTTGGAGCTTCAAGCCACAAGTCCATAAGGTCCCATTGGTAGCTCGATGAATTCATGAGAATCAGTTTTTGGGTCAGTTTGAACTGTTCAAATTGACAAGAGTGAGTTTGATTATATATGATGTGATTAAACTGGTCAATTATATATGATATAGTTGACATGATGTATGAGATACATTAATTTGAGGAAAATGATATAAATGTGATTTATATCTAGTAGAGGAGAAAATGACTATGGTTTAAATGTTTGATATGATGTGATATTAAAATTATAGGTTATAAATATAATATGATAAGTTAGTTATTATATTTACGAGACAATTGTTGGTGGTTTTCTCCATAACCGTGCGTGAAAGTGGGAGGTTACATTCAGTTTTCATAACTGAAGGATAAAATGAAAATAGTTTTCATTTTGCTGAGGTATTAAATAATCGCATCTTGGTTGTACACTGTCTATTGTTTACCTAACGAGAGCCTACACGACAGCTCAAGCTTTCCTAAACGATCGTGTACACGTGCAGTTTCCTAAAAAATCACGTAGCTTTTATTAAGCGATCACGAGCGAGAGCGAGATTACCTAAATGATTGTCTAAACGATCAACTTGATTTACTAAACGATCATATACCTTTTACTAAACGATTAAGCACCAGTCTATACGATAGACTTTAAACTCTCCCACTTTCTTGGTCGTCGAATACGATCTGTCTCTTATACACATCTAGATGTGTATAAGAGACAGGTCCAGTTCCTCCTTCCCTCTTCCAAATCCATACAGAACCCACACCTCCTGGATTCTCACTCCGAGAATACCAAGGTCACTGAGTGGTGGTGTCCTCCTTGCCGCTTGTTCGTGGAGAAAACGGTTCATTTGCTGAACGAGAGCGAGAGTTTTAGGTAGATGATCACAGCGACAGCGAGAGGTGCTGTTCTTGACGAGAGCGAGAGAAGGACAGAAGAAGAGTTCTTCAAAGGTATGTCTCTCGTTCTTTTGTATTTGTTTTTTGAAAGCATGCCGTAATTTATTCTGAAATGCATAACTTGTATGTTTGTTTGTGAATACTGTATTTATGTCACAATGAATTTGGAACGATCTTGCTTCCGCTCATATGTACTTTTTGATAAGAGTTCCTTCTAAATATATTTCTGTGTCCATTGGATATAACCAATCAATAATATGTTTATACAAGGTTTACAAACTACGAGATTACAAGGAGATTTAGGATACCAATCCCAACATTCCTTTTGTCCAAATCATCAGCATAATCTGCATCCACATATCCACAAAGCTCTAAGTTTGGTTCAGCTGACCTTTGGTAGACTAATCTTGAGTTTTTAAACCAAACCAAGTACCTTAGGATCCATTTAGTAGCCTCCTAATGTCTCTTACCAGGATTAGACATATATCTACTAATTAAGCTAGTTGAATATGATAAATGAGGTCTGGTAGAAATCATTAAATACATTAAGCTTCCGACTGCTTGACAATAGGGTATGACAGTCATCTGTTTCTGGTGTTCTTGGTCAGAATCTTTAGGAGAGTTAGTTGAGGAAAGCTTAAAGTGCTGAGCCATAGGTAAACTCATAGGTTTAGCATAATTCATGTTGAAACTTTTAAGGATCTTCTCACAATAATTGGACTGATTGATGCTTAGAATAGACTCCTTTTGTTCCTTTGGATCTCTATTCCTAGGACCTTGCTTGCTTCTCGTAAGTCCTTCATATCAAACTCTCTTTTTAAAAGGTTTTTAACATGGGTTAGATCTCCTTTGGACCTACCTGCCAGAAACATGTTATCTACATATATGAATAGGTAAACCTTGTCCTTGTAAGAACCTGTGTTTACATAAACACATATGTCAAATGAACTTCTTTTGAATCTAATGCTAGAAATATAGTAATTGAATCTCTTATACCAACACCTAGGTGATTGTTTTAACCCATATATGGACTTGTTGAGTAAGCAAAATAGATTTTCTTTTCCTTTAACTTTAAATCCTTTAGGTTGCGTCATATAGATTATCTCTTCTAGATGTCCATGAAGAAAAGTAGTTTTGACATCTAGTTGATACAATTCTAGATTATTTTAAGCAACTAAGGATAGGAGAAGTCTTATGGAAGTCTGTTTGACAACAGGAGAGGAAATCTCATAATAGTCTATTTCTTCCGTTTGAGTGAACCCCTTTGTAACCAATCTAACTTTATACCTAGGCTTTTGATCACATAATACTCCTTCTTTAAGTTTGAAAATCCATTTAGAGGCAACAGGCTAGTAACCCTTTGGTAGAGGAACTAAAGACCAAGTGTCATCACCTTTAGTGAATGCATCTCCTTATTCGTTACTTCAATCTAATCCTTTGCATTAGCACAACTTGTTGCTTCCTCAAAGGTTGTTGGTTCTTAGTTAGTAGAAGCTACAACAACATTTAAAACCAGATTCATATAGTTAATTTCAGTATATCTAGCTGAAGGTGTGATAGTTCTCCTTTATCTAACCTTAGCTAAGACATATTGGCTTAAATCAGGTTGCTCACATGCTGTCTTCTCATGTTCCTCTACATATTCCTCAGTTTCCCCCATGTCAATAGGTTGGCTAGACTCTATTATCTGCTCAGTTGGTAACTCCACCTCAATTTGTGTGTTGGATGACTCTCTTTCATCCTCAATCTTTTCTCCTTTTGCATAAACATCTCCTCTTCCCTAAAGGTGATGTCTTTGCTCACTATGAACTTCCTCTCAATCGAATGCCATATTTTAAATCCCTTGACACCCTCTATAAAGCCAACAAATATACACTTGACTGCTCTGGCCTTTAACTTTCCCTTGTTTTGGTGTACAAACCCTACACATCCAAAGACCTTGAGGTTATCTTGGTTAGGAGGATGATTAGTCCACTTTTCTTCAGGGGTAAGCAACTCTAAAGATGTGTGAGGGCACTTATTCAAGGTATACACTGTATAGGTTGTAGCATCTTCCCAATAATTTTTCCCTAAGATAGCATCAGAGAGCAAACACCTAACCATTTCCATTATAGTTCCATTTAACCTCTTAGCAACTCCATTTTGTTGAGGTGTATACCTCACTGTTCTATGACTAGTTATACCATTCTCACTACAAAATTTATCAAAGTGGTCATTGCAAAACTCAAGTCCATTTTATAAACAACTACTTTATTTCTATCTATATATATCATCATGTCTACTTTCATCATCTTCTTTATCTTTACCTTCACTTTCTCATTTACCATGAGTTGTTAATCTTCTTGGGGTGAGGGAGAAAGTTAATGCTATGAACTAAGTTGAACTTTTAAAGGTTAACCATGTTTGCTTAGTGTATGATTATTTAAATGCTTGCCTATGACCACTCATCGAGTCAAGCGGCTATGATTAACTGCCCGAAAGGTTAAATAATTGCGGATCTCACTAAGCAAAGTAAGAAATATTTCTAGAGATAGAAATAACCTTATGTTTGATGCAACATCACTCATGCGTCATAGAAATATGACAAGTGTGGCTGGCTGTCGAGAGGTGTGTGATGAACGGATGTTGCAAGCCAGGATTATCTTATATAATAACTATTTTCCCTTCTTTCTTTTTTTTTCCTTTTAACTTCACGCTAACTGAGGTATCTTATATAATAACTATTTTTTTTCCCTTTTCTCCGACTCTAGGCACTCAATCAAATACATGTATTTTTTAAAAATTCTTTTCCCTTTCCTTCAAATCCTTTTGGGATTTAAATTCCAGTTTCAATTTAAGCCCTTTCATAATTCCAAATTCTTCTCCTCTACCTTATTAACAAATCAAAATACCAATTAAAACCAAATAAATCAATAGGAAGTAAAACCCAATATTTTCAAGATAATTAATTCAATGTCTTGATCATTTAAATTCAAATTAATCGATGAGGCTTTACAATTATCTCAATTTAATCTTAAATTCCTAAAATTGAAGGAAAATCAAAACTTAATAATTAGAGATAATTAGTTTAATAGGTTTTTTTTTTTTTTTTTTAAAAAAAAAAAAAATCCTCGGGAGGTTACAGAACGCGTTAAAAACTTTTAAAATTTGAGATTCATTAGATATGAATTGATAGTGTGGAGACTTCTAAGTCCAAAATTTTATCCATTGTTATCATCATCAAGGTTAGTAAAGTAAGACAAAAATTACATTAAAATTTAAATATAACACGCATATGAAATGGACGTAAAGAGATATTTATAGATCAAATAAATAATAATAACATTAATATCATGATAAATGGACATGGTTCCTTTAGTAATTAGAAGTTGGGTTCATATAATAGATATACATATGGATGGTTGGTGTATATAAAGAGAAATAAGATGAGAATACCAAGTTTGTATTATAGTGTAAATATGAATTTAACTCAACTAACTTATTGATAAAAAAAAATAGAGATATTTGTGAGTTTGATTGGATTGGGTTGAATAACTTTTCAGACTTAACTCAATTGTTCGGGTTATAAATTTCTTCAACCTAAATAATCCTCATTAAAAAAAAAAAAACTCAATCCAACCAAACTATAAAACATTTTGGTTGGTTTGGTTCGGTATACTTGGGTCATTTATTTAAAATTTTATTCGAAACAAAATGTTAATTAGTAAAAATTTGATTGAATTATTTTCATATATTAAATTGAGATTGAAACTCAATTTTAATTTATGTAATGTAGAATTTCTTTCCAAAAGGTTAAAAAACTATTTTTTAAAGTTGATAGAGAATAAATTATAAAAATTATTAAAAAAATTAAATAAAGCTAAAGTAAATATATGCTTATCTAATTATATCGTAAGTAAAAAGAAATATACATTTTTAAATTAAAATTTTATGGATTAAGTTAATTTATGAGTTGAATTAAATTAATTAAAATCAATCGAACTTATAAAATTTTAATTTATTTGAACGTAATCGAATTTAAAAAAAATTGATAAACCAACTTAAAGAGTGTACAAATTGAATTAGATTGATTGAATTTTGTTCGGGTGATGGAGTTTTTTTTGAAATGTTAATTATGTTTTGAAATTAAACTAATATATTAATCTTAAAAGGGAGAGAGAAAAAAATTGAATATGGGAGAAGGAAAGAAAATGACAGGGAGAAGTGGTAGTTATAAAGGCGTATTTGGATAGGTTCCCTTAAAACCCCTCCAAGTTTGCCGTACGCGGCTGCTATTTAGGACATTAATATAAAAGTCAAAACATTATAACACACACCATGGCCCCACAAACAATCTGACTCATTATGGGCCCCACTTCCTTTTGCTTTTTCTATAATTACGCTTAAACCCCTACCCTCCTCTTCTCTTATCCACCTAACCTATTTCGGACCCTTGCTTTTATTTCCTTCCATCATTCACCTTTCAAGTTTATCACATAACGGTAATTTTAAAACTATACATTTTTTATTTTCTTTTTCCTTTTAATTTTGATTACGCAATACGATAATCATCCTTAATCTTTCTAATTCTTTTACTATGGTCTATGGATATGTCTTTCTCTTTGTTTTTTTATGCATGTTTGACTTCTATCTATTTTTTATGCTTTTAAATATACTCGATTATGTTCATTCATTATTTTACATGCTCATCTTCCTTAACCACTTTTTGTCATATTCTTTTTCACAGTTTGTTTTATTCGGTCACTTTTCTCATATTTGTGATTGTGTATCTAATAAATCAAGTTTATAAATTTTAAGATGATAACTTTTTCAATCTGGTTTTTAATTACTTTTTGGCATATTCCATGTTTTTTTAACTTACTCGATAAATATATTAGATATAAATTTGAATTTCGAGATTAATGGATCTTAACTTCCAGTTATTTGATGATAAAATTCTAGTATTCTTATAACGTTTAATATTTTATGTTTCGTTTGGTAATCGTTTTGTTTTTCAAAATTAAGTTTATAGACATTATTTCTACTTAGTTATCTAATTTTCACCAACAATTAAAAAAATCAAGCTAAATTTTGAAAACTACAAAAAATAACTTTCAAACTTTTATTTTTGGTTTTTGAATTTGCCTAAGAATTCACAAGAAATGTGGATTATATAGGCCTTGTTTTTTTTAAAAAAAAAAATACAAAATAATTATCAAACAGGATCTTAAAATTTATTAAATATAGATTTTAAGATTATAGATTTATTAGACACTTTTTAAAATTGAGTTACATCATTATTGAACACAAACAAAATATTGATTCATCGAATACAAAACTCGTAGTTGGATCTTTTATTTTTTATTTTCAATTCAAATATATTTATGTTTATGGCGCATTTTTTTTTTCTATTTATACACAATTTTATGGTGGTGCATTGACTATACAACCTGTTTAGCAAATACAAAAGTAATACGGTATATTTATCTACTCACGGCTATAAAGTATGAGTTTATTAATTGATTTGTCTTGAAGGTAATATTAGAAATCTTCATGTTCGTATTTATGGTTCAATTCTTTTTAGTAGATGTGAGACTATGTTGGCATATCTGTTAATTTAATAAACTCGAACATATATTTTGTATCCGACTATTTGTTATCTTTTGTCTTTTTATTGGTTTAATGCCATATAAGAGAAGTCTTCTATCATATATGACTTCTAAGTCAATGATATAATACTTTATATAATTGAATTAGAAATGTTTTATAAAATATGAATGGTTTTATAATTATTTCCAGCAATATATGTGCAATGTATTATAAAACAAAAAAAAAAATAACATAGTTACATCCTCGTTACTTACCTTTTTTTTTTTTTTTTTCATTTCAATATTGTCTTCATAGTTCATTCCATTGAACAAATCGCCACTAAAAGTTATATTTATATGATCGTCACTAAAGGGAAGAAATTTTTGCAATATTTAAAAATGTAAATAATAAATATACAACTGTCAAGTTATAAGAAAATAAATGCTGTTAAATTAAATTTAACTTTTTCGTATACATTTTATTTTTGTCATAATAAAACCGTAGAGTAATTAAATTTAGCTATAATATTATAAAGCTATATCCAATAGAAATTTACCAAAGTGATTTTTACTCTATTGACATTTTTTTTGTTATTTATTTATTTATTTTAAATTTTATATAAAACAAGACATTCACACTAACTCCTGTTTAATGATGGAGGTAATATAATAAAGAAAAATCTCCTTCCATACAAAAGAACTTCCAAGAGATGATTCCAAAGCTACAATAAAGTGTGTAATTTTGTTCTCTCCTCTAATAGAGAAACAAAAATGTCTAATATTTATAAATGATGCAATAAAAAAGAATTTCATCTAACAAAGATATCCAAGTTAGTAAGATCAGACTTCTTAGAATTAAGCAATTTTACGAGGTCCAGAATATCAAACTTTGTAATAAGTGGTAGATTATGACCATTCCAAGCATAAAGAATTTTGCTCGAACTTCCTAAAATCTGATATATATATATTTTTTGGTAAACTTCCAACGAGATTATTATAAATAACTTGTTTGATAACTATTTAAGTAATAGTTGATGAATATTTATTATTATTATTTTTTTGTATAAATTATGTTGTTTTTTCATACAATTTAATTAGGATTGTTTCGAAGTTTTTCTTATCCAAACACTTCCAAAATCAAAAATAAAAAACAAGTTTTTGAAAACTACATTTAATTTTTTTTAAATTTGGTTTAAGTTTAATCACACCTAAAATATAGATAACAAAATAAATAAATTGATAAGTGAAAATAGTTGTATAGACTTTGAGTATATTTGGAATATATTTTCAAGTTTTTATTTTAAAAAATAAGACATACTCAAAATAGCTATTCAAATGTATTTTAATAAATTTGTATTTTTTTATTAATCAACAGTGTTTAAAAAAATGAGTTTGTTTTTTTTTTAAAAAAACACTTTTTTCTAAGTCGAATCAAAACAAATCATATATATATTATATAAAAGTATTATTATATATATATATTATATATTCTTAAAAAAATATTATCAAATGGCCTTTATTAACTCAAGCTTTCTATTTGCAAATGAATAGTCACGGATTTTTATTTTATTTTTGTTCCTAAAGGAGTCGCAGATTTATTTATTTATTCATTTATTTAATGGTTAGTAAATTATTTATTGTGTGAGAACAATCTACATATAGTTTTTAAGAAAACTTGCTATTTCGTTTTTTCTTCTTTTCTTTTTTGGTTTGAACATTATCCATCTCGCAAACGTTGGAAATTTTTAATAGTTGAATCTGTGCATGCCTAATGACTTGAAATGAAGTATTTAATTCATCGAGTTTTGCTAAAATAAACTTAATTCATTAATAATTGACATGATTTTCTTCTTTTAAGGTTGGAGATTCAATTCTTCACCTCTAAAATTATTGTACTACAAAACAAATTTTGAATATTTTAAATTAACGTTTTCCAACGGTAGTTTAAGTAAAGTATTAATTTGACATTGGTAAATTTTATAGTTCAAATAATGTAATTGATTTTTTTTTTCAAACAAGCTAAAATACATGGATTTTCTTTCTCTACAAAAAAACCTATCTTTAATTTTTTAAAAAATTATTGGTGGTAAAAAAAAAAATCAATTTTTACCGATAAGAATTAGGAGTTGTATAAATTTAAGCTATAAACTAATAATTATGTAAATTTAAATCCTAAATTTTTATAATTGTATCAATTTACACCCGATTACATTTCATTTGAGAAAACTTAGTGTAAAACTCATAATTATCAATCAAATCTCTAAATCTTCATGAACGAATAAATTTAGATCTTTACTTGGAATTTTATATAGGAATTGTCTACATATTTAATCTAGTTGTCCATTTTGTAAAATCTACATTTGAAGAGGTCTACACACATTGTCCAAAATGATTGGTTTATGAAATTTTAGAGATTAAGACTAAAATCATAATTTTCCAGAATGTTAGTTGAACGAAATCTAAAAAAAAAAATGTAACTTCATATATTTATAAAAATCTATAGTTTGAATGGATATAATTATTAGCTAAAAATTTTAATGGATACAATAAAAAATATATAAGGATATAAATAATATTCGTTCCAAAAAAAAAAAAAGGGAAAGAAAGAAAGAAAAGAAAAAACAATAGAAGAGGGAAGGACAAGAAAAATGAAGAAAAGGACATTTGAGCTCTCAAAACCTAGTTAATCTCACCATCCTCCCAACCAGGAGTAACGCTATATTACCAAACACCAAACCAAACCCTAACCACAAATACATTCCAATATTTATTTATTTCTTTTAATCCACGTGATTTCCACGGCTTCGCTTGGCTTATGACGTCACTAGTGACATCCCTCCCACCAAAAAGTCTCAGTTACCCTTGTATTCCTCCTCATCCAAAACAGTCCTATCACAGCTGTCCACGTGGACGAACCTCGTGACCGCAACCGGACCTCCTGTCCCCACCCGCGGCCACTCAGGTACGCCCTGGACCACACTCCCTTTCTTAAAAAAAAAACCTCTCACGCGGTGCCCTTATCAAGCACGTGTCCGTTTCAAACTGCCAAACTCCAATCCAATTTCACTGACTAAGACCACTCTTCTTCTCCTGCTCCTCGCCGCAGCCGATTTCCTCTCTATTGCGGGTCCCACATCACTCTATCTTTCTCCGACGTGGCCGCTTCATATCCCGACACGTAGCGATTGCTGAAGCAGCGGCAACTGAGAGCGCGTGGGACTGAACCTTAGTCATGGCCAGTTGGCATTACTGGGTAGTCCATTGGCCGACCTTATCCTCTTCTCTTTTTTTACATTTTATCAATTTTTTTTTTAATTCGATTATATAAATAATTTTTTTCCAGAGAGGAAAAAGATTGCAATTTGGGAATTGTTTAGAGCAAAGAAAAGGTAGAGGAAAAGGAGAGGCTGTAATGTGACTCTTTGGCTTGGAGAGAGACGAAAACCAAACCCTAGATTTTTCAGTCCCAAATATCAAATTTGTTCATTTTTATTCACTCAAATTTCAGATCCAACCGCGTACTTCACCCCCCAACAATCTTTCCTCCCTTCAATCCCTTTGCCGCTGGTTAGTATCCATTTTTCGTCTTTCTGGTAATCATTTCCGCATCTCGCTCTCTAATTTCCATTTTAATTTCTGTTCTCTACTTGTTTTCTTCTTCACTTTTATCGGACTCGTCGTTTCTTTGCAGTATTTGGTATTTCGGAAGGATGTAGGTGGATCATAGTCTAATTTTGTGATTCTTTTACTTGATGCATATGAGTTCTTGATACTTCGGATGTGCGATTTGGTTGTGCAATTACTACTTGGTCTTTGTTGTGACGCTGTTTATGTGATACTCGTTGCAGATCTTGCCTAGTTATAGACATTCAAGGAGAGGAGGGAACCCGTTTGGTGTTTTGTGTATACTCCCTTCAGATTCTTTTTGAAGCTTTTTTGAGTTGGATTTTTTCCCCCCCTTAGGCCATTAAAGATGATGTCCAAATCGTATACCAATCTTTTAGATTTAGCTTCTGGGAATTTTCCCATTATGGGCCGTGAGAAGAAGCGACTTCCACGAGTAATGACTGTTGCGGGGGTAATATCAGAGCTAGATGATGATCAGGCAAATAGTGTGACTTCTGAAGGACCTTCGTCAGTTGTGCAAGACCGAATAATTATTGTTGCTAATCAGCTTCCTATTAAGGCTAAGCGTAGACCCGATAATAAAGGCTGGAGTTTTAGTTGGGATGAAGACTCTTTGCTGTGGCAGCTCAAGGATGGTTTACCTGAAGATATGGAGGTTTTGTATGTAGGATCTTTGCGGGTGGATGTTGATTCTTCCGAACAAGATGATGTATCACAGCTTTTGTTGGAGAGGTTTAAGTGTGTTCCTGCCTTTTTGCCTCATGAAATTTTATCAAAATTTTATCATGGTTTTTGTAAACAGCAATTGTGGCCACTCTTCCATTATATGCTTCCGTTCTCAGCGACTCATGGTGGTCGGTTTGATCGCTCTTTGTGGGAGGCATATGTAGCAGCAAATAAAATTTTTTCCCAGAGGGTGATTGAGGTCATAAACCCAGATGATGACTTTGTATGGATTCATGATTATCATTTAATGGTACTGCCCTCCTTCTTGAGGAGAAGGTTTACAAGATTGAGAATGGGTTTTTTTCTTCACAGTCCATTTCCTTCGTCAGAAATATATAGGACATTGCCAGTGAGGGAAGAGATTCTTAAGGCACTTTTGAATTCAGACCTTATTGGTTTTCACACTTTTGACTATGCTCGACATTTCTTGTCTTGTTGTAGTCGGATGTTGGGTTTGGCATATCAGTCAAAGAGAGGTTATATTGGGTTGGAATATTTTGGAAGAACCGTGGGGATAAAAATCATGCCTGTTGGTATTCACATGGGCCAGATGGAGTCAGTGTTAAGACTTGCTGATAAAGACTGGAGGGTACAGGAGCTCAAGCGACAGTTTGAAGGAAAGGTTGTGTTACTTGGAGTTGATGATATGGACATTTTTAAAGGGGTCAATCTGAAGTTGTTGGCAATGGAACAGATGCTGAGGCAGCATCCAAAGTGGCAGGGGAGAGCCGTTTTCATACAGATTGCAAACCCAGCTAGAGGAAGAGGGAAAGATCTTGAGGAAATACAAGATGAAATACGGGAATGCTGCAAGAGAATTAATGAAAGTTTTGGACAGCCAAATTATGAGCCGATTGTGTTCATTGATCGGCCTGTTTCTCTCGCTGAAAGGGCTGCATATTATACAATTGCCGAATGTGTTGTAGTCACAGCAGTGAGGGACGGTATGAACCTAACTCCTTATGAGTATGTTGTCTGCAGGCAGGGAACCTCTGGATCAGATTATAGTACAGAAACAAATGGACCACAGAAGAGCATGCTAGTCATATCGGAGTTCATGGGATGTTCCCCTTCTCTTAGTGGTGCAATACGGGTTAACCCATGGAACATTGAAGCTACTGCTGAAGCATTGAATGAGGCAATATCAATGGCTGAAGCTGAAAAGCAATTGCGCCATGAAAAGCATTATAAATATGTGAGTACACATGATGTGGCTTACTGGTCAAGGAGTTTTTTTCAAGATATGGAAAGAACTTGTAAGGATCACTTCAGAAGACGGTGCTGGGGAATTGGGTTGGGCTTTGGTTTCAGGGTTGTAGCACTTGATCCTAACTTTAGAAAGTTGTCTATTGATGCCATTGTAGCTGCATATTCGAGGTCTAAAAGGAGGGCTATACTTCTGGATTATGATGGCACTGTCATGCCACAAACTTCAATTGATAAGACCCCAAGTCGTCAAGTTATTTCAATCATAGATTCACTTTGTGATGATGTTAGGAATACTGTTTTTGTTGTCAGTGGAAGAGGGCGTGAAAGTTTGGGCAATTGGTTTTCTTCTTGCGATAAACTTGGAATTGCTGCTGAGCATGGCTATTTTATGAGGTGTGGTCTTTTTACTACTTCCCTTCTACATTCCCTGTCTCTTATACACATCTAGATGTGTATAAGAGACAGCACACACACACAACCACCAAAAGAAAAGAAAAAAAAGTTCATCCATCTATCTGTCTTTCTATCCATCCATCAATATATATCACAGTTGTTTGATTCTTGTAATTTATCAGGTGGTCTGCTGATAAGGACTGGGAAAATTGTGGTCAAGGTAGTGATTTTGGCTGGATACAGATTGCAGAGCCAGTCATGAAATTATACACAGAAGCTACTGACGGCTCTTCTATTGAAACCAAGGAAAGTGCCTTGGTGTGGCACCACCAGGATGCAGACCCTGATTTTGGTTGCAGCCAGGCCAAGGAATTGTTGGATCACCTTGAAAGTGTGCTGGCAAATGAACCAGTTGCTGTAAAAAGTGGTCAGTTTATCGTAGAAGTGAAGCCACAGGTATTTTCTTCTACTTTAAATTTCTGTATATCATCAATTGGGTTTCTCGTTTCAATTTTAACAGATAACAATGCCTTATTATGTTGCATGTTACATTCCCTTATTATGTTGCAGTTGTTTTTCTGGTTTGGGTTTAAAACTGTTAGGTGCCCTGACTTTGTATGCTTTATTGCCCAGTTGTAGGATTTTCCACTAAATTATTTTGGGAAGGTTTTGAAGTGGGTGTTTGGAACAATTTGAATCTTTTTCATCCTAGTCACTTTTGTTCACCCGCATAGATTGTAAAGATAGAAAGACTAGTAACCCTGTAGGATAACCTATATATGATAGTTTTATGCAATCAGGGTTGGATGGGGTACAATAGAAATGCTTAATAGTTAATAGATGGACGGGTTGAAAGAAAGATAAAGCATACTTAGTGTCCTAACTTTGTGAACTTGGCATAAACGTTATTATCTCAAGTAAACAGCAAGCTTGACCTTGAGATTAGTTTCCTAATCAATAATCCATATATTTAACTGTGGTAGTATATCCCCTCTCATATGTGTGAACTTCATCAGAAATGGGATGCCTGCACAGAATATTCTAGAAAAAACTATTTGATGCCTAGCTGAAGTTCTGTTGGGAAGAAGAAAATCTGAACATTGCATAAAGTTCATCAAGATTGTCATTATATAGTGGTGGCATGAAAAACCAAACAAAAAACAAAGCCCACAAAAAATATACAATTCTAAACAAGGGCTCGAGTCGAGTAAAATAAGACCTAAAGAACAATTACGAAAAGAAATCACTAGTGAAGTATGAAGAGAAACATAGAACCTTATGAAGGACTCACTTGAAGTGCTCTGGAGAATGAAGATTATTGTGATTGTGATGGAAGGATGGAGTAAAAGTAGAACCCAAGTTTGTTACGTTATGCTTTGCTGTTAAGCAAATAAATAACAAATTTCACTTTAATTCTCATTGGTAAGACAAAGTTAAATTTTAGAGCAAAAGACGTGTAGACTGTTCTAGAGAGGCATAAAAGAATTTGTTGACTTGTACGTGCCTATGATGAAGGTTTCTCTTCTCAAAAGGAAGAGAAGATAAGATTTCTCAACACTGACACTATTTTATTCAAAGAGAAGCTTCGAGGAGAAACGACCACCTTTGTTCGTTGATTTAATGAAATAGGAAGAAGAGGGGTATGGAGGGTTTAGAGCTTGCATGAGATTTTGATTTTATTTTTTTATTTTTTTTATTATTTTTTTTTTCCGAGTGGCTTTGTGCCTGTGATGGGAAGAAAGGGTTCCAGGGGCTATTTATTTAAATAGAAGTTTGGGGGAGAAACAATCACTCTCTCAGTCTCTCAATTTTATGAAACTGAAAAATTCGACTAATTGACTTAATGTGATGTATATATTTTTCTTTTGGATAGGAGTCTTGGTTCAAAGTTCAAATTATGATTTCCGTTCATTTTTTACTTTTTTAAATTGAAAGATTATCACCTTCTGTCTTTTTGTGCTTGTGCATGACTATCTGTAATGTGCATATGTGTCTGTGACAAGGATAGTGTCTTAACTTTGCCTCTCTAGTCTACGGTTAATTTATGTTGCATATAATTGTGTTAGTTTGATGTAGACCACCATGCATAATGAGGCTTATATTTTCTACATTCCCGAAACTTTAAGCTCTCTCGCCTTAAGAATTCATGAAGACTGATTTCAAAATCTGTTGTAACTTTTAGGGAGTCAGTAAAGGTTTGGTGGCAGAAAAGATCTTCACGTCAATGGCAGATGCGGGAAGACGGGCTGATTTTGTGCTATGCATTGGAGATGATAGATCTGATGAAGACATGTTTGAGATCATTGGTAATGCAGTATCAAGTGGTGCCCTCTCTTCCAATACATCAGTTTTTGCCTGCACAGTTGGACAGAAACCAAGCAAGGCCAAGTATTACTTAGATGACACAACTGAGGTCATAAATATGCTTGAAGCCCTTGCAGAAGTTTCAGACATTTCTTCTCCTCCAGAATCCCCTTAACAGTTTTTCTGCATGGCAGTGTTATAACATGCTCCCGTCTCTTCTCCTTTTAAGTGAGTGACGCTGGCTGGTGATTAGTATCATGTTCATTTTCTGCTCTTTTTGGAAGTTAATTAACGTGCAGCCAAATGGAAATGGCCTAATTTGAACCATCGGCGTCTATATGATATATAGAAGTGGATGCAAAAGTATGAAAGGGGGGAAGGAAAGGCAAGGCATTCATTCTTGGCATTGGGGGACTCGGATGGGGATGGAATGGAATGGAATTATTATTGGACTGACTGACTTGGGGGGGATGTCAGAGAAAACAACAGAGAGGAAGATGGCTGAATGATTTGTAAGTCCCGAGTGTCTTTATCAAAGTTCCAACTAGAAAGTTAGAAACAGAAGCCTGAGCTCGTCTTGTTTTCAAAAACTCTACTAAATGGACAACATAATGATGTCCTTTGTCCTTTTCTTGTTCATTTTCATTTTCTTTTTTCTTGTTAAATTCTTGAGTGCATTTGTTTTCTCAATTGTTACTTGAACCATTTTATTTTTGCTCACAAGAAATCTGTAAATTTCCTATATTAAAGCTATTTTGTTTAGACTTGCACTACATTTTTGTTAATAAGAATGTGTTTGGCCTCGTGGGATGTAAAACCTTTTGGGTTTGTTCTAGATGTATTAATCAATAAAGATGTGAAGATGAGTTTAAATGCGAAGGCAGAGGTCAAACATTGCCCTCTTGTCTTGACTCAGCCGCTGCTTCCTCGTACTTCACCACTGTACAATTTCCAACAGGGCAGCATTTTTTTTATTTATTTATTTGTCTATTGATTGAGACAGGCACTGTTTCCCCCAAAGTATCTGGATTATTAACCGCACGGCTATTTGTTTGAACATTTCTTTCTTTTTTTCCCTTCTCCATTAAACAAACTAATTTAGGGGTTTAATTTGTTGTTTGGTTCCTCTGCCTTGACTATTTAATATAGTTGACAAGTATATGATTATTTCTGTAGCAGGACACTTCGTTGCAAAGAAGACTCTTTTGTTTAGGGGTATGTTGAATTTGGTTGGAGCAGTGGGTATGTCATTGTATGTATCACAAACATAACATTGGTGCTTGTGGATTAAGTTAGACGGACGGTCAGTAGTCAATTTGAGAAGATGCGTTGTAAGGAAGATGCAGTTAGTGGCATAGGTGTTTGTGTATTTGGTCTCTAGTCCTCATATGAACGAACATATCACACTTTGATGTTAAGACATTAGGCATACATCAATGTTTTATGTGTTTTACCAAACCTAAGCACCTGCATGTAAATCTTATTGTAGCTTTAGATTTTCTTTTGCTTCATGTTGCATCAAATGTAATTTAGAATGACATAACTTCTAATATAAACATTTTTTTTTTTTAAAAAAAAATACATTCTCTCCAAACTTTTTTTAATAGAGTCCTGATTTTAATTAAAATTCTAGTGTTTGTTATTTAAACACTAACATTACATCTAAAAGTGATATTCGATCAAAATATATCTTTTCTTGGAAGAATCACCTCTCAGTTTTGATGTCTATAATATTAACTTGGAAACGCATCAAGCTAATCCAACCACACCAAAAACGGTGCAACAACCAAAATACTGAAAAGGTTGTTTGTGGAATATGATGTCGGACGGTGGGTGCAATGAAGGGCTGCTTTGGTGAGCTGGATCAGAGTTTTGATGTCGGATTTGGAATAATCATATTAGCATCAATTTCAATGCATTGGGCTCCCTTATAATATCTCTTTATTGTATTTTATTTGTAACATATTCTAACAACGGTATTATGCAAGTACACGAGGAAAAAGATATTGATTTTAATACAAAATGATGATTTTTCATTTGATTTAACATAAGGTTAGGAGATGGGACATATTGTATTTATATTTATTTATACTGTGGGGTATGGGTACCCAATTCGGAAATATATATATATATATATATA
>NC_052355.1:9775342-9875554 GCF_009727055.1 Benincasa hispida | reverse complement strand
GGGTCATCATTTTTGCCAACACTTAATTCAAAAGAAAAAGAAGAAAAGGAAGATGCCATGATAGTGTTTGGTTCAAAATTATTTGCATTATATTTATATCCATTCAACTTGGCAAGCATTGTCCATTCCACCTTTACACCACAAATCTTTGTGCCCAAGCTTCAACTTAAAAATCATTTTTTTCTCAATAATATCATTATGCATGCCTACAAACTACACATAAATGTTATAATTTTCATATTCTATGGCCTTAATTTTTCAATTAAAGTGTTTCAATTTAATTTCTAGTCATAACCAACCTAAATTTAATTAAGACCTCTTTTTTTAAAAGTAGAACTCAAGCTGATGAAGAAAAATGATTTTCGTTTTTTTCCGTAAAGTGAAGATTAAATATTTTTTTTAATGAGAATTCTCTCTCTCTTTTTTTTTAATGAAAAAAATCATTTAAAGCATATTATTTTAGTTTGAATAGTAGCTCAAATATATATTATAGCATAAGTGTGACTGTATATAATACAGATATTTATACAATTCATTGAAAAAATTTAAAATAGTTTACAGTACGCTGAGTAATCTCTTCCATCAATTTTGATCTAGCGGTCATGGAAGCTTAGCATCCAACGGCTGAGAATTGCCGAACAATCAATCACATTTGTTCCGAGTTCCGGCCCGCATTGGACTTTAGCGACTCGGCGGCGATAAATAAACCCGACTCTGGACCACCGTCTCTCCAATCTTGAAACCCGGAACTACGGTGAAACGGACTCGGGGCTCCGACCCGGATCCTACGGCGGAGTCGTTCATATCCGCCGGAGAAAACAAGGTCTCTTCGGTAACGCATTGCATGTAAACTTCTGAGAATCTGCTGTTCTTCCTTACTTGGAAGATCGTAACGTCGTTGTGAAGTGAAAATGCCAAACACCGTAGAAGCCAAACGCGCTTCGACATCTCGGCGAAGGCGGCGAAGAACGTCGTGTCGGGAACGCCACCGGAGCTCATGATTTTTCGCTGGTTTAGATTTCCGAAGAGAGAGCACTCCATTTTCGCGTGGACGAGTTGGAGGTACTTGGCGCGGGTGAATTTAGCGAATGTGGAGTTAGGGTTTTGAGATATGAAGATTTTAGGGTTTACTGGTTTGAGCTTCTTGAATTTTTCGAACATATGGTGGTTTTGCTGCTTATCGTGGGAAATGGAATCGTTTTGGAGTAAGAAATTTGCGTCGGCTGTAAAACCCTCGAACATGGTTTTGCAGACGAACGATTCGAAAGCGAAGCTGCGATGGGTTGGCTCTGGGAATTTGGTGTCGGAATCGACGATGCATTGGACGGCCGCGTTCAGGTCCCAGCTTGCTGATTCCATTTCGCAGATCATCAATTTCACGAAATTTCTGATGGATCTTAGGGTATAATGCAGGAATTGGGCAAAATGGGTTGGATTCAGTAGAGGAAATTGAAGATTATCAAACATGGACAAGGAACCACTTGCATTCAGCTTCTTCTCCAACGATTTGTTGAACGAAATTGATTCGCCGAGCTTTTTCTTCAACGAGATAATGCCGGTATCTTTCTGCTCCGATTCAGCCTGCAATTTCTTAATCGTTATTTCATATGTTTTCATCAAACTTTGCTGTTCTTGAATCTCTGAAAGCATCAACGTCACTTGGGGTGAGAGATCGAGTTCTTTCTTTATGAAGCTTCGTTTCAACTCTGAAATGACCTTCAATTCATCTACCACCGCCTGGTCTGCAGCTTGAATTGCGTCGCTGTTGTAAGGACTCTGTGCCATTTGAAGCTCAGCGTAAGCTGCTTTGATTGAAGTAACGCTCGCAAAAAGCTTCGCAACCAGAGCTTCCATGACTGCCCTGTTTCGAGCTTTGACATCTTCTTCATTTCTCTCAAAGATTTGGGATTTTCCTCCATGAATAGTCGAATCTTCCTTGAATTTGTTGTGAGAAACCAGAACGCAGATTCCATTACTGGACGCAATCCGAGTTGCATTCCTGAGGTTGATTACCTTCTGAAATGTTCTGGCAAATCTCGTCTTGCTCTTCATAGATGATTTGGGTTTGATTGTTTCCATAAGAAAAAAGAAAAAAGAACACACGCACACACTCAAAACAGAGTTATATTGAACTCAAAAGAGAGAGATTGTTCCAATGGAGAATGGAAGTGGAAGAATTGGTGATTGGCGAAGGAAAACAGAGGAAGTAGTAAAAAGGGCTAAAGGAAGAAAAAAGTGATTAAAAGAGTAGAATTTTCTTTGCAAAAAGCAAAAGCAGGAACTTTGACTGTATCTTAGATTAATGCCGGAAATGGAGGTCCAGGTCTAAAAAAGCGAATATTTAAAGCACAGGTGGGAAGAAAAGAAAAGGAAAAGGAAGGCATAGCCATAGTCACAGCCACAGCCACAGCCATTGCCATAGCCACACTGTCAAGAAAGAATGTAATGCAGTTACTGAGGATAAGTACAGCTAGAAAACCCCATGAGTCTTCAACAACTTAATAATACTCTGATTTGCCATGGATAATGAAATGGTTCTGCTTCAAATGGAAGAAAGGATGTTCTTCAAGCTCAATTTAATAATATGGTTTTAAGAATATTTTGGTGGCTCCATCAGCCTCAGCCTGGAGGTATGATATTATTACAAATATTTGTGAAGTCTACGTTTGTAAGGTGATTGATTAGGTTTGGCTGCGATCAAATCATGGACCCTACACTAAACCCAGTTTTAATCATTGCCATTACAGGTTTCTCTCTTTTCTAATCTTCATGCACAAATCTTCTAAGCTTACACATATCTGAGAGTCTGAGACTGTAGTCCTATCTATTATGTATTGTCTATCTCAATAATTACAACTCTTTAATACACTTGACTTGAGAATATGTAGAGCCAAAAAAAGACGAAGGCATAGAGCCATACTCAAAAATAGTTATTTTTGTCATGTGATGAGTGAGAATGAAACCATTGGTGCAGCAAAAAGAAAAGATTTAAGAATGAAGGAAAGCTGTATTCTTGTCACCATCCTTCTTTCGGTTCCCTTTTGCAACGTCTTCATTTGGGTCCTATAAAAATACAAAAGCAACATTTAATTTATCTTAAAAAACGATCAGATAGCTGATAGAATGTTCTTTGTTCTGTTTTTCTTTTCAATGGTCACAAACTCACAAGAGTAAAATGATCACAATAGTGACCATTTTGGGGAAGAAATTTTGGTTTAAGTAAAAAAGGTAGTGGAGTGAAGGAGGGGGAATTAATATGCAAAGTAAAAAAAAAAAAAAAAATGAGGAGTCTTCATTAAGAGGGTTGTCTCAATGGCCAAATGGGTCCTCGCTGCTCCATATTTCCGACACAAATGAGACAAAATTAGTGCAGTAAACTCAGCTAACTTCCAATGGCGGACACCACAATGTTTGCTTCTTCTCTTAACCATCAATCATACATTCTCCCACAAATTTCCTTCTAATATATTTCTATAATCAAATGTATCAATGTTTGATTACTCCTAATCCTTAATCTCAACATGCCTACATTTAAAAAATTGATGGTTGAATTCTTTGTCCTCCAATTGTAAACAAACATTTTATTTTGCTTCTCCTATTTTCTTTTCTGGCATGCAATATACTGTCACTTTTCTTTGATATATATATGTATATAGGATCATTTAAATGATTATAATGGAGGCACTAAGCATGCTTCAATCGATTGGTGACATCAATTTATATTCACATGCAGACACAAGAAGCAAAAAGTTTTAATATTGGGTTCATTTTGGCCTTTCCCTGTTTATCTTTTGTGGTTTTTCTTCTTTAGTCAATGAATATGAACCCCTTTTTTCTCTCAATTCCAAAATTGTAGTTGTTAACAAATGACAATGATAAATGACAAAGTGAACGACAGAGAAATGTTTAAAGAAAGAGAAAACATTAGAAAAATAGAAAACAAAATTCACGATGATTAAAATTTTGCAAAATGTACTGTCGTCAATACTTTTAATATATAATATGAGTGCACAAGTGTCCACTAATTCTTGTTTTTCATCTCTCTATGGCTAACATTGCTGTTCATTTTTTTTTGGTAGTTCGAATGAAAAATTAAGGGGCGTTTGTTTTTTGGGAAGGTAGATAAACGTAATATTTAAATATCCGAAATAATAGATGTCCAAAATTACAAATGTCCAAAATTTCTCGTTCTTCAATTTTCATTTCTCCACAGCTAACATTACTGTAATTTTTTTGGTAGTTTGAATGAAAACTAATATAAATATAAAAAGAAAATATGGACTAATGTCTAATAGGCCTATAAACAGTTAATTTTGTGTCTAATAAATTTTGAACTTACAAAAAAAACCTAATAGATTCTTAAATTTTAAATTTTATGTAAATTAAGTTTTAGAACTTTAAATCTAGTAAATCTTTAAATTTCCAATTTTATGTCCAATAGATTCTAAACTTTTAACTTTTGTATCTAATAGATCTTTAACCTATTCAATAATTTTAGAAAAATTCGCTTGTCTACTAAACATAAAACTAAAATTTAGATTTTCTTTGGACATAAAATCCTATTTATTTCCAATAGATTAATTATCAATTATTTTTTTAAAGAGAAAATTAAATATATCAAGAACTCATTAGATACAAAATTGAAAATTTATGAACCTACAAAAAAAAAAATCAAAAGTTATTAGAAGTTTATTTGAAAAAAAAAATGGAAGATTCTATAACTTATTGAATACTTTTTAAAGTTTAGAGACCGAATGAGTACATACCTAAAAATTTATAGGCTAAATTACCTAAAAATTTAAAACTAAATTTACAATTTAGCCTAACTAATACATGAACGTGTTTTATATTATAATTTTTGTTTCTTTTACAATATTATATGATCTATAGTAAAGCCATTTTAATTTTGAAAAAAATGAAATAAATTTATAACATGAAAAAGTATAAATATATATATAAAATTTATTTACTTCTTTCAAATTATTCACATTTTGAATTTATAAAACGAAAAATGGGATGCCAAACATCTCCTTGAAAATCATAAGGTAGATCTTTGAATTGAGATTAAAAACAAAAAAAGGGGTCATACACATAACTAACAGTACTATTGTCCAAAAAGTAGTGGAATAAGACTAAAATGACAAGAGATGTGAAAGTGGAAGCCTGGGCAGGCAAGCCAAGCCTGGGGTTGAAATTTTGAAAAGGATTCACACTTGCAATCAAGAATTGAGAAGAATGGTGAAGCTTTTGGGGATTGGCAAAGCACTTTGGTAGGCCTAATCCTATCCCAAGTGCTTCTGCACTTTGCTTTAACCACTGGTCAGTGGGCCTTCACAAACTCACCTCAAAAGACTCAATTCATAGCCTTCACTTCTCCACAAGAAAGAAATTCAAATTCCTTTTTAATAGCACTCTTTAATATGTATGCTCGTCATTTCAATTCGACTAATCCCTTATATTATACCATACACCCAACCATTACAAAATTCAAAGTTATCTTTTACAGAAACTTTCTTTTCAACATAATACAATATGACTTTGATTCGTTTATAATTTGTTTTTCCTTTGTACACCTGAACCAGCCTTATCTTCAGATCAGACATATTGATTCTTCTTTTCCTTTGACAAGCGGTGGCTGCAGGTTAAAGTAGAGAGTTGTCTGATGATACTTACACTGTGAAGCACAAACAAAGTAGAAAACAAAAAACTCAGAAACCATCAATGGCTTTTTGAATAACATTAGTGACGGGTTGTGTACAGCAACTAAAGGGGAGGGGAAAAAATAAATAAAATAAAAGTTTCGTAGCTCTGCTATACTGTAAAATACATCAATGTGTTTTACATAGTTTCAGCCAACCCTTATACATCGTGCAACACTACCAAAAAGTAGTCAATAATTAACTTCATATTTGTGGAATGGTCCAAAAAGCATTCAATAATATCCTTCACTGTTTTTATTTAATTGTTCACTGAATTGAGTAATTCTTTAGGATCTCTACCATTTTCTTCTGTAATTGTAATCCACATATTCATTTAAGAAAAAAAAAAATCAGATCGATAACCTAAAATTTAACAGAAAATTTCACAAGAAACAAGAAGACAACATTTGCCAAATGAGTACTCAGCTTCCAATTTGATCACAACAATAACGATGGAGGATACCAAAAAGTCGTGTTGTATTTAATAGAAATACTGGAAAACTAAAAACCATACTGCCATTGATATCTATTAGTAGTTGCAGTGAAAATGAACTTCAAATTTGTTCTCTCAAAGTGAAAGTGGTTTCCTACGCCTTGACAATGAACGTAGGAACTACAGAATGGACTCCTGCATCAGCTTATATAATCTTGATGTCAGTCCTCCCAAGGATATCTTTACAAGTTAGCAATGAAGAAGAGCAACCTAACCTTGGAAACTATAATTAACTATGAACAGGGTTAATCAAAAAGTCCCTATGAAATTTCAGTATGCATCAAGAACCCACCTGAGGTTCTCTACCCGGAAATGAAGGAACTTGTGATGATTGAAGTTAGGTGTTCTACTTCTATCCCCACTCCCAAGCCATATTTACCTACCATGATGTAAAAACATAACTGGATCTCAAGCTCCATAACATCATACACTGATTCTAGATTTAATCAAGCTGGCAACTGAAGCTTCGCGTTGTTTTTCCAGCTGCAAAAGTTAGATTAAAAAAAAAAAAACATCACTCTATATGATACAGCAGTGTAGAGCAAAACTAAAACAATAGCCCGCATAGGAATTTGATTTAATCACCTAATGTAGTAGTAGTAAAAAAAATCAGCATATAAAGCCGTCTGAACCAGGCCAGCAATGCAAGCTACAAGAACAAAACACCATGTAAGACATTTAAAGATAACGACCAAGAGTTTGTGTGACCAAGCCAAGACCAACACGAATCTTACCTATCCACCGATTGAAGTGTATGTCTGTGAAGTATCGGTAGATCCAGTTGAGGATGTAGAGTGCACGATAAGCTCTGCAGAATAATTTTAGTTCCAATCAGAAGAACTATTTTTACAAAATAATTTTGAGAGGGCACACCCAGAAGAAGCTAGGATCTTAGCTACAGTAAGAACTTCTTCCCAAGAAAATCAACAAGAATGGTATCTGTGACTTCTATACTGTTGGTAGAACAAATTTCATGTACAAACTAGTTGTTGAAGCCTTCCCCATGACAAAAAGGCCGCCAACAGTCATAGATTCATATCAAACATATACAAATTTTCTTAAAGAATATATTGAATACATAGTGCATGGCTGCTTAGTCCAATGACATTGAACATGAAGGATTTTTCATAAACCAGTCAAAATAAGCATCATCGTTCCTATAACAATAACAACAATAATAATAATAATAATAAGCATCATCATGCTCAGGCATCCAAAAAATATTAATAGTTTCTGGACAGCAATTCACAAAAATCCTTGACCATGTGAAACTAAAAGCCCATTCATACATGTCAGTTAGAAAATTTATTGTTTTGCAAATTGGTCATTAGCTGTAAAGGAGATGACTACGTCTAACATGAATAGCAGAAACAGAAAAAGAATGAGTGATCATATTCTTTTAAAGATGATGAGGTTATAAAGCAAGAAAGTAATTCTTCCATTAAGATCCACCAGCCATAAAGGAAATATACAAACCCAAGAAAGAAGACATAATGGCCAGTTAAATTGTCAACATTTCCACTTCGTTGCAATAAGACTAATTGAGGAAGAATTGCTACGGCCTCCAAGTAGATTGAAAATGCCCAAAAGATCTGGAGCAAAAAAAGTTCAGCAATATCATTTTTCTATTGAGTCATATTGTTGCTCGTACAGAATGAACATAGGAAACACCAAACAGGGTGGATCAGAGTAACAATGTGGATTACTTATAAAGTAATGAAAAATTATAGCCATTCCTAACAAGTACTAACAAAAGTGAAGTCAGCATGACTATGACGGTAACATTGCAAGATGTATCCCGTCAATCAACAGAAAGGGGTAATAGGGAGTGATAAAACTACATTAGCAAATTTTAGTTGTTCATTAAAGGATGCAAATTTTAGTTTCAAAACTGATGTTCCATGAAAATAGTTAAGACGTAATCCTTATTCCACTGGGGTAAACAATTTGTTAGGTACCCGCCTCCCCTGCACTCAGAAATACCCAACAACAAGACAAAATATCCAAAACAAAGTACCACGAGTCGTTTATTGATCTCAAGAACAGGAAGAAGTCTGATTACAAGACTGAGAAACAACAGCAGTTGACCCTATTCAGAGAAATGATGATGGAAATACTTGCACGAAAAGAAAGATGCAACCAGCCAATTTGAGAGGGCTGGAACTCTAAAAGCCTCACTCTGCTTTTTACCCGAAAAGATGCCCCTCTACTCAATCCCAACATTCCTTATATGGTAAAACAGTGGTCCCCTCCCCTAACTAATTCTCACATCCCACTTCCTCTATAGGTAAAATGTTAGGGGAATTCCCTTTTCTGCCCCTCCTTTGGTATGTATGGATTACCGGTGGTCTGACAGTACCCCCCTCCTCGAGATGCACCTTGTTCTCAAGGTGGAGCGTGGGAAATTGTTCATTCATTTGATAGACCGGCTCCCAAGTGGTCTCTCTTGGGAAGATTTTTCCACTTCACCAGCCATTCATTTGTTGTTAATTCTCCATTCCAACGCACCCCAAGTATGGCTTCAGGTACAATTTGGAGTTCAAACTCTTCTGTCAATACCGGGGGATGGTGTTGCACATGTGCTTTTTTTTCCCAACTTCTTTTTCAGCCGTGACACATGAAAAACGTTACAGATACTGGCTTCGTCTGGTAATTCTAACTTGTATGCTACTTCCCCAATTCGTTCCAATACTTTGTAGGGCCCATAGAAGCGAGGAGAAAGTTTCTCACACCTCTTTCTCACCAGAGAATGTTGCCTGTAAGGTCGTAGTTTCAAGACACCTCATCTCCAATTTCAAATACTAAGTCCCGTCTCTTTAAGTCCACTTGCTTTTTCATCCAGTTTTGGGCTATTACCAAGTGTTCTTCCAGGTTGTATCCCTTGCCATTAACTTCTGTTCAACCAGATCATTTGATGTCTTCTTCTCCCCATAAGATATGAGAGGTGGGGGAGCACGCCCAAATACTGACTGGTAAGGGGTTGTTTTGATAGATGCATGGAAGGTCGTGTTATAACATAGCTCAGCCCAAGGTATCCAAGTGCTCCATTTGGTTGGTTGTTCATTGCAGAATCAACGCAAGTACGTTTCAAGACAACAGTTAACCCTTTCCATTTGCCCATCCATTTGGGGGTGGAATGTGATGCTTCTCTTCGGTACTGTCTCCATCATTGTAAATAGCTCCTTCCAAAAATTACCGAGGAAAATCTTATCTCGATTAGTGATTATGGTCTTCGGGACTCCATGGTGGCACACCACCTCATGAACAAACAACTCTGCTACCTCTTTGGTGAAGGGGTGCTTTAAACATATGAAGTGAGCGTATTTACTCAAGTGATCCATGACCACCATGATGGCGTTGTAACCCCCTGACTTCGGCAACCCTTCAACAAAATCCATTGTTAAATCATCCCAAATTTGATAAGGAATGGACAATGGCTGTAACACCCGGGCTGGAGTTAGAGCCTCGGTCTTATTCCATTGACAGATTTCACATTGTTCCACATACTTCTTAACATCTGACTTCATTCCTGGCCCAAAATAACTCACCAGACATACGCTTATATGTACGAAGGAACCCGGAATGTCCTCCCAAAACCGAGTCACGAAATGTATGTAGTAGCGCTGGAATTAATGATGAGGACTTAGAGAGTACTAACCTTCCCTTGTACAACAATTTCCCATGTTTTAGTTGATACTTGGGGTTGCCCTCCAAATCGTCCTTCAACCCTGCTATAATCCGTTGCAATTCCTCATCCCCTTCGACTTCTTTCAAGGCTATTTCCACATCCACCAAGGCTAGGGTACATAACACTAAGAACTCGGCAGCTAGGGGTAAATGAGATAAGGCATCTTTCACTTTGTTTTGCATCTTAGGTTGATATAGGATGTCGAAATCATGACCCATAAGTTTAGTTAACCAACGTTAAAACTGAGGTTGCACTTCCCGTTGCTCTATCAGAAATTTTAATGCCTTCTGGTCAAAAATCACCGTGAACTTGTTCCCCAATAAATAATGTCTCCATTTCTATACAAACGACACAACTACCATCAACTCCCTCTCATACATCGACTTCCCCTATGCTCGTCATGATAATTGTTGACTGAAGAAAGCAATGGGTCTGTAGTTTTGTGATAGAACCGCTCCCAATCCAAACCCTGAAGCGTCTGTTTCAATCACGAATGGTTGGGAAAAGTCTGGCAATGCTAACACTAGGATCGTAGTCATGGTTGTTTTCAACTCTTCGAATGCCTTAGAGGTTGCCTTGTCCCATTTAAACGAATTTTTCTGTAGCAACTTAGTCAATGGTGTTGTTGTCATCCCATATCCCTTAACGAATCGCCTGTTGTACCCAATCAATCCCAAGAATCCCCTCAATTCAGACACATTCCTAGGTTGAGGCCATTGTAGCATCACTTTAATTTTCTCGTTGTCTGCCTCCACTCTGCGCTGGGGTATCCAATGCCCCAAGAATTGTATACAGTATTGGCAGAACATGCACTTCTTCTTATTAGCAAACAAGTGGTTATCCCTCAAAACATTGAAGACGATTGCTAAGTGCATTTCGTGGGTAGTGATGTTAGGGCTGTAAACCAAAATGTCATCAAAGAATACCAAAACAAAATGACGAAGAAATGGCCAGAATATCTGATTCATTAACGATTGAAATGTTGTTGGGGCGTTGGTCAATAATCCAAAGGGCATGACTAGGAATTCGTAATGCCCTTCGTGGGTGCGAAATGTCATCTTCTCTATGTCTCCCTCTCATCCTAATCTGGTGGTACCTGGATCCTAAGTTCAATTTGAAATATACTGCAGAGTTGTGTAATTCATCTAACAGTTCTTCAATAACCGGAATTGGAAACTTATCAGCTACGGTCACTTGATTCAATTTTCAGTAATCGACGCAGAATCTCCAACTTTCGTCTTTCTTTCATATTAGGAAGACTGGGCTTGAATAGGGGCTACAACTAGGCCTTATGATTTCTGCTTGCAGCATTTCGTCAACCAACTTTTCGATCTCTTCCTTTTAAGTGTGCCCATACTTATACGACCTAACGTTCACCAGTGCTTGCCCTTCCCTGATCACAATCTTGTGGTTGACCGCACGCTTTGAGGGAAGGACATTCGGTGTTCCGAATATGTCTTCACTCTTTTCCAAGAGCGCTTGGATCATCACTGAAAGAACCTCAACATTTCCGCCATTAATCCCTTGTTCATTCCCTGCATCCCCTTCAATTTCCGTGTTCTGAAACTCGATAAAAAAATCCTTTGTCGTCTTCTTCCCATATCTTGGACAAAGCCTTCAGTGTTACTTCAGTTTTAGTGAGCGATGGATCCCCCCAGAGAGTTGCATGTTTCTTGTTCACCGCGAACGACATCGTTAGGGACGGCCAATGTACTCCAATGAACCCTGTTGTGAACCGTCACTGCATCCTGAGCACCACATCCATCCTTCCCGGATTGATTGGGAGGAAGTTGGTTGTTACCACCAGTTCGGGCAAATTTAGCACCACGGCTTTACAAATTCCATTTCCTTTAATTACCACTCTGTTGCCTATAACCACTCCGTACTTGGTGGTCTCCGATAGAAGTAGGTTCATCTCCGATACGAGTCGCTGATGGATAAAGTTATGTGTGGCCCCACAATCAATAAGAACTATGACTTCCCTTCCTTCGATCATCCCTTTTAATTTTATCGTTCCTCTCTTGGAGAACCCTAGCATCGACCTCGATGAAATCTTCACCTCTTCCACTATCTTGAATGTATTCAACTCTGGAACGTCTTCGCCATCCGCTATTTCTACTTCCTTGAAGTCTGCCTCGTCATTGGCGATGAATAACAAATGGGCACACTCAAAAGGAAGAGATCAAAAAGTTGTTAGGTACCCGCTTCCCTGCACTTAGAAATACACAACGACAAGCCAAAATATCCAAAATAAAGTACCACCAATCGTTTATTGATCTCAAGAACAGGAAGAAGTCTGATTACAAGACTGAGAAACAACAACAATTGACCCTAATCAGAGAAACAATAATGGAAATACTTGCAGGAAAAGAAAGAAGCAAACAGCCCATTCGAGAGGGTTGGGACTCTCCTCTAAAAGCCTCACTCTGCGTTTTACCCGAAAAGATGCCCCTCTACTCAATCCCAACATTCCTTATATGGTAAAACAGTGGTCCCCCCCAACTAATTCTCACGTCTCACTTCCTCTACAGGTAAAATATTAGGGGAATTCCCTTTTCTGCCCCTCCTTTGGTATGTATGAATTACCGGTGGTCTAACACAATGCATAGCGATAGTAAACTGCTCAAGGTTCTTTGTCCTGGAGGGTTTACAGTAGTGTTCTAGTGCTTGTGCAGGCTTTCACGAAACCAATGTTGTGAACTTTTACAGTTAAGTGGATAAATTATCGCCCTGGTTTTAATTTCACATGCAAATAGCCTAATGGGGATGAAATCTGGAAAATATGAACTCATTAGACTCATCATATATACAACCTACTGAATAGATAACTATGTATATTAACACAATGCCTCCCCTCAAACCATTAAATGCGAACTAAAATCATTTATATTAAAAATGTCTCACCTCTTGAAACCCAAACTTTTCATTCACTAAAAGGGCGAGAATGAAACATCCAGCAACAAGAAAATAATAACGAAAAGTGTCCAGGTCTTTATCATATGACCGCCTCACGATTGGATGCACCCGCATACACCAAACAATTGCCAGAGAGCTCGCTATAAAAATCATCTTCATCACAGTATTATAGACAGATATGAAGTCCGTGAACAGATCCAAATACCGGGTGAGAAAAACAAGGGCATACAGCTCCTGAGTCTTGAGTGAAATTCCTTCAAAATATGAATTTTAAAAATCAGTTCCACGTTCATGTTCCAATTAAGCAAAAGTGCTGATGAAGGGTCTTTAAACCATCTATATCCGGCTCACGAAAATCAACTCGGTAAAGAATCAATCTTTAACCCAACTATCCCGAAAACTAAGGGGGAATAATGCTATCAATCATCAGCACAAAAAGAACCAAAAGCCCTAATCGTCCGTCCAATCTTCAGCACAAAAAGTTTAACAAAAAGTTCATTAAAATTCAATTGACCAATTATAACACCTATCTGGAAGCTGAACTGATTAAAGCTCTGGTTCAAGACGTCGATATCAGGACCCCATTTTCCAATTCTATTACAGTGGGATCCACCATTGAGACACAAAAACTAAAAGAACATATGGAGACCCACACTGTTGTTTCCCATTTCTTTGTATCACTTTCCACTTCCTTAAAGCCAGAAACAAACAGAGGAAAAATGAAAAAGAAAGGGGAGGTGATAATTACCCGAGCAGGATTTGGTAGCGTATATTTTGAGGAGAAGGACTAAAATACTGATCAAGTGTGTCATATCGCCGGCGAACCTGAAAATATTCATGGTTTTGAGAGTGAAGAAGACAACCGGTACCTAGATTTTGGGGACAATTGAAGCGCGGAAGCCGGAGAAGCGAAACGAGAGAAGATTGGGAAAGGAAAAGAGGCGGAGGGAATTTTGAACGGAATGGAAATGGGAACAAACGTGGCAATTGGTAACGCACTCTATCTCCACGATGTTCTGTGTATTCGCCACCAACAAAAGTGACACCTGGCGATACACATCATCAAGTTGACCATGACACTGTCCACATCATTCTTTTGTTATTGACTTTTATATCTACAAGTTATAAATTTGTTCTTTATACATTAAATATCACATTTATGGCAAATTAATTAAGCCTCTCATGTAATAGAAATTAGAAAATGTTAGAAATTTCTTTAATAATAAAATGTTGAATGTGGATTTTAGCCACTTAAAGTATACTCTAATTAAAAACAAAATATTAATTAAAAAAAAACTACCTGACATGTGTATTATACTAATTTTAATTTTTCTTCCAAATTAGTTAAAGCATTCCAGGTTTATTTTTTCTAATTAAGTTCAATGATTATAGAGTGAAAAATCCATCATTTTTTAAAATAGTAATTAATATCTTACTTATTAAATTATGCATGGATTGACGCTAGAATGTATGTCATTATTCTATTAATGATGAACTAAATAGGTGTATGGTTAAAATAAAATTTTCTGAAATTGAAAAGTTATATAGCGCCACATCACCCAAACTACACAACCCACAATTTATTGTTTAGCCATTTTCTCCGTCTCTACCATTGTTTTTTACAACTAAGAGACTATTGGTTAAAATAAAATTTTATAAAATTGAAAAGTTTTTGACCTTTTTGAAAAGGGTTAGTTATAGATAATAAGCAGACAAGCCAGAATGGGCGGTTGGGTTTTTGTGTCGATATGAATACCATGGGTCGAGCCCAGGCCCAAGCAAAAAGTTCATTTGATAACGGGTTGGGCTTGGCCCACCCAACAAGACCTATGTTACATTCCATCCAATGAACGGCCAGGCATAAGCATCTTTCTTACATTACATAAGTCATAACATAACAAATTAACAATACTAATGTCCTATTAATAATATAATAGATTGAAAAGGCGGCCAAAATATTATGAAATAAGAAAAGGTGAAGGATACAAAAGTAATTGAGTTTGGCAGAATTGTTAGATTGTCCATCTTCTGAAAGTTAGCAAAACAAGAAAATCATTCCCCATATTGTAAAAAAAGTAGAGAAAATAAAAGTTGCTGCAATGAATTGAACCCACCTCCCAAAAAGTGATAAATATAAAGTTTGAAACAGCCGCAAAGGTCGCCATTAGCACGTGAAAAAACCTTCAATTTCAATGTGGCTGCCAAACTCCATTAATTTAATCACTTAATAACACATTACAATGTAAATTTAGTATCATTTCCATGCCCCTGTCTCTTGGGAACTAGACACCTTTCAACTTTCCCGATCCACTTAAATCATA
The DNA here is from genome assembly GCF_009727055.1 of Benincasa hispida. Lineage (NCBI taxonomy): Eukaryota > Viridiplantae > Streptophyta > Magnoliopsida > Cucurbitales > Cucurbitaceae > Benincasa > Benincasa hispida. The sequence continues at coordinate 9,860,437 of NC_052355.1, read as the reverse complement.
CCCTCCACTCCACAGTGCTATACATAGTCAATTAATTCCCTAGCCTGACACATTTGCACTTGTTCTGATCTGCTAATTCATTCGATTCACAAACTCAAACTGGAGTGTTCTTCTAATCATTTGCTTTTTGGTCATGATTTGAACAATACCTGGATGGCATGCTATAATGTTCAAATTTGGGTTTAGGGGTAACAGTTGTGGCTAGGTTAATCAAAGATTTAAGTTCCATTTCTCTTGTTTCTTTCTTCTGTGTGATTGAACCAAAGGATATTAATGTTAGGAGTGGAAACAAAGTTTTACCTTGATTAAAGAAGGAAATGATTATAGATATATAACTAAGACCATTATCTTCATTGGTATAAATTTTTTTGGGTGATACCGAAAGCAAAGCCATGACGGATTATACTTAAAAGTAGATAATATCATACTATTGTACAGATAGGTGAAGGTTTTTGTTATTTCTTATCAAGAGGTATTGAGGTATTAGAGTCATGGTCTAGACTTAACTCTGTAGGTGAGATCCTTATATTCTATACGAAAAATTTAATGAGTCCCGTTCGTGTTCTATTTGGCTAGCCTTGTCATCTTCTCTACCTTGATAAAAGCAAGTGTGATTCATGCTCGTGTGCTCTATTTGGATTGTTGAAATGCCTTGAATCTAGTATGTAGCACTTCGAATGATCAAGTATCAGGGTCTAGAGGCGGTGTGTCCTGATAAGGGTTAAATCTAAGTCATTTACGTATTTGTCATATTTATGTTATTTATGTTTACAACCTTAGAATTTAGAGAAGTACACTTTATATAAACTATGTAATACTAAAGGCACCTCAATATCTACAATATATATTATTTTTTCTAATAAAGTTATTCTCCTCTGTCTTGTAGATGTAACTAACACATTGTTAGTAAACTAGGTAAACCTCTGTGTCAATCTCTTTTACTTTACGTTTTCTATTTATTTTTTATTGTTGATTTTTAACATGGATGTTAATCCGAGATGAATGAGATATGTTTGGGATAGAAGAGCAAGTCGACTTGATCTAGACCTACCTCGAGATGAACTAGAGGTGCCTTATAATTTAAAGAAAGCTCTCTAACGGGAAGTTAACGAATTTATTTGAGGGAAGACTCAAGGTGTTACTCTATTCAAGTGGAGGATTGTTAAGAGTATAAACAAAGTCACACATTGGTTAGCGAATAAAATGAGCATGACTATATAGATAAGGACAATTAGTCTCGTTGGTATGAGACATTTTGGGTGGTATCAAAATAAAGCATGAAACGAGAATTTATGTCCAAAATAGACAATATCATATCATTAAAGAAATATATTGAGTTTTGGTTGTCTTTATAACTTATAAGACATTCCCTCTATGGCCTAAGACCAAAGTAGGCAAATCAAGGTTCTCAGTTTGGTTTGTAAAGAAAAAAGAAAAAATCATAAATTAAGGCAACCTGTAGATGCAAGCGTGGCATGTGCAAAAAACAAAATATATAAATAAATAAAAGGGCTGTTTGCTGTTTGTGTGTGTAAATAAATAAAAGGAAAAGCCCCACAAAACAAAAAAAAAAAAAAGGTGTATGTGTCTGTGTAGGATGCATAAGACAAGAGACATGTGATGGGTCTGAGTTGAGATTTTGATGGGTTACAGAGAATCCAAGAAGGTACAGATTAATAAATATGTACTATTTATTCTAAACAGATATATATGGCAAATGGAATCCTATTGTATTCTAACCCCAACCCTTCCTTACCTGCTTTGCTTCCCACTTCAGATCCTACTTTAATCACATCAACGGCTATTGTTTTTAACTTTATATTATATGCACCAAAATACATTTTTCTCCTTTTAATTTTTGAATTTAAGTTTTATTTGATTCACAAATTTTTAATTTTAAGTTATCAACAACTCAATTATATGATTACATTGGAAACTTTTATACTTTAATACTTTTCTAATATTAATGGTGAGGTTTGAACTTATTTACTTTAATTACTTAAATCTTGTTTGATAACCATTTATTTTTTTGAAAAAAAAATTACTCTTATTTTCTCTAAAATTCATACAATGATTTTCGTCTATTTTAAATAATCAATGGCACTTTAAAGCCTGCATAGGGGTTGCGAGTCCCAAAAGGAAAAGTAAAACCCTTGGGATCTAGGTCAAGCAACTGAACTTGTAAAGTTTCACCAAAGAAGAAATGTTCGAGCTATGCTCGATATTGATACTTTGCAACCTCAAGAGTCGCATCTATATTGACGTTGCTGACATTGCACGTGTCTCAAACGAGAGTAAGATGATGAGCTTACGAATAGCCTCACACCATTGACCTAAAGAGCAAATAATGCTCTATGTATTTAGTCCAAACTCAATATTTCATGTACTAACTTAGGCATTAGAGTGTATTCGGCTCAACACTATACTAGTTGAGTGCCATCTTGCAGGTCAGTTCTAGCTCCAACGACTTGTTTGGACTAGGAGTAAGTTGGTGGGGCGAGAAGGCTCAAAGTGAGATACCTGCACCAACAAGAGTAAAATAATAATAATAATAATAATGTTATTAATTACTTATTAAAAGTGTGATAAGCTAGTTTTAAGCCGCTAAACATTCGCTCCAATTTTGATTAGCGTGAAGTTTCTTAAAATTGACAAATATAAAAAGGATATACCTCACACAAAAATGAAAGTTTTTCTCAATTTTAATTAAACAAAGACGATTTTAAAGGTTCATAAACCAAAATTGGATAGAAATTAAAGGGTAGTTGAGATCCATTAAATTCCAATATGAGATGACATTAATAGGAGGTGGGAAAATAGGAAAGTTTGAAGGCCATGGAGATCGTAAGAATTCTCCTAAATTGCCAGAAAGGAATATCATTGAAGCTTTGCCCTTTGTTGTAAAAGAAAAGAAAAAAGAAAGAAAACATAAAAACTTACCATATTGCTCTTGTTCATGATAAACTTTTACAAATTACCTTTAAAGTAGAAGTGGAATTTAAGGTTAAAATGGAAACTTGAAACAGATATAACAATATTTGGATGGAATAGAAAGTTGAGGTACTATTTTAATTTTGGATGGAATAGAAGTACTTTTTAACACAATGACCCAAAGTTTCTTTTTTAAAGAAAAAAGGAAGGGAAAGGGAAGAAGAGGTGAATGAATGAATGAGATTGGGCATGGGATGTGGACAGGGTTTGTTTCATGTGTTTGGTTTTGGGGATTCTGCGACACTCTTTGTGGGTGGGCCACCCTTACCCTTTTGCCCATTGCTTCCCCACATTTTACCCTTCCTTTTAATTTCAATACCAAACTGTTCCCTCTCGATTATTTGCCTAAATTCTAATTTAAACACATTTTCATTCAAAATATATTTAGTTACTCATTAAATATTATAAGTTGAATATAAACCATTACTGATTAATTTTTGGACTTATTTTATGTTTAAATTTTTGTTTAATCATTATTTTGTAATATCATATAATATATTACATATTTTAAATTTTATAAAAATAATTGAGTTTATAACATGAAATAATACAATTCTTATTGTTTTTATCATCTTTAATATAATTCTACATTTTAAAATTTTGAATTTAGCATCTGAATACACTGAAAACATAAAAAATAAAAAATAAAAATTATTTTCAGAGTTTGCAATGTTTGGATTATAAAATTCAGAAACAATTTTCGGAAATTGAATCCAGACTGCCAACTAAACACATATTTGTTGAAGTCAATGAATATGAAAACATAAAATAAAATTTGAGTTGCCTATCAAATACGCCCTTACTTTCTTATGCCCATATATTTAATGTGACATTACCGACAATGAATTTTAAATAATAGAGTTTCTCCATTATTTAACCACTCCACATTGTTTATTTTGAATTTTAAATAACAGTAAATGGTTATTGTCCACCTATTAGAGATTAATCAAATAAGGTTCCGATTCTATTTTAATTTATGAATTTTCAATTTTATTCTATTTTTGTCTTTAAACTTTTGAAAAGGGTTTACTTTAATCACTACTTTTAAAATTAGGTCAACTCTTTGACAGAAATGTGAGAGAGTTTTATATTTTGGATGAATATGTTCTAGATGTATTAAGCATGATGAAGTTGAAGTAAAATGCCAACAACTAACACGCCAAAATACTAAAGGACCAAGATTTTTAGCTGAAAGTGTCTTTCAAATTATGTCGCTTTGTCATCTTATTCAAAACTAAAACTCTAGATTTTTTCAATGTAGCCAACTTATTTGATAGTTTAGTAATCCAAAATACAAATCACCCAATTTTTAAAGAGTTAACAAACTCTCAATATAGCAAGAACCAAAATAAACATTTTTTTAAAAAAAATTTAGAGATTGCGAACAATTTTAAAAGTTTAGAGACCAAAATAAAATAATATTCAAAATTCAGGGACTAAATTGAACGTTTTTAAAAGTCCAAAGAGCAAAATAAAATATCATCCCAAGTTTAAAGCTTAAGATAATATTTAAACTAATCAAATAACCACTCTACAAAACTATTTCAACAATGAGGTCAATATATAACTTTTTAAAGTTGTAGCTCTTTTTTTTCCTTTTGTGTATTGTCCTAAATGGTTTTCCATTAGAATGCACATGCGTTATTTTATAACTCGAAATGTTTTTGCATTGTACTTTTTATTTGTAAAGTGTTTTGACTTACATTTGTTAGAAAAATTACTTTTCTAAAAGTATAAAACCAAACATTGAAATAATTGTCAACTTAAACATAATTTAATCGACATAAAATTATACGATCGATTTTAATATTAGAAGTTTGATTCTTCACCTTACATATTATAATATATAAACACATATTTATCATCAATTTTTTTATTAAACTACGTACTCAATTAAAATTACTTATTTTATAATAGCATCTTCAAAATCTGACCCTTGGATCATTTTTTTTGGTTTGGGAGTAGTTCCAATTGAAATCAAGATGAGAACAATATCCATTTTTTAATCAATCTCATGCATGCTTATATTTTGACTACAATTTATAAATTTTCTTAAAATTTTTATAAAAGCCAATAATCTCAATCTTCTCCCTCCATATTTTTTATTTAAAAAGCACTCATAGTTAAAACAAAAATAACAAGGGAAATATTTAAACCAGAGAATACAAAATGATTATCAAAACATATTCTTTTCTTTCCTTACTTGAATTGAAAATATCATTCATGTTTTCTACTATTTTCCTATTCTAAAAAATCAGTGAAATAAACTATCCACAGAATAAAATCTCAACAATAAAAAATAGTCATCGACGATACAAAACTATGTTAATTAAATCATGCTAATGTTGACAAGTGACAACATCACCCACATTAAAAAAAAAAAAGTGTAATCTTGTCAATATGCTTAATATATATATATATATATAGTTTTTCAGGGTAAAAAGAATTTTTTTCCCCATCTTTTGGAGTTCAAAACAAATATACGTTGTATAGGTACAATCCTGGGACCACGAAAATCCTAGTTACACAATCTGGAACAAAAGAGTGTTGGATAAAATGTTCATATAAAATACAAAATTTTGAAGCAATTGAAGTGTGAAGGCGTGTCGATGTCACCACTTCAAATTATAATCTCACTTATTTTATTTATCCCCATATATAATTAATAAAGTTTTGAATGATATTTCATATATGGTTGGATATTTGCATACACATTAAAATTTCAGAATAGAGAGAACCGTTTGTATTTAAAATTTGAAAATATGCGCATAAAATCTCCGGTCAACGTTCATAAATGAGCTAAACGTTTGGGCTCCAATAATTTACTGAAAATAAAGCATATAATTTAGTAAAAATGACTAAATGAGTTGCCGTTTTGGATATATAGCCTTTCAATTTCCCATAATTGTACGAAAGGGACGGCGGAAGAAAAGGGTAAAGGGCAACCCCACACCCACAACACTCAGTCCATAATAAATACTAATAATAAAACGGGCAAATTTCATTCGACACCACCCTCTGGACCACATTCCAAAAAATTTCTCTTTTTTCTTTTTCTTTATTCTTTTTTGGTGTGGACTGGCAGTTATGCTTAACAAAAAGTAAAGAAAGACTAGAATTCAAAAAGGAAAATAAATAAAAATAAAATGAAAGCCAGAAAGATAATATAAAAGGCCAAGTTGTTTGGATGAGGCAGCTGCAAGTTGGATATATAAGAGAGAAATGGTAAAATATAATTCCACCTAGGTGAATTCCAACATATCACAATTCATGATATATAAAACTCACACAAAAGTCTAAAAAACGTACCTCAAGGAAACAAATTTAAAAAAGACGAACTTATATGATTTCTTAATAGATGCTTCGCATCACATTGAGTAACCCACAAAAAAAAAAAAAAAATACTGGATCAAATAATTAGTATTGAGTAAAATTTTTCTTTTTCTAAAGATATTGAATTGCTAAAAGAGAAATACCTCACAGCTCGAGGTCAAGACATGCGATAAACACTATAAAAATAAGAAAAGCAAAACAAAGAATGACAGAAACCAACCAAACATAAAGATATAAAGCATCTACAACTCAAGGGAAAATGTCCAAAGGAGAAGACACTGAGAAGCTCCAAGCCACTTAAAATAACAAATAAATACCTTAGATCGAACAACCAAGCCAATCACCTAGGGAGGACACAAAGTAGCGCCATTGGCATGCATATTACCCTCGCGACAAACATAATAAATAACAACATACCAAGTAATTCTCGTATGCTTTAGTCAATTACATGCACTAAAGTGAAATCCAATTTGACCTTGTATTCCAATGCGGGATCTTAAAAGAATAACTTTCTCACAAGAGTATGTATTCCAAACACCCTTTACTAAAATGACATTAAAAAAATAAATGATATCTAGACTTGACTCTACTAAACCATCATGGTTGGTCTAATGATAAATAGGAGAACATCCCTCAATAAATGGATAAGAGGTCACGATCACTTATTTAAGATTTAATATCCTATGAATTTCCATGATAACTAAATATTGTAGAATTAAACGGATTGTCTCGTGAGATTAATCCGAAATACGGATAAACGGATCCAAATACTTATAAAAAGAAAAAAAGAAAAAAGAAAAAAAGAAAAAAGAAAAAAAGAAAAAAGAAGACTCGAATCTACTAATACACATAACACAACCACTAACTCGAGATATAAAAAATATTTCTTATTAGTTTAATTAATTATTTAAGCAATTAAAAATTAAATAAGGTCACGAAATAAATTAATATATGATATGCGTGGCAGAAATTTTGTATGTTAGTAGTCGGATTTTGCAGGGGCAAACGGTCTACTTCAATAAATTTTCATGTAAAGGGGTATTTTGGGTTGAGAAACGGACACACCGATTCACTGCTGACGTGTCCTCCGGTGCGAGAGGTGTCTGTGAATCTGCCTGCAACAGATCTCACCCAACCCCCTCTTCTTCTTCTTCCTCTTCTTCACTTCCCACTATACACTCTTTTGCTCTTACTCCCTATTCCTCTGAAGCTCTCTCTCTCTCTGTTAAGCGGAGTTTCCTGTGTTTTGGACTGGGATATCACTTTTCTCTCAAAGGGAACCTCGTGAGCTTCATGGGAAGCTCGCTCAGAGATCTGGGCTTTAATTTTCCAACCGGCATATTGGATTCTGCTTTTCCCCTCTTCTGATTCAGGTGATTCCTCTCTTTTCCTTTTTGCTTTTTTCCATCTTCCTCAACCGTTTCGCTTTACCCTACCCTTTGTGTTTTCCTTTTCAACACCTTCTTATCTTCTTTCGCTGTCGTCCCCATCTTGTTCTCTTCTGTTTTCTTCACAGATACCGCCCGCCATTTTTTTAGGGGTTTAAGGGGAGTGTACGGACGATCTTTTGATTCTCCAATGGGTTCTTTTGTCTAACATTTCTCTGTTCGGGTTTTTGCTTGCTGAAGCTGGATTGAGCTTGGCGCAGTATGCATTGGAGTCTGCTGATTAGGATTCAGTTGGAGTAGCATTTATTATTTCTGCTACTTCCACTTGAATCTCCTGCGATTAGCTTCATGGTTTACTCGACCCTGGTTCTATGGGGTGGGTGATTGGGAGTGGTTCGTCGATGGATTTTCCTTGTTTCTCATTTTCTACTTGGCGGAAACTCGACGAGGTTGGAATATAATGTTTGACGTGGATTCGTTGAAATAGAATTAGAATTTAACTTTCCTTGTTAAGATTGAAGGTCCTCTGTTTGCCTAAATTGCGGGATAATTTGGAACTCATTTGTCATAGTTGTGGAGATTTGACCTCGCGTTGTCTGATTGATAATGCAATATATTTTGTTTCGTTTCCTTAATTGTCAAGAAATTTCCCGACCAAATGCATTTATGTTCTCATCATGACTAGAGCTGTCCGCGATAGAATTCTCAAGGAGGCAAATGGTGATATTAGCGATCATCTACGTAACCACATTCACTTGACGAACTGCATTCACTTGAAGAATCACATGCACAAGCACAGCCCAATCTTGGCTGACAGGTCTCTTATGAGGGATCTCATTGTCCTTCAGAGGTCGCGATCTCTCAGGGACCCTTCTGCAAGTCCTCCCTCATGGCAGTCTCCCTCAATAACTGATCTGCCATCAAGGATGGGCGAAAATAATGCTGTGATTCGTGAAGGAAGAAGGTCGGTAGGAACCGAGAGTCGAAGGGTAGGTGGTAGGACAATATCCGGAAGTTCTCCACCCTTGGGAAGTTTTGCAACATCAAAAGTTGCTCCGGCTGAGGTGAATGTGGCCGTGGATGGGGTGACAGCAATTAGTGAGCACAGTGTTAAGAGTGACATCCGAGATGGTAGAAGAATTCGGAGAGAAGAGTCAAGTAAGAGGAGTGATAGAAACAGTGCTTTGGATGGCAATGAAGAATCTTCACCTGTTCATGATGCGCATCTTCTGCATGAGGTTATTTCAAGGAAATCGGAGTCTAAAGATAGAAAGAGTGAACAGAAGGATAAGCAGGTCAGGGGCATTCCGTTTAAGACACTTTCGGAGCAACTGAATTCTGCTCCAATAGATAGCGATGATATTGCATCTTCAAGTGCTAATGTATATTGGAGACGATCTCAGCAGGAGAAAATCATTGATGAACCTGAACCCAGCTTTCGGGCAAACTGCAGTGGATTGAATAGGGTTAAAAGGCGAAAATTTCGAGGTACAAGGAGAAGTCGTATGAATTTAACTTCCAGAGACACTGGTGGTCAAAATGAATTGTCTGTAGCTTCTAATACATTAGCTCATGGTTCGACTCATTCAAAGCATAAAATGGAAGAGGACAATGAAAATTATGCCAACAAAAATGTCATCGGTGGACCTAGAAATGGGTGTGGTATGCCTTGGAATTGGTCAAGAATTCATCATAGGGGGAAAACGTTTTTAGACATGGCTGGAAGGAGTTTTTCTTGTGGCATTTCAGATTCGATGTTAAGAAAATGCAGTCCAACTGCACGTGGGAGAGGCATTTCTGGCACACCCATAGCATCTGATCACTCAAGCTCATCTGCTAAATTTGATGCCGAGGCACTACCTTTACTGGTTGAGGCATCTGGGTCCCAGGAAAGCATTGAAAATGCAGGCTGGCAACGAGATTACTCTGGGGAATTGGGAATATTTGCGGATAATTATATTAAACACGAAGTTGATTCTGACCTTGCTTCAGAAGCAAGGTGTAGTAACCGAAGAAGAACAAGAGGCCATCATCGTTCTAGACATCAAAATCTGACACAAAAATACATGCCACGAACATTCAAAGATTTGGTGGGACAAAATTTAGTAGCCCAAGCTCTTTCAAATGCTGTCTTGAAGAAGAAGGTTGGGTTACTATATGTGTTTTATGGTCCTCATGGTACAGGAAAAACTTCCTGTGCTCGCATATTTGCTAGGGCATTGAACTGCCAGTCTTTGGAACATTCCAAACCTTGTGGATTATGCAATTCTTGCGTTGGATATGACATGGGAAAGAGCAGGAATATAAGGGAAGTTGTTCCTGTTAGTAATCTTGACTTTGAGAGCATTACTGAACTACTTGAGCATATGATAGCTTCTCAGCTCCCATCACAGTATACAGTGTTCATTTTTGATGATTGTGACAGCTTTTCCTCTAATTGCTGGAGTGCCATTACAAAGGTCATTGACCGAGCACCCAGACGTCTAGTTTTTGTCCTTGTGTGTTCAAGTCTAGATGTTTTACCTCATATAATTATATCCAGGTGCCAGAAATTCTTTTTTCCAAAGCTGAAGGATGCTGATGTTATCCATACCTTGCAGTGGATTGCAACCCAAGAAAATTTAGAAATTGATAAAGATGCACTAAAACTTATCACATCAAGATCCGATGGATCATTGAGGGATGCTGAAATGACTCTTGAGCAGCTCAGCTTACTTGGCCAGAAAATTTCTGTTCCTCTAATTCAGGAACTGGTGAGTTCTATGTTTTAATTCCAAAGAGTGCGATAGTTGGAGATGAAAGTTTCCATTCACACTTTTCATAGGCTATTATTTCATGCCTTGATTGTAATGATTGAAGTGTTTTCTGCCTACTATGAAGTTTGACATGAATTTTCTGGAGAGAAAAATTGATCTTTATATTTCTGAACTTTTTTGTTGTCGTGGAAGAGTGAAAACCTAAATGTGTTCTTTCATCTACATATTGTGACCACAAATTTGGTCTACGCTGTTTCATAACTTCAGCTGAAACAAACAATGCCGTCTTTTATTTTGTTAACATGACCACATATATTTTCATGTGGGACAAATCATTTTTATGTTCTGTTTTAGGTCAAAGAAGTAGCTTTTATGGAGAGTTGTGGGCCCCTGAGTTCTGCCTATATGCCTTCCTGAACATCTCGATTTAATTTTCAGAATTTGTTATAGTTTCTGAAATGGTTTTCACAACTGGTGAAGCATGAACTTACCTAAAATAAATCTGGCAGCATTATATTCTGAAATGTTTACGTGTGGAAGGCTTATCATATTGACAAGCTATCATAGCTGACGGATGGCCTGTTCTGTTTTTTCCCGTACAACTTGAGCCTTCCAGCAAAAGATAAATAGACTAGTTTCTGGTGACGAAAATTCTGGCTTTGGTTACAATAGTAAAAAATTATTATAAAAACTATAAAAATAACAGTATCCCTTACAATGCAGTTTGATTCATATCATTTCCACTGCATATAACTTTCTTATTGTTTCATTCTTATAATTTCTATGTACCCAATTGGTTTCCAGGTTGGGCTCATCTCTGACGAAAAATTGGTGGATCTTCTTGATCTAGCTCTATCTGCAGACACAGTAAACACAGTAAAACACTTGAGGTTGATTATTGAAAGTGGTGTGGAGCCAATGGCCTTGATGTCACAAATCGCTACTGTAATTACTGATATTCTTGCTGGTAGTTATGATTTCAAAAAAGAAAGACCTCGGAGGAAGTTTTTCCGACGACAGCCATGTAAGTCAAAGAACATGTTATGTATGTGAAGGAACTTCATCAATTCAGTTCACTTGTAACTAGATTGTTGTCCTGTAAAGTATATAGTCTTTTTTTCCTTGTATTCATTTATGTTTCTTAGTTCATTTTCAGATTTTTGCTAAAATGTTGCCTATGTTAACTTTATATCTGGAACTTCATCTCTTGCTGCCTTTCATGGTTTTAATTGATTAATGAACTAATTTCAAGTTTTAATCAACTATCAAGCTCATGCTTTTTTTTTTCCTTGGCATTCTAGTATCCAAGGAAGATATGGAAAAGCTACGTCAAGCTCTGAAAACATTATCTGAAGCTGAGAAGCAATTAAGAATGTCTAATGATAAATTGACCTGGCTTACAGCTGCATTACTTCAACTTGCTCCAGATCAGCAGTATATGTTGTCCAGCTCTGCTGAGACAAGCTTTAATCACAGTCCCTTAGCCCTGAATAATGTGAGTTGTAGGGGTATATCAAGGAATATTGACCAGCATGCTGAAATATCTGGTGGCGAGAAAGGATTGCCAACAGATGTTAAGTTTGCTGGTCATTCTGACTCATATGATAATAGGATTTCCAAAGGCATTAGTTTAGACAGAAAAAGACATTCTGGAGTTGGTGTGGCTCCTCAGCAGAATATTGCAAGCACTACAGATTTAATGAAGTCTAGTGGAAAGCAGGTTTCTGGTAAAACTCATAAAGCCATTGAAGAAATTTGGTTGGAGGTGCTAGGAAAAATTCGGATAAATAGTATTAAAGAGTTTTTGATTCAAGAAGGAACGCTTGCATCAGTGAGTTTTGGTGCAGGTACATTTTGTTGTTGCATCATGTTTGCAGTTTGCAGTTTCATTCCTTCATATTTCACTTTACTTATTTTGAAAAAAATACATTTTGTAAGTCTATTTGTCCGTCAATATTTAGAAGCACGTAAAATTATGTATGTTAATCTAACATCTGAAGCAAAGAGTTTTGACTTTTGATAATTGTATCATATCTTTTGGCAGCACCAACTGTGCGCTTGATATTCAATTCACAGAATGCAAAATCAAAAGCAGAGAAGTTGAGAGAGCAAATCTTACAAGCATTTGAGTCTGCTCTTGGGTCCTCATTGATAATTGAAATTAGATGTGAATCAAAAAGGGATACTACAGTGGGGAACCATTCATCAATTACTTTACCTGCATCTAAAAATGGTCTGTTACAGATTAGAGACATAAGTGGTCATATGCCTCAAGCTCAGCTACAGCACTATGGTTCTGGTGAAGTTGGAAGAGGCGAAATTGTTGAAATAGATGCTTCACCAAGGGAAGCCCATAATCAAGGAGAATCTAATCAAAGGAATTTAGAAGGTTCACAAGGAGAAGTATCAGTCTCTCGTAAGAACTCGACCTTGTCATCAATTTCAGAAAGAAGAGAAGGTGGAGCTCAAAGTCGGAGTCAAAGTATTGTGAGAAGCAAAGTATCTCTGGCGCATGTTATTCAGCAAGCAGAAGGATGTTCACAGCGAAGTGGATGGTCCAAACGCAAAGCTGTATCTATAGCTGAAAAACTTGAGCAGGAAAACTTGTACGTATTGCTATCTTCAAGATTTCAATTTTTCTTGTTCTGTGTTATTAGGTTTCTGGTAGACCAAGAACAACTCCTATACGTTGGAGCTTGCTTGGGAACTCAAAATAGTTTTCTATTTTATAGAACAAAAACTCTTTCAAATGTGTTGGATAACTTCTTTTTAGTTGGTTTTTTTTTTTTTTTAATATAACAAAGATTACAAAGTATTTTTCCTTCTGAAATCATAGATTTCAATGTTATACAACCACATCAATTTTTTAGAGTCATTCGATCACAATCTTCAAAAACAAATTTGAAAACAGAACATATAAGAGTCTTTCAGACAAACAGCCTCTTGCTTTTAATCTTGGCATACAAAAAACCTGTTCTTCAAGCTTAATATCTTACTGGCCCAAGTCATTTGATCACAATTTTCGAAAGCTAAACTATTTTTTCTTCTGGCCTCTTGCTAAGATTTAAGAGCATAATTGATTGAAGGTAGAAAAAGAAATTGCACGAAACCTAGTAAATAACCAACTCAGAAATTATGAAGTCCTGAAATAAGGGACTTTTAAAATAGATCCAGAGAAGAAATATTAGCCACTAGAATACACAAGCTCTTACAATCCAATGCTCTGTACAACAGAGAACTATTAATTGCTTATTTGAAACAGAATCCTTTTTTTCCCCCCTTCTGGTTTCTGTACTTTTATGAAGCTGAGTTTATTTATTGGCCGTGATAAGGTTTGCTTCCTTGCGTTTCACGACCAAATGCACCCGCTTAATTTTATTGACTTTCAAATTCCTTGACTTCTTTTCATCTTATTATTTTTTTACATTTTCTGCAGGAGACTTGAACCTCAATCAAGAAACTTATTATGCTGGAAAGCATCTAGAGTAACTCGAAGAAAGGTAGGGTAAGAAGGAGATATAAATAACTAATAACTTGATTGTTTCAGTTTTGATATCACACTCTTTGAAAAAAAAATGAATTACTCAAATTTTTGCTATAATTAAAAACCCATATTAACTTTGCAAGGATGGATGCATTTCATTCATTACCTAAGTGATTAGTGATTATATGGTTAAACTAGGTTACAGTTTGATGGTAATGAAGCATGTTGTACCACTTACGGTAATTTTACTGTCAATTAACTTCACTTAAAATCCCATGGCTAATTTTTTGAAGATTGAGTCCGTCTTTTTTCTTTGAAGAGTGATCATCTGTTCAATGGCGTTGTACCTATTTGTTGTTTATTGCTAAGACAGTTTCATGACCTTTTGCCTTTCATGGCCGTTATTCCGTTGTTTTGGTTGTGTCTCCAAATTGCAGTACGTATATTATATAGTATTAATAATAGAAAATAATGTCTCCATTCCCTTCACTTATTGATGATTATCTATGCAGCTATCACGGTTGAAAGTTAGAACTCGAAGGCCACAGTCATTGCTGAAACTTGTTTCCTGTGGTAAATGTCTTTCTGCGTAGTTAGCAAGGTAATAATTCCAGCCAGAAAGGAAGAAGAGGGAGAATGATTTAGGAGATTGATTAACTTCGTTTTCTCTTTTAGTTGTATTTAGTTTTTCTTCTCTCTTTTTTGCCCCATGGTGATTACTAGGCTCATTTTTATCTGTGAATTCAATTTTATGAAATCAATTAATTTTTCATCGTAAAAAGAGGAGAGGATTATAGAATGCAGTCCTCATGTTCTAGACCTTTGCCCGTTCCAATTCAATTTCCGCCTTGTAAGATTAGTTCTTTTGGGATCTACAATGTAATTCTAACTTCACTTACATAGCGATTAGTATCTTGAAAGCATTTAACAGAATGACATCACAATTCATTGGAATTGTGTCTGATATCTGTATTCAAATGTTTAAGGAGTTCCGTTTCTGATTTCTTCATCCACTTGAACACTTGTTAGGGAGTGCATCCCTTCACTTCAAACCGACACTTCTCTCATTATATCAGGCTCCGGAATGAGCTTGAATCTGGAATTGTAGAAGTCAATACAAATTATATCTTAGGTTGATGAAGAAGCTAGCTTCATTTTCACACCATAGCGCTCCGGATTGGCGGCAGCTTCCCTCCTTATGTTAACTAAGGAACTGGAAAGGTGCTCCAGTTTACATTTTTCACAATAGAATATGATGATTCGGGTGTATATTTTTCTCCTGACATTTGAACGGTGAAGATATATATTTTTCTTCCTCTCTAGGAATTTATGAATACGATGATTCAGGAAAATATGGGGAAATTAGTCTCTTCTTCCAGGGCATTTTCAAGTAGGTTTTACTTACTACTACACATATTACTTTTTTTCCTTTCCTGATACATTGGTGTAATCATTTCGTTTTTTGTTTTTGGTTTTTAAAAATTTAGTTTATTTTCTTTCAATTTCTTATAATGATTTGCATCTTTTTGTAAGTACAATTGTTGAATTCTTAGCCAAATTTCAAAGGCAAAAAATTTTTAAAAGTTGGTTTTTTTAGTTTTCAAAATTTGACTTGATTTTTTAAATATTTGGTAAAAAGTGGACAATAAAGGAAGAAATTTGAAGGTGGAGGTAATGTTTATAGGTTTATTTTTTAAAAAAATCTCATTTGGTAATCATTTTTGTTTTTGAAAATTAAGTTTATCCACACTACTTTTACCTTCAAATTTCTTCTTTGATCTATTTTTCACCAATGGTTTAAAAAATCAAGCCAAATTTTGAGAACTAAAAAAAGTAGTTTTTGTGTTTAGAGCATTTGGTTAAGAATTCAATCATTATATTTAAGAAAGATGTAAATCATTGTAAGAAATGTGGATGAAACAAGCTTAATTTTCAAAAATAAAAAATCAAATGGTTACTAAATAGACCTAAATAGTTACTAAATAGGGTCTAAACAATTTTATTCCCACGTGCAGAACTGCTTGTGGTTATATAAACATAATTTCTCAGCTGCTATATACAATCACTGACCATTAAATTTCTCCCAAGT
The DNA here is from genome assembly GCF_009727055.1 of Benincasa hispida. Lineage (NCBI taxonomy): Eukaryota > Viridiplantae > Streptophyta > Magnoliopsida > Cucurbitales > Cucurbitaceae > Benincasa > Benincasa hispida. Next base: position 9,844,396 of record NC_052355.1, on the reverse strand, counting down.
TGAAGGGTTTAAAACATAAAACATTACGACTTCAAGCTCCCGCTAAGTTGGGAAAAAACAATGAACTAGAAGTTATTTTTTATTTTTATTTATTTATTTTTTCAAATTTTCTGTTTCAGAATGGTAATACAATGTTTAACGTTTGAAAACAAGAACAAAAGGAAATTTTACCAGTCTGATTTCTTTTGATTTTTAAATAAAGATGAAAATCATGATAAGGAATATTAAACCTTCCATCTCTGAAGCTATTTCTTAACATAATCTGCAAGAAGAGAAGCTTACAGCATTTGGTGAAGCTTAAAAGACGATGGTCCAATTGTCTCACCGTCTAGTCTATGTAGCCTGGTCGTTGGACTATTTCAACAACTTATATAGTCAAGTCAACACACACCTCCACCAACTAAAAGGATGTCTTCATCATCTTCATACTGAAACATAGAGTTATGAATTGTAAATTTACAGTACTAGAAAACTAACCTTCACCAACTACTCATAAAAGCTCTACATAACATTCTTTGCTTTCTATACACAATCAACAACTTTAATGTTTGATAGGAGAAACCTCACAGTTCAATGAAGCAATTTTCATTTTAGGCCCAAAAAAGGTTCATAATCTCCATGGGGAAAAATGTACAGCTCTTTGGCTCAAACCAGTGAGCTTGCTGGACCACTTGTATTCGACTTTTGACTAAAGGCAAAAGTCGGAAAATCTAGAAGTGAAGGAAAAAGCAATAAAGCATAAAGGCAAGAAACCCAATAACATTCCAACACTAAAGCTTCACAAGGAATTCCCAAAAACAGTTCAATCCAAAACTAGAACTAAGGTTCTCTCCATGTTTGATATATGACGTTAAATGCAGGAAAAAACCCCCATTTTTTCCCATCTCTGTTTGCCCAACAGGTGTTTGTGATTATGACACACAGCCAACTCCCAAATTCTTGTTCGCTCTGTGAATTAGAGCCTATGTGCTCTATAGGCGAGATGAAAGATTAAAGAAATGGGTTTCTTTTCTTTTTCCTTTTCCTTTATTATTATTTTTTTTAGCCTCATGTTTGTTCTATTTTTCTTTTTAATTCCTTATGAGAGATTGCAAACCATCCACAAAAGTGATAAAAAAGTGGGCAAGTGGTCACAGGATTAATGGCGGGTCTTTCTTTTGAAAAAAACAGCAGAAAGACCAATATGAAACCCACGTTCCTACTTAACAGCTTAACTGTCTCAATAACTGCTACTGCTCTCTACCACCATCTTCTCTGATTCACTTTCTTCTTTCATGTTCCATACCCCATAAACTTTTCTAACGTAAGAAACTTCTTTTTTTCCTTTTTGTTTCAATTCAACTAAAACCCATCTTCCTTTTGCTGAAACTATGAAATGGGGTAGGAGGAAACCGCACAATCCTTCTTCTTCTTCTTCCACTTCTTCTTCTTCTTCCTCTAGGCCTTCTTTCATGTCTAATATCTTGCCTGCTTCTTGGCTCTCAAAGCTCAAGCAAAAAAAAAGTAACCAAGAAGCCAGACCCAGAAAAGTAAAGGGAACTGAGAAGGGGAATTCTCCTCGCATTCAATCGCCGGATTATGCAAATGTGATTCCCTCCCTTGGTCAAGCAAATCGGAATCACAATCGATTATGTAGCGGAGATGATGGTGAATTTTGGAAGCTATCTTTTGGAGAAGATGATATTGATGTGAAGAAGAGTGGTGGAATTTTGAGGTCAGTGTGGTACAACTCAGAGGATGAGCATGATCTTCCACGTACAAGTTGTAGAAGCTGCAGAAAAAAATGTTCAGAATTCGAGGGAAAGGAAGAGATTCAGAATTTGGAAGACATGGTTTCGAGGATGACGAGGAGAAGGAGAAGGAGGAGAGAAGCTCCAACCCAAGTGAAGCTTTTGAGGAGAGAGAGTGAAATTGAATCAACAACTCCAAGGAGCAAATACAGAGAAAATGGGAACTTCAAGAATTTGGGTAAAAAAGTTATGGAGAAGAAGGGATTTAAACCAGAGAGGGAGACAGATAAAGCAAAGGAGAAAGCAAGAAGATCAGTAGGGAAGAAAATCTTGGGGGTTGAAGAAGAGTCTGGAGTTAGGAAGAATGGGAGAGAGAAAACCAAATTGACAAGTTCAAGGAAGCATAGGTATGTCCCTTCCACCACGTCTAAAAGTTCCAATTTAGGAACTATAGAAGAAAACTGTGTATTTTCTTCTATGAAGGCAGAGGAAAGTGATGAACATAATAGCGTGGGGATTGAAATTGATTCAGACTGGGAAAAGATGAAGGAATTGAAGATTGAAGAATTGAAGTTAAGATATGAAAAGCAAAGACAGCCACTCTACGTAAGGAAGGATTCAAATGAGAAGAATCCAAAAGGCAGAAGAAAAATCAGAGTTTACTCTCCTAGAACAGCCAATAAAATTGAGATCTGCAAGATCAAAGCATTGGAGGATATGAAGAAAGCTAAGTTAAAGATGAAGAAGAAGGTAATAGAGAGCATGGTGGACGACGAGACAGACTTGGAGAGCTTTGCAGTTGTGAAATCTTCATTTGACCCACAGCAGGACTTCAGAGACTCAATGGTTGAGATGATCATGGAGAGAAGAATCAGTAAAGCAGAAGAGCTTGAAGAACTGTTGGCTTGTTATCTCACGTTGAATTCCGATCAATACCATGATCTCATCATCAAAGTATTTAGGCAAGTATGGTTTGACCTGAATCAGGCTGCTTTAGAATCTGAATTACACAAGCAATTCCCTTGTAGTGAACAACTTGTTTAGCTAATAAATTAACAGACAAATGTAGTAATCTTATCTGTTGAAAACATCTCAGTTCATAAACTTCCAAGAAATGTAATGTTAAATCACTGTTTTTCTTTTACAACTCTCAATACTCATATTCTTCATTTCCTGCTCGATTTCTCTCCGTGCCTATTAATTAAAGTTGTACCAAGTCTCAAGAATTGGATCGGCTTGTGCCCTTGATATGAATGATGAAGAGTGAGTGAGTTACAAGTGCATCACATGAACAGTCATACTCTGTTAATGCTCTACTACGAAAAGTGAATCATCCAAAGGCAAGAATCTCTAAGATGTCGTATTCAAAACTCTGAAACCTTTTTCCATTTTCTTGAGAAGCAAGCATCTAAGTTTTTGTAATTGAAGAAGAGAAAGTTAATTCAAAGTTCAAACTCATTATAGAATAAGTGAACAGATTACCAGTGGCTAAACAGTGTGTAATATTTAAAACCAGGCAATCCCAGTGATGAATGAAGCAACTGGAGGCCAAGTTGAGGATTTGGGTGGCTGAGTTGCCAAAACGTTAAAAGATTGCTGCTAGAGAGAGTAAAAGGACAATAAATTGAAGCAAATGGAAGCATGGTACAAATAATGACACTATCAAAGTTGAGTAAAACTTGAACATTGGTTCAATAATTGTCATAAATAAACGACTTTGTTGGGAAAATAAACACAATAATTAATGTATTGCTGCGGCGGATGTGGCTGTTGAGTTGCTTACTGCCTCACCCCTATCCAGACAAATTCTACGAAAATGAAACAAATTTAATAAAATAGAAAAACAAAAAAGAGGGGACATATTGCGGACAAAAAAATAGGTAATTACAAGGAGCTGATTAGATGGATTGGATTGTACCCATATTCATCTTATGGGTACAATAATATAATGTTTTTTTTTCCCTTTTACGTCAAATAATATTTTGTATTGAAAAGACAGAACAACTACCGTCAAATTTAACAAAATAAAAAGGTAGTTATTAGTTACGCATTAGATTAATCACAATCAATTCACACAACTAGGTTTGATTACTTATTGCAGAATTTATAATAGGTTTTCTAATCTTGGTTTCTGTTGGGTTTTGAAAATAATACCGAAGTTATGCTAATTATGGATAGGGTGGAAATGGAATTCTCTTGAAGAGAGAGAGAGAGAGAGAGAGAGAATTCTACCTTATGAAAGTTTGAATTTGAACCAAATTTGTGTATGAATCTTACCTTAATTTAATTTGAGTACTTTCAAATGCTTTATACGTACATAAAAATCTATTTCCATCATTACTATTAATACAAATTCTACAATGTAAACTTTGCCTTTCTATAAAAACAAAAATCAAAAGAAGCAAGTTTGAAAAAGAATAACATTTCAATATGGTACATCATTCTGGAATCCCACGCTAAGAAAACTGAGAAAGAATAATATTTCAGTAGTAACAATTTTCATAACTCCTAAGATGTGTTTGAGACAAAGGCTATATAAAACTATAATAACCATTTCTTGCTATAGTAAATATTATTTTGTATTTCCCAATTAGCTACAACCATCACTATTTCAAAAACCCTCATTTGCTATGATATTTATTATTTGCTACAATTTTTATTATTTTACTTTCATCGTTTTTTTATTCATTACTACTGTGTTTACTGTTTCATTCTCAACTAAAATAATTTATACCTCAAAACACATACTATTATAACCCAAACTAAAATAATTTATTCTCCAAACACAAACTTTCATAACCTAATTATAATAACCTAGAACTATAATAACCAACTTCTTGTCCCAAACGTCCCTCTAGTATTCAAAATACTTCTCAGCTTTGAACTATACAACATTGAAGAAAATACTAAAGTTTAGAATGCTGAGAAAAAAGAACCCCAAATTGATCCATCTCTATTTATAAGGAAAAGTTTGCATGGAAATTGGAAATACTGAATAGTACTCAAACTTTCACTACAAATTTTGAAACAACACAGTAAAACCACTTCTTTTGAAGGAAACGACTGCAAACTTGCTCTTTATTTTCTCAAAATATGTGATCAAACTGACTTCAATGGCGAGCTTAACCTAAAGCAAGCATGAGATTCATGACCTGAAAAAAAAAAAAAAAAAAAAAAAAACTCAAATCACAGATATATAAAAAGAAACAAATTTAAATAGGTAAAAGTAGCTTCTCTCTTCCATTACCTGTGTTTCACTGGCGGTTACACTCCAATCCAGTATCACCATTTAGACAAATGATTCCATAGCTCTAGTATCACTAACGATATCTACAACTTCAATTCTACTCAAGTTCATGATAGAATAGCAGCTCCATGATGAATGGATCTATTCAGGATAGCAGATGCAGCTGTGACGCTACTCGAGTTTCACTCTGCACTCAAAATTGCCTATAGTCAGGTATGATGCTATTCATTACTATACTGATGCAGACCTTATTTTTTGGGTTGGGGAGGGAGGGAAGGGACTCAGATAGTTTGAAGCCTACTACTATAATCTGTATGTGTCAGGAATCATGATATTACCTCGGCTAAGTCTTAGCCAGTTATTTGACACAGAGTCAGTGTTTTAACATGGGGATTTGAAGACCACACCTGCGGGCTGCGATTACCTTGCTTTCCATACAAAAACAGATCGAACCTGCGACCTGTGGAATGCATTGAGTCTGCCTAACTCAGCTGCCCCACTAAGCCAACAAGCTACGACATGTTTCGGTACCACACCGGAAATTATTAGGGAAACTAAACCTAATTTTGTATCCTTGTAGTTTAAACCACATTAGATTGCACCCGAATCTGTTACCACAGTTTATACAAGTCAAACACCATCAATAACCTCGATGATGAAAAAAATCTGCAAGTGTAGAAACCTATGCGGTAAAATAGAAAGAAAAGGTCCATATAGGATAAGTCAAAACTGATATAAAATGGATAAATCCACAATAAGAACCTCCAAACATCATATCCTTCCAGTTTCAGCAACAATATGAAAAAGCATAATTTAGAATGCAAATCAAGTCGTGAAGAAAATTCTTGTTAAGGGAGATATTAGAATTGGAATATTGAGTTGCCAGCATTACCCAGTTGGCCGTCAAAGGCAGCAACTTCAACTTTTAACACTAAACCTCAAGCAAAGGGCCGTACATCAAGCTTTACATTGGTTTACGAACAAATATAAACAAATTTTACAAGCAGTTAAATAGGAACAAAGATACAGGCCAAAATATGATACGACCATGGCCTCTCAAATACAACAAAAGAGCCTCATGCCTTAGCATGTAAGATGAAAAAACCTAGCATTATCCGAGCATGTCTAGATTAATCCGACAAGAAATAGCTTGATCATCACTGCATGACGTAGCCAATAAGTAATAATAGATTTTCTGAAAAGAAAACCTTGGACTGCAAAAGACAAAAGGCAGCAGTAAGCTAAAACTAACGTTCCTGTGATATGTGAATAATCACACGAGATTGGCATACAAATAGTTTTAAAAAAGCTTATGATATTATTCTTCCAAATGCTGACTAGTGTCTGAAAGTAGCAACAAATCATCCAAGAATTTTTCACTGCCACCCTATATCAAATGGTTGAAGCCAACATCCTCATCATCAAAACAAAAACTATCATCGACGCAATATGAACATTTTCACTTCTTATTAACAATTTTTTTTTTAAATAATTACCATGGGAAATTATTAGAAAATGAAAATAAGCTAATTGCAATGAACAAAGAGGAGAAAAAGAAAAATTGCAAGTGAGTATATAGTACAAACACTTGAAAGTTGGACAAGGAGCTTCCACATTGATGTTTCCTTCACTCATCTATCGGATGCATCGTGCCTGTTCTATTGTAGATATCATATAACCTCACATTCAGGCTAAGTAAAAAAGAAAGAATTAGACATAAGCTACTGTATGGTTGGCTAATATTCACAATCAAATGGTGAAAAGAAAAAACCTTTATGAGCCAGAAATCCCTACAACCATGCTTATGGGAAAGTCGCAGAAACTGATCTCTTTATAGCTGCACAACATTATCAACAATCTATCGATCGCATTAGTACCTAAATTTATTACACATGGGCAACAAGGGCATCAGCACTTAAAAAATGATAAAAAAAAAAAGTTTCATGTTTTCTCAGTTGGAGTAAGGTGTTCCATCTGTTCTGCAAGGTTATTTATCTTGTTCCCAGTCCACCAAAGTTTTCCAAAGCCTCTGGACTTACTCTCATTCTTTCTACCATTATCAGAATCCTTTCCTTCAGATGCAACTTTTGGAATATCGGATGAACCAGGATTCTCAGTCAAGAATTGTTCCCAAAAGCCATCATTAGCCCCGTTGCGCGCAATTGCAGTAGTTTCACCAGCTTCTTTTCTTGATGCAATGGAATCGGAAGCAATACTTCCAACAGGCTCCGAATTCATGTCAATAACATGAGACTTGGACTGATGATTCCTATCTAGTTGTATGGGAGTAGGTGGGCTTTGAATGTCTTTTTTGGTTTGATTCGACCTCAGGTTAGGTAGAAAGATAGTTTGATCAACATCGTGAATGGTCCTCTCCCAAAATGTTAGGGATGAATCTAACTTGTCAAGCTGCTCCATGTTTAAGTCTGAGGTTGAAGAATAATCTATTTGCTGTTTTGACATTGAATGGGAATGCTCTGCTAGATCATCCTCAGCACTGGATACATTGCAACAGTAGGTGACTGTTGCCAACCTCCTCTTTCTATCATGAGAATCCGATTCCGGCACAAAATAAATCGTCAATTCTGGTTTCTGCAAAACACGAGCGACATTAGAAAGCAATGTTTGCTGCTGTTGCTGCATACACTGAAACCGATCCTTCATCAATTGCATTTGCAACTGCAAATCACGATGCTCTTGTTCATGTCTCTGCCACTCCAGAAGAAGCTTTTCATTAGTGTGCTTAAGCCTCTCAATCTCTTCCTTGAATCTCTTCCTTTCAAGATCCAACAATGGAGGTGGAAGTCCTTGTCCTTGAACATTCTGCAACGAATGAGTATGAACTGGTTTTCGCCTGTGGATGTTCCGCAAAAGGTCTGGCCGACCCTTCTCAAAATCCTCATTTGCAAATTCCCATTTTTCTGGATCCACTTTCCTAAAACCCTATTCAAATCAATAACTAATCAATAAAAGAAATCTGAAACGGATTGCTTATCAGTAAAATGAACTGTGCATAGGTAGACTTAATTACTGACTTACATATGTATTAAGCTGTCTAATGAAGCTTGAGAAATTGTTATGCTTGAAGAATCTTGGCAGCAGGTCGCTCGAGAACTCCAATGGGTTCCATACAATAAAGCTCTTATTACCTGAAGTCCAGGATACAACTGAGTCCGTGGAAGGATCATTGACCATCTCGTAAGTCTTTGTCAGGAAAGGAGGCAACGTATTCGAACTGCCCTGCGCTTCGTCCATCGACCTAAATCTTAAAACCCCCAATCACAAACCATAAAGTACTAAATTCAAACCCACGGAATAAACCCACTTTACGTAAACTCAGAATTCCAAGGAAGACAAAGAAAATTGAACAAAAATTCAGAACCAAAAACTCAATTCTCCGCCTCAGCTTTCAGAGGATTGATTGAACCTAAAGAAACCGTTACATCCTCCAAACAAAATAAAAAACCTCACAGGGGTTTACCGAATTGGAATGACATAGATGTTTCTCAGAAAGTATTGGATGCTAAGAAACCCTAAAAGCCCTTGGATTTCCCGCAAGGTTTCCAAATTTCCACCAAACTGAAACTTCTATGAAAGTTAATCTCCCTGCGGTCAACTTTAGCAGAAAATTCAGGCTCGACAAAACCAAATAATTGGGAAACATAAAAATCAAAGGCCCATGGTTGCAGTATTATGAATCTTTGCGTAGTCGTTACAAAAAGAAGTCGTCAGCTGAAGAAAAAGACGATTACCAAATGCCGAGCTTTCACTCCCCCATAGCTATAATCGGTCAGCTCCTAGATTAACAGACAAATTAGCAGTCCTCAGTTTATCATACAGACACGAAATCATATCAAAATGCCCCCAAAAACAATCATCGGAAAAAAAGGCAATTCCCTTTTTCGGGGAGATAACGCGATTGGTATGACAATCAAAGTTTTTTCTATTCTTTTCTTTTCTTTTCTTTTTTTTTTTAGGAAATATAAAAATCGTTCTTTTTTCTTTTAATATAAATCACTTTTAATTCTAATTTATGTAACAATTTATCATCAACTTTAGCGAAAAACTATCTAATTCATTTTAATAAATCATACTACAAAGGTTAGGTTGTTGTATAAAATTCTCTCCTACATTCATCTTTGTCTTAAAAAAAAGTTACTATTAATAATAAATCATTACAATATTTTTTTTAAAAATAAATATTAAAAATTTAAAATACAAAGAATATATCATCACGAGCTATAGTTTAACGAGAGTGAATATAGATCCATTGCTATATAATATGCATTAACAATTGAGAAGTCTGTTGTTCAGAAACTTTTTGATATTATAGATTTGTCTTGATAAATAGTTATAGTTTTAAAAATGGTTAATTTTCTGAAAATTTTGAATTAAAAATTTTTAAGCATTTAATTTTAGAAATTGTACTCATTTATTTTTTTGGATTTCAAATAAAAAAAACGTATTAATTTGGCAAAGAAAGAAAAGGAAAAGGAAGTGGTAGCGGAAGTGGCGAAGAAGTTGAAATTTTAACGGCCGGATGATGATTGCATGGTACCTGACATGTCCTTTATTGCGGCCAGTACAATATCGGGCCTAGGGTTTTCTTCAATAAATAAATAATAATAATAATAATAATTTATTATAAATATATCTCTCTCTATATATATTTTGACTGATGTTTAAATATATTTTGGTTTCTATACTTTTAATTTTAGTTTATTTTAATTCGTATATTTTTAAAATATTCATTTTGATCTTTATACTTTCAATAAGTAACTATTATAGTTTCTCATTCTGAAGGAATCAATATGATCAATTTTTGAAAATCCGATGACCAAAATGAACTAAACTTGAAAGGATAAAGACTAAAATGAACATTTTAAAAATATAGAGACGAAAATGAACCAAAGTCAGTATAAGGATAAAAAAATAGTATTTAAACCATATATATGGAATTTCTACACATATAGTCAAATAAATAGGTCGAATTAAACAATTATCTCCACTTTACTATTTTTTACACAAATAACCTAACATGTTATTATTTTTCACAAAAGTTTGACACAATTTACCTTCTCATTCCTCCTTAGCATTCAATTATTTACATTTTAATCTCTCATATTCATGCTCATCTTCCCTCATCGTGCTTGCGCTCTCATTTTATTATTCCAAATAGTGCTCTCACATTAGGGCTCTTTCTCCCCAACTCTCTTACACTCACACTTCTCTTCTCTCTTATTGACACTTTCACTCCTCATAATCACCACCTTGGAAATAAAAAGAGAGAGAGAAAGCATTGGCAAGTGGCTTATGGCATCAACAAAAGGTTATAGTTCATTGTATTTCAAAAATTGGGTTAAACGACATTTTGGACTTGAAATTAGGATCATGAGTACAAAAATCTCTAGAAATTTATAATGGGTGTTATTTTTAGTATAAATAATCAATCATGTAACATTTTCTAAAACTAATTGCAGATTTAGAATATTTGGGGGAAAATTCGGTTGCCATTTTATTTTTATTCCTAAAATGGCCTTCATTTTAAATGGAAAAGCAAACTATCTAACGCGAGATTTAGGGAAGATATTTTTCACATCTTCGTAAATGTGCTGCACGATTCTCTCTCTTTTTTACAGCTTCATCAATGTTATGTTTCGCAAGATTTAAAGAATGAAATCGATGTTGGTCTTATCTCTTCGTGTAATCAATCTCTGAGTATTTGAATATACAATTTCGATTTTCCCATCTATTCGTCCATCAATTTTTTCTTGCAATTTGGGATTTCTACTTGCCATTTGAGATTTTGGTATGTTTAGATTTTATCTTAGTTTTCTCGGATTTATTCTTAGTTTTTTTTTTCATCCTTTTAATTTTTTTTTTTTTTAATCAAATTTTGTTTCTCCTCCCAGTTCTAGGTCACGATTCTTCCTCAATTTTTGGATTCGATTTCATTTATGTTTTTTAAATTTGTTTTAATTTGTGCTGCTGTAAGCTTCATTCTGTTTAGTTGTAATTTGTTGATATTATTAGACAATTTGATGATTTCTACAAGTTACATCTACTTTGATATTTCCTTTTAGGTTTCATGAGTTAATTTCTACTTTGGTTTGAGTTAATTTTTGTTTTGGTTTAGATTTAGTTTTTTTTCCAAGCGGTCATGAACTTCCCAATACGAGCATATCACTGATGTACTCATTTCAATATAGTATACTAATATGAGTCTACTACTAATAGATACATATCATAGTCTATCAATGATATTAGTATATCACCGATAAACTATATTTTCTATTTATTATCAAGTCTATTAATGTTATGAGTATAACATTAGAGTGATAACTATAGTTTGTGTTTCTTTTCGTGATTTGAAAATATGCTTAAGCTTGCAATAGTGGTGTTTCATAGGAGATGATGGGATGATAAATATAATTATTTGAATTACAAGACTAAATGTGTGTTGGTTGATAGCTTGTAGAAATACAAGCTGTTGTAGACTTCTACTTAGAATTATGAGGGTTGATCAGCAGAACATGCATTAATTTTGCTAAGAATTCATGTAGAATAATGTGCTTGCGTTGATCAACATTAAAAATCCCCGCTAACTCTATATCATGCGTTATTTTGCGTTAAAATGTCTATTTTGTAGTTGTCGCAGGAATCGATCACATGCGTTGATCCCAAACCATCACAAAGTTGATCACATGCGTTGATTTTAATGAAGAAAAATTATTTCCATGAAATGCCGCAACTACAGTGATAACCATGATAGGAGGATGATTACAAAGTGGGTGGAATGCATTGATACTTCAGAAGAAACAGAGTATCAAAGAGATAAGATCACGATGACATTTCACCTACCTTGATAGGAATGACAGTGATTCAGAGCGGCATTACCAAAGCCGTCGGCATTTGAGCTCTTTAAATAGAGCCTTGAAGCCCAAATTCAAAGTATTCGGGACTTTTGCCTGGAGAAAATTCCTGTGATCACAAACGAGAGCATGAGGAAGAAAGTCTTTGAGAGTTCTTCACTTCCACAACTTTCTCTGATTGACGACCGGAGCTTCGTTGGAGATAGATCTCGAGAGGGACTACTTCACCGGCCATCCATTGCACCATTGACAATCTTGATACATATCTGATGGAAGCAAGAGATTGCCTACATCTAACCATCCATCTCTCTTTTCACCTTTGTATTGTATTACATTTTGGCTTAAGACATTAATACATTTTATAATCAGTGCATCTCTTTAATTCCTTCAACATCATTTTTATCATTTTCTTCTACTTTATCATCTTTTTCTTTCACCGCAATGAGTTAAGTGCAGATTGCAAGAGTTATCGCATACTCAATCATGCGGCATAGATATATGACGCATGTAGCAAACCACCGAGAGGTGTGCGTTGTGCGAGTATAGTGAGTCAATCCTGTTCTTAGTGCGAGGCTATTGCAATACTTGTTTATGAGCAGAATAACTATAACCAACTGCCTGAGAGGGTAAGTAGTGAAACTCGCTAAGCAAAGTAAGCAGTGCTCTTAGAGATAGGAATAACCTTATGCTCAACGCAACCATGCGTTATAGAGATATAAGCATGTGGTTGATCACCGAGAGGTGTACAATGTGTTAGTGTGGCCAGATGGGATTATCCTTGCGACCAAACTTAAGGACTTGGTGAAATCTCCTCCCCAACCCTACTTCTCCATGCATCTCATTATGTGTTAACAGTTGCCGCATCTCTATCGATTCTCATAGTCAAACTTCAATTGTTCAGTCTGTTTAGCTAGGAGTAGGAGTAGCACATAGTAATAAGCTTTTTTCCTTTTATTTTTATTATCCGCCTCAAATGCATTACTTTACAACCATTTTTTAGTTGCAAGTACCCGTGTTCGACCTCGGATCATCCCGAGAAACTTGTGATCTCGTTATACTTGGCGAGAGAGTAAGAAAACTTGTGACAGGAATGCTTGGTCATTGCATACACGGTTAACGCATAATGCATATTCTTCAAAGTAATGCATGATCAGTGCATGACCATCAACGCATATCCATAACTCAAACAAATTAAAAGTTTCCTCGCATCATTGGTCGATGAAATTATGTGTTTTTAGAATTTTGTGAGTTTGATATTAAAGGAAATTCAATTGGATGCATCTCTTTCTTCAATACAATTTTCGATCTTATTGGATTTTGGTATCAATGACATTCAAATTGTGGTTGAAATTCATGAAGATAACGATGTTGCTTGGTTTTTGAATTTAGTTAAAGAACAAAATACAAGACATCAATTAGTTGTTCATACCACTTATATGCTTTTAGAAGGCGTTTCCAATAGTGGAATTGATAAGTTTCTATGTGATGTGTCTTCTCCTTCTCCAATTAATGATGATTTCAACATTCTAACGGATGTTCATATTAGTAGCTTGTCTTCTACATTCGATTTGAAAGAGAAGGATATATTTTCTAGTAAGAAAATAGTATCAAAGTCCTTTTACTACATTGCTATAAAGAACAATTTTGAGTTCAAGACCGTGAGATCAAATTCTAAATCAATTGTGTTGAAGTACTAACAAGATGATTTTCAATGGTTCGTTTGTGCATATCATTATAAGAGTGGGGAACTATGGAAACATAAGAAATATATTGCTAATCACAATTGTTCTATAAATGCTATTCAAACTTCTCATAGACAAGCATCTTCATCATTGATTGGTGATTGTATGATAAAAGATTTTAGCCTTTGTGATCGTTTGACTTTGGATGATATTATGATTCACATGTGCACTAAATTTGGAGTAAATGTTAGCTACTATAAAGCTTAGAGGGTGAAAGAATATATTATGAAGTCATTGAATGGTGATGCAAAGGAATCTTATGCTTTAACCCCAAATTTTTTTTTATGAAGCTAAGAAATGAATTCAGGTTTGTTTTCTCTCCTATCCTTTATATATCACCAGTGAAGTTTTCAATGAGTATGTAATCAGTATTTGATAGACTTGTTTAACTGATTTAGTCTATCACTGATATTGGTCTACAGTGTAGACTTTATGGTAAATGAGCATATCATTGATCTACCACTGATATTTGGTCTATCACTTATAGACCTATTATAAAACAACATGTAATTAGTCTTTAATATACCTTTTTTTTTTTAATTTTTTTATTGCAAGTTCATTCATTGCGTATGAAGTTGGTTTTGAGGGAAATTTTGAGTATTGTTTTGTGGCAATTGGATCGTGTATTAAAGGGTGAAAATATTGTAGGCCAAACATATCAGTTGACGATATATTTTTTTTGAAATGTAGATATGGTGGAACTCTTTTGATGGCGTCAACATTGATGATAAAAATCAGAGTTTTCTTCTTGTCTTTAGTATTGTAGACTCAGAGCATGATGCATCATAGAAATAGTTTTTTGAGAATATAAATAGAAGTTTAGGGGATCGAGCATATTTAGTTATTATATCTTATCGACATTTAAGCATTTTAAAAGGTGTTCAAAACGTTTTTTCACCTGTTGAATATTGTGTTTGTTTGTAACATCTTTTGAGAAGTTTAAAGATGACATATAAGGACTCTTCTATTGATAATATGTTTTTTAGATGTGGAAAAGCATATATTATTGCTGATTTTGTATTAAATATGAGATGGATGGAGGTTATATATTTTAATATACGAGACTATTTTAGTAAGGTTGGTTTCGAGAAGTGGGCTCATGCGTATTGTAGAAGGATAAGATATCAACTGATGACTACAAACGTTTCAGAGTGCTTAAATGCAGTTCTGAAAGAGCCTAGAGATTTACATGTGGCATCACTACTCGATTTTATTAGACAATTACTTCAAAAATGGTTTTCTGATAAAAGTAAAGTTGCATATTGTATGAAAATTATTTTAATTAGTTGGGATGAGGGAGAATTATGAACAAAACATTAGATTTCAAGAAATTTTTCGATAATTCTTACCTTTTTTCGTGCATAATATAGCAAAATCTATCAATGATTGACTCTTATCAGGGATACGCTTCTATCTGATAGACTTCTATCATTGGTAAACTCAGATAGTTGGATCTTAATTAATTTATTGTCTATGTGTATCATTTTTCTTAGGTTAATGCAATTAATGATGTTGAATTTCAAGTGATCAATGGAAGTATTCAATTTATGGTATATTTAGATACCAAATCATGTACCTGTCGTGTTAGGGATCTTGTTGAAATTCTATATGCCCACACACTTGTTGTTCTTTGTGGGTGTAATATGAATACTTACTTTTTTGTTTCTAAGTATTTTTTGTCACTTTGATTTCATGTCATGATAGTTTTGTTCGTCTAGTTGGAACCATGCTAATTGGAAGCCTACAAGGATTGACATGTATATATTACCTCTAGTTGTTAAGCATCCAGTAGGCCGGCTTTGAAAACAAAGAATATTATCAATTGATGAGCAAAAAAGTCAGACAAAGTGCAGTCGTTATCGTCGTGCTGGTCACAGCCGTAGAAAGTGTAAATTTTTACCATTTATACAATGATGTAGCATTTACTCTATGATTGTTATAGATGTGAACGTATATGTGGCCACCATTTACAATGATGTAGCATTTTTTTTACTATCAGTGTGATTGTTATATTGTTCATAAGAACATAATATTCTGCTTGAGGAATATAGAACATTTTCTTTCCATTTTTGTCAGTAGTATATATATTCACTTTACTTCTGATTCAATGTGAAGTTGTGTCATTGAATTCTATCACTTACAGACTTCAAGACCCATTAAATAATACCATTTGTTTTTGTCCTTAGAACTTTTTCTCAATAGAAAGTGAAAATATTTCTACATATTTTTATAGAATAAAAACACAAAATCAAGTACACATAAAAGAAAGCAACATCAATTTCAAGTAATATTACTGTGATTTTTATCATTGATATTGGTCTATCACTGAATTAGTTACCCAATACATAATAATAAGAGTTTAGTTCTTAGAACTTTAAAATAAAAAGGACAAAGGGACGTAATTTGCAATGATTCAACTAATGAGCCAATATTTTTCTATATTTATGTGCAAAATCAACTACATATAAAGTTAATGTCATTGTGAAATCTATCATGGATCTTTTCTATCACTGATATTATTGTATCCACAAAAACTAAGGTACTATAATAACCACAATATTAAAGTACTACAGTATCCATAAAACTAAATCACAACTACATTATTAAATCTGGGAGATTTTTAAATCAAAATTAGGGGCACAATCCTTGATTCTAGGAGAATGTCTTGTTTATTATGGAGAAGCGTTTTTATGATGTTTTGCATTCTTTTGTTCTCTTGCAATCTTCTGATCATTTGCATTCTCCAATATCTTCTTTGATGGTTTAGGCTGTCTCTTCGGTCTAACATTTTCAAAATTTATTCTTGTATTTGCCTTTTCTTGAATAACCTGAAATGTCAATACTTAATTATAAGTTTAGAAATATATATTTAGTCTATAAGTCATAAAGCAATATAGGAAATGTGACAATAGTTATACCTTCACTTTTTTCTTTGTCATGCACTAATTTTGACATTTTTTCATGTTCATTATGTTCTTTCTCGTTGTCTTCAATCTTTTATTAGTGTTGTTGGGTTTTATGCCCTAAAACTCGTAGATAGTAAATGTTATCGATTAACCGTCTTCAATAAAGATTTATTGATGTTAATTCAATAAATGTTATTGATTGTTTTGTATTCTATTTTGTCTTAATAACCCTAAATCCAATAAACTAACATCTAAGGCTACACTATAAGTCTTGAACTATATGTGGAGATATATAGAGATTAATGTTCAAGAAATAACCTAAATGGTCGATAGTTTATAGATAAGGTTGGGTACTTTATCTTGGTGACACTCTGGATATAACCCATTTTGTATTTGATACAAACACAATGATTCAAAACGTTCATATAGGTGACATGCAAGTAAAGGTATCTTATGCAATGAGTTTGCATAAGACGGACCGTGAATAGTAACCACTAGATGTAACACCGTTAACTAGTTTGGTTCCTATTTCAATTGGATGACCTAGGCAAATTAGGCTTAATCCTGAGTGTATTATGAACTCCTGTTCATGAGGGATTGTCCTTTGATTTGTATGGGTGAGAGTGGCTAATTTTTTGACTCAATAAGCCTACCATTTTGGGGACAAAACCGAGTGAGAAACTGGGAATATAATAATATAAGATGGAACTCCCTCATTCCTGACTTTAGGGTAAGTAGATGAGTGTTCCCTTAAGTGGTGTCTCTGGGACTTGAACAAAGAGCCTTACCCTCTCATTGACCCGAAAGGAGTTTCTGTTTATTAGTTGGACCATAAACAAGTTGTTCATTAGAGGAGCACTAATACTTAAGAATATCCAAGGGTAAAACAGTAATTTAACATAGCAGGTGTTATGGACACTCGTGAAAGACTAACTTGATGTTATTGGTCTATATCTGTGGACATAGAAATATATATGCCGTGAGAAGAGTGCAGTTGTGGGTCTTTAGATGAGTGTACCCACAGTTAATAAATATTAATTAATTTGGTTAATGAGTTTACCAATTAATCTCCTATCGTTGGAGCTTCTGATCTGCAGGTCGACTAGGTCCTCTTGTTAGCTTGCTAATCATTTGCACCAATTATGTTCTTCCCTGAGGCAGACTGGTTGGAGCAGAGTTATAGGGTTGAAAATGAAGGGTTATACTTACGATAAAGAATTAAGGCAACTAATGATTTATTGACCAAATAAATGTTAATTAAATATTATATGAATAAGGAGTTATTCTGGGATAATGATTGAGAGTGTCTCACTTCAGTGATAGGAATAAATGTATACCCTGAGGTGGCATTTATTCCAAATCACTGAACTTATCAATGCAAAATTCAATTATGTTAGGGTTCATTAATCTTTGCTAAATTGATTGGATTAAAATGAAAAATGATTTTTTTGCACAAAATGTCTAATATAAGTAATGAGTTTTTGTATCTACATGTCTAGCTCAATCGTTACTTTGCTTGGCGCCGAAAAATTAACTGGGGAAACTTATACAACTTAAAAAAATACGATGAATACAATTTGGTAAGGGATGAACTCAAATTCGTTCTCACGGAGGAATTTCCTTCAGTCCTGGGCACAACGCATCACAAAGTGTTCATGATGCTTATGAGAGGTGGACTAAGACCAATGATAAGGAAAAGGTCTATATTTTGGCAGGCATATCTAAAGTTCTGACCAAAAAGCATGAGACCATGATCATTGCATACCAGATCATGAAATCATTCCGTGACATGTTTGGAAAACCTTCCTCACAAGCCATGTACGATGCTCTTAAGTTCATCTTTAGTGCGTGGATGTTTGAAGAATCATCTGTTAGGGAACATGTCCTTAACATTCAATATCGCTGAGATGAATTGAAGTCTCATAAATGAGCCTAGTCAGGTGAGCTTTATCATGCAATCACTGTCGGACAACTTTCTGCAATTCTGTAGCAGTTGTGTTATAAACAAATTTGACTACAACCTCACCACCCTCTTTAATAAGCTACAAATTTTTTAGTCTTTAATGAAAGCCAACAGAAATAATAGGGAGAAAAATGTTTTCTCCTACAAGAAAAAGTTCATCAGAGGTTTGACCTATGGAACTAAATCTATGCCTCTCTCTTCATCTGGTATGAAGAAGTGGAAAAAAAAGAAGGGAAAAAAAAGATAAAACATAATTTGATAACAAAAGATAGATTCAAATAGATATTGTTGGAGAAAAATCAGGGAGAATCTCAAATAAGGTTAAAATCACATAATTTCATATTATAATTATATTGTATGTGTAAATGTAGATTATTTAATATCATAACTTCAGGTTACAATTATATTGTAGGTGTAAATGTATATTAGTTAATTTTCGAGCCCACTGAGGGTAAACTGGAAATACATTAACTTTATATTACATTTTGAAGTTGATAACAACATATTTAAACTAATAAAAAAAGATTTAGATAAAATTAAATCTAGTAACAAAAAGTTGTACCAATTGAAAAATAATTAGATAAACCAAAATTGCTAATAATGTGTTCAAAAGATCGAAGAGAATGTTCTGTTTTTGCTAAATTATTATTTCAATATAGTGTATTTGCAAGATTCACAAGTACATTAGAGAGTAATCAATCACTACACAAAAATCATAACTTTGATTCTCTAACGTCTCCGGCAACCGCAGAAGTTTTAATTTATCGTAGTATCTAACTCTAATTCTCTCCAATGAACAAAATTTCATCTTCTTTGGCCAAAAAAAAATTGATTATAATAATGAACCAAAAGAAGACTAAATTGTCATACAAGAACAAATGAAGAGGAAAAGAGGAAAATCGATGGATGATAGACAGAATCATTTGGTAAAATCAAAATATAAGAATGAAAAAAGATTGAAATTAAGAAGCAAAAAACAAATGTGTAAATTTAATCTTACTTATGCGTTAATAATAAACACATAATTTTTAGATAATGAAATGTAAAATAACCAAAAATGTTTTCGGAATGTTAACAATTGTATAATAATATAATAATATTATAGGAGATAAAATGAAATAAAAATATACACTAAAAACTATATAAAAATATGGGGAAAAAATAAAATTGAATCTAATAACCATATGAATAAACAAACAAAAAAAAATAGATAAAATTGAATATTGTAATAAATAATCAAAGAAATTGAATAGTTAGATAAAATCAAATATGTAGAAAAAGAATAGATGCCAAACAGATATTTGGGGAGAAAAATCTTGAGAATTATTTGTTTAAATGGAAATCACTCACACTTTTACAATTTAGGGTTTCATTTATTTAGTTTTTTTATTGAATCAATTGGTTTGAAATCCAATAACTCGATAATAGCACTATATTCATAACTATATATCCTTATTTCAACTTCAACAATTACCATGTATTTATAAGAACACGAACCACAAAATAAGCGACCTCATTAGGGACAAAATAGAAATTGGAAAAATATCCCGCACATGATCTATACGTTATTTGCTAAAAATATTATTATTCCCCCCAGCTGAAACAATACCACAAAGTGTTGATCAAATCAATGATTAGACTCATAACGATGAAGAAAGCCGAAACAACATCTCTTCTGCAAAATCTATGTATTATGGATTGAATTTGGATTACATAAAGAGGAAGATGTTCCTTTTTCATTTGAAATTGAACATTCACTGTTCAACTACATTTTTAGTAATCATATCATTTCAATCAACAAACAAACTTCAGTAATTTCAAGTTTCTTCTCTACTCAGATATTGCTTCACAGCATCCCTCATATCATCATAACATTCACATACCTCAAAAAACTTTACCAATTTCCGAAGCTCCATGTCCGTCGGATCGTCGATGAACGACGGAATCGGAATCGCATTTTCCGGTTGAAAAACGTAAGCATTCGGATTATCATCCACAATCACTACTCTTCTTAAATCCCTCCCAATTTCAGACAAATCCTTCACGTATTTCCCTTCCACCTCCTTGCAAGAATCGCGATACAACCTGTGCGAGATCACCGATTTCTTGTCTAAATGGTTCAGCACGAGCGACGCGTATTCCTTCAACCCCGCTGTGAACACCACGATTTCGAATTTATCCGCTAGGGCTTCCAGAAATTGGTCCACGCCAGGGCGTTTGAGCACATAGAAATTGAGTATTTCGCCGTCGATCTTCGGCCTGACTACGAAATCGAACTTCTCTGGCGGTGGATCGAGTTTGGAATGGACCAGAGTCTCATCGAGGTCGAGGAGAACGGTCCGCTTGGCCGGCGAAATGAGAGGAGGGAGGAGGCCGTTGTCGAAGACTAGGGTTCGGACAATGTCGGGTTCAGAGGAGGTGGAGGCGGTTTTCCTCAAGGATTTGTAGCCTTTGTGGCGGTTGGGGGTGCTGATACGGGCTAACTTGGAGAAGATTTTGAGAAGACGGCGGTGGCAGGTGTAGAGAGAACGGTGGATGGTGGCGACGACAGCGGAGGAGGCATTCTTGATCGGAGACTTGCGGCGGTGGCGGCGGAAGGGCTTGGTGGGGGATCTTTTGATGATCTTGGAGTTGGAGACCATGGTTGAACGTTGAAGGAAGGTGGAAGTTGGAGGAAGAGAATTTGAAGAGTAGGGTTGGGAGGGGATAGCCTTAGCGTTAGGTTCGGTGTAACGGTCGACTGGTTAGGTTCGGAACCGTAGCAAAAATTGAACTCAATAAACCAAAAATTGAACTCAATAAACGAAAGCAGAAACCAGGAGGGTTTTACATTTTTTTTTTTTTTTTTTTTTTTTTTTTACTTTTTAAAGTTTAAAATTGGTCCTTTTTTAAAAAAAAACCAAATAATCACTTAAAACAGAAATTATAACCGTTTAGTGTAAAACCAGCTTGGTTATGACAACAACCAAAGCAACAAAAAGCGTTGCCTTGCCTATACTGCCTACTTCTTTCTTCTCTGGCTTTCTTATCTTTTCTTTCTTTTTTTTCTTCTTTATTCTTACATTTTCAATCTTATTACTTTTTTTATTTATTGTTATGATTAACATATTACTCCAGTACTCTTATTTTTAGTGTTAATTTTGTCAAATTAACAATTGGCATCACATCAATTTTATTTTAGCTTTACCACTTTGGTTCTCCAACTTTGGGGAATGTGTTTGCTTATTTTAGCTCCATAGTAGGTTTTGAACTTTCAAAGTTTTTATTGATTTGTTTTCTTTATTTTTATAAAGTTTCTATTAGCACATTCATTGCATCATTTGAAGATTATTGATTTTGTCAAAAATTTAGCGTTTGATGGTGTAATGTTAATTTAGTAGAATTACACTTGGATCCATTCAACACAAAATTCAAACTTCAGAAAATTATTAATTAAAAAAAGGTTAAATCAAATCTAATCCATGAACTTTCAAGTGTAAATATGTGTTTAAGGAGTTTTTTTTAAATATAATAAGCATTTAATATGTTCTTGGATTTTCATCTAATAGGTTTTTATACTTTTATTTTAGTGTACTTGACAGATTAAAATTTGTTAAAAAATTAACTAATTTGTTAGAGGTAAAATATTTAACATTATTTAGTTAAAAGAAAAAATCATTCGACCGTTCTCTTTTTAAAAACCTAAGGAAAGTTGTATGTTTGTTGTCTGTTTTTTTTCTAATTTTGAAAATAATCTAATGAAATACTCTCTCAAAATTTTACCTCCAATAATTTTTAAATTGCAAAACTTGCATTCGAATTTTCATCTCTGTTTAAAAGAGAGAAATGTTCTTAAATTTGAAGTAATCACTGTTTTAAAGTTAACAAATGAACGTGGAGAAGCAAGTCTTTCCTGCCATTCAAGAACTCAAAGCTTATTCATTGTTAACACTTTGATTGGAGGAAAATCATCCCAAAAATCTCTGTGAATTGTGGAAGGCCCCATTCATTCAAACAAATTAACTAATGAAAATTTCCATTCCTTAATTATTTTAGTCCATGAAAATAATACAGGGCCAACACCTATTATATGTATTTATAGTTTACAAACAATTTTTGAACCATGAATGAAATGGACCTTGTTTTTATAACAAAAAGGACGAGGAACTAGTATAGTTTAACCCTACAATGTCTTGTCATTTGAAATCTTAACTACAATTTAAACTACTTAATAATAACAATCTCAATCATCTTCTCTTTCTGGAGGAAGGCCGCAGGGTAGTAGCATTTTCTGCCCAAAAAAAGGAAAACAAACCATTCCGTAAGTATGTCCAAAACGATATCCAGAGGAAATATGATGAAATTTTGCCGTCCCTTGCTATGAATGAAAACACTCGGTAAACGATGGGTATACGTATAACCCCACATTTCGAAACTTAAAAGCAACACACGTCCAAATTTATATTACAGCACACAGTGAACGTAGTTGAATCACTATTCTGGTGTAGAATACAATACACATGGATGGGATGAAAAACCAAAAGCAGAGAAATGTATAAAAGGAACAATTACCCAATAATCATATAACTAGGACTGGAGACCCTGTTCATGGGAAGAAGGCAAGTTAACACAGTGCAGCAGATGGTATTGATCATTACATTCAGATGTACAAAAGAATGATAAGCAGAAACAGCCAGATAGGATCAGGATTAACTACAACTACAAGGGATACGCTAGAAGAAACAAAGACACGTCTAAGATAATTCTTTTAACTGAGGAAGTGGTTATGAAAGAAAAAAACTAAGAATGAAACGAGGAAACTCACTAGGAAAAATATGAATAAGAAAACAAAAAGACAAACATATCAACCTGCATAAAGTTGTAGCGTTCCCTCCCAATAGATTCATTTTCTGCTATAGCGAAGTAAGCTAGAATGGGGTAATGCCCAACATAAGATGCATAGCTATCACGCTGAATGTTCACTGCCCACTCACTGTAAGCACGAAGATGTGAATTCAGACATAAAAACTAATACGTAACGCAATATAAGATCAAGACTCAAAAGAAATAGAAAACTAACAATCTGTTTAAGTCGGCATGGCCAGTTCCCACATATTTAGCCTGAAGGTGCTCAAGCTGGGAATTGATGTTAAATCTATCACTGGCCTGAATCAAATATGAGAAACCAACATTAGCGCCCGGCCCATCTAAAGCAACCTCGAGCAATGACAGGAATCCACAAGCAATCTCAAATTTCAAAGATGGATTGCTCATTGCTGATTAAGAGGTTTGGCATCCACCTATGACACTAACCAACTGAATAGTAATTAAGGACTCAAGATAATATTGTTCTAATCAGCCGAAATAAAAAAATAATGAATCAAATTGGAATCAGTGGCAGGGCTTTCTAATTACTAGTCAAGTAAGTGAAACACAACCCAAAATTGGGAACAAAGAAGTATAGTAAACAATAGATAAGAGGTTCATGTGTAGTTCTTACCTGCATGTTTCGCTCGCGAATTGCAATAGACGCGACGAAGCAAAGAAGGTACGGGAGCAAAAGGTCCTGCACAGTCCACTGCAATTTAGGGTTTCATAAAAGAGGAGAGGGCAAAAGAACGTTTTTTTTCGGGTAAGGGATGGCCTTTGTGAGAAGTCAAATGAAATATGAGTATCTTTTTTAAATTAAATGAAAAATGGTTTTGTGCTTATATCAACACCTTTAGAATTTATCTATTTGACCTTGAAAACCATTTGCGCACTATAATCCATAAGTTTTCTTGATCTTTGATACTCAATCCTTGCTCCTCAATTTTCGATACTTGATGCTCTACGCTCTATGCTCTATGTTATATGCTCTATGCTATATACTAGTTACATATTACTCGATCCTCAATACTTGATGTTTGGTGCTTGATGCTCGATGCTTTATACTCTATGCTATATGTTTTGTGTTTTATGCTATATACTAGCTACATGCTACTCGATTTTCAATCATCAATACTCTACGCTCTATGCTCCATTTAGATGTTCACTTGAAGCTCAATGTTCTAATGCTCTATACTCTATGTTTGATGCTCTATGTAAAGAAACAGGAAGAAGAAGAAAGAACAAAAGTAAAAAAAAAGGGAAGAAATGCACAAAAATTCAAAAAAAGAATCGCAGAAAAAAATGAAGATGGAAGAAGAGGAAACTCAGAAGAAAAAAGAAAAAAGAACACGGCAATACGAAGAAAATAGAAGAAAAATGCATTTAGGGTTAAAAGGGTAATTCCACACACTGATGACATAAGCAGAAGGCCAAAATTCATTATTTTTCAAAAAGGTACCCATTTTCTATTTTTGCCATTTATTTTGGGTCATCTATGCCATTTTCCCCAAAAGAACCCCACCTCTGATAGTTTCTTTTAGGCAAACACCAAGCATAACAATGTATCCAAAGTTCAAACTAACAACTGAAAAAGTGTGTTTGTTTCAAGGGTTGGGATTGGATAAGTTATGCATTTTAAGTCCAATCCTTTTTTGGGGCAAGGATCTAGGAAGCCAACCCTTTTCTCCACAAGTTTGAATAGTCAATACTATTCAAACTCGTGGGTTATCATTTTTTTATAATTTAATTTAGGAAGTTTGTCGGCCAACTTTCGGACACCACCTCTAATGCCCATCGTTGGCCAACTCTGACCACCACTTCTGACAACCGTCGACGGCCAATCTCCGGCCACCACTTCCGACAATCCCGTCGATGAACATTTTTGTAAGTAATTCCAAAAAGGCTCTTAGTTTAATTACAATAATACTTTTTAAAATACACGTTCTCTTTCTTCTAATCATTTTTTCGTTTAAGAGTTTTTTTTAATTATTATTATCATTATTATATTATCTTTTTCAATTCTCTCTTTCATTCTTTGGTAAAAAATTAATTATCCTTTATTTTAGGAGATTTCATTTATTTTCTATTTTTACTGGTTGAAAATCGCTTACTTATTTATTGAGATCTCAATTATATGTCGAATATACTAGTAATATAATAAAAAATGTAAATATACATCGCATATACCATTGTTTATTTTTTGGCGTGTTTGCAAATATACTAAAAAATGTAAATATACATCAAATATATTGTTCGGTATATAAGACCATATATTATACAAATTGTATTGTTCATGCACATATTAAATATATACTGATTTTTTTTATAGAAAATTCAAATATATAGTGTTATATATATTAAATATACCTCGGTTTCTCCATCAAAGTTTCTCGTTGATTCTTGTTTTCATTTATCAGGGTAACAATTTTCGAAATTTTGGAGATATTTTCCTTATTTGCATAGGTTCTAAAAAGAAAACTATTTTGAAAAGTTCATAACCACAAGAAACTTCCCTTACATGCTAAGAACTAAAAAAGTAAATTATGCCATTTGTGTAAAATAATAGCTAATTAATATGTAATTATATAATTAGGTATATTTATTTGTGCTATATGTACAGAAAAACCATAATTTAATTTAACATTTTCATTTTTTTTTTGTTGGTCAATTTAAACATATTATTTTTTAAAACATAAAGGATTAAAATGTTGGTAACAACTTAGCGCCAAATAAAAATTAAAACTCAAACTTTATGTTTTTTTCCTCAAATGTAATTTGATAGGAAAAAAATTATAATTTTTTAATAATTGAATTTAAGACTTATACTAGTTTATTTCAATTTGAAGTTAGCATGTTATGGTAAAAAAATGGATTGTTTTTAAATTAGTTCAAGTGACAAAAGTTTATGAAGTTTTATTTCAAAATCTTAAAGAATCAAAATACCAAATTACTAAAACAATAAATTAAATAAAATTATAAAAAAAAATAGTCACATCTCTATTTAAAAAAAAAAAAACAAATAATTTTATAACTTCTTTAGTTTATTTTAAACTTAACTATATTATAATAATTAGATGTGACAAGTTTGAACTAATCTAAAATCTAAACATTGATTAAATACAAAAAATTATTTTACAAACTCAAACTTTATAAATCTACACTTTCATTCTCACACTTCCTAAGCATACACTCCAAATACAAGTTTCTTAAACTCATACTTCCAAAATATGCACTTCAAATATAGCTTAACATTTTTTAACTTAAGATTCCAAACATGCGCACTATTTCCTATAAGATTTATAGCTTATTTCTAATCTAATCGTATAATTTTGAATGTTTTAATATTTCCTTTTACTAACCTTTTGAATATTATATATATATATTTAGATTTTTTTTTAAAAAAAATAATGTTATTTTAATATTTATTGATAAAAATAGGATTGATTTGAAACTATTGACAAAAAATAGAGTTGTGAAATCGTGGATAGGGTCCACGATTTTTGAGTCAGCACATAAATCGTGTACCCGTCAACAATTTAAGGCTAAATCGTGCATCCGTTCACGAATTAAGGCTAAATTATTTTTTTTTTTTCATATTTTCTTCCAACTTCCGTTCAAATTTCTAACAACGAATTAAGGTTAAATCTATTTTTTTTCCACATTTTCTCCTAACTTCTGTCTTCTTTTATTTTTTTTGTGTTTTTTTTTCCATTTTCGGAGAATCTTTACTCTGAAATTCAAATTATTATAAAATAAAAACTGAATCAAATTTCTAGTCACGAATTAAGATTAAATATATTTTTTTCATATTTTTCCCAGTTTTTGTTTCTTTTAATTTTTTTAGTGTTTTTTTGTATTTTTGGAGAATTTTTTAAAATTCAATTTTTTAAAGGTCTATGTAAAATAAAAATTGAATCAAATTTCTAGTCACGAAGGAAGGGTAAATCTATTTTTTTTCACATAGATTTGTTTTAATTTTTTTTCACATAGATTTGTTTTATGGTGAAATTCAAATAGATTTGTTCTCTTTTATCCAATTAAATAAAAAAGCAATAAAAATAATAAAAGCAATAAAAAAATAATAAAAATATGAAACTCGTGGACCCCGTCCACGAGTTTGTTAGGTGACATAAAAATGGTACACGATTTTATTACCCTATTTTTGTCAATATTTTTTCCCTCCACCTTATTTTTGTAATTTCTTTCCTATATACCATATTTTTAACTTATCCCATATTTTTAAGTACAATATGGAATAGGAGGATTTCAATAATTGATTTCGTGATATTTTCATAAGTTAGTTCAATTATGCTCGCTTTGACTTTTGAATGTTGTATTTAATTTTTATGGTTCAGATATAATTTAGTAAATTCTCATTAATAGTTTTTGTCATGACTTTAGAGAGCCATCTATTTTTCTTTTCTTTCTACTTTTGCATTTTTTTTAAAGATTAAATTATAAAACAAAAATGCCATTGAACTTTTACACTTTGTATAAAAAATGTCCCTGAAATTTTAAAAGTTTCAAAAATACCCTTAAACTTTTAAAAAAAAGTTCAAATAATACATTTGCCGTTAGTTTTGGATGAAAATTTTAAAAAATACCTCTGAACTTTCAAAATGTTTCAAAAATATCTTTAACTTAATAAAAGTTCAAAAATACCTTCAATATTGAACAAAAATAGTTAATTCTTAATGACAAATGACTTATTCTTTTTTTTTAAAAAAAAAAAAAAGAAAGAAAATGCTCCCCCTAATCAATTTGTTTGAAGTTTTCTTAAGTTCGAAAAAAACCAATTCTAAAATAAATTATATAAATATCCTCACTTTTTTCATATAGTTACTCCCATATTTCCCTTAATTTTCCAATTCTTAGCTTACACCAATGTTCTCAACAACCAAAATAAAAACAAAAATTTTAAGTTAAAATATAAAATACCACAAAATTTCACAAAATTCCAAAATCAAAATCTACTTTTGAAACATACCAAAACAATAAATAGTCAAATAAAAAAAGTATTGGACTATTTATCGTCCATATAGGAACTCTCAAATTTTCTAATTCTTAACTTATACCAATTTTCTTAATAACCAAAATTTACCAAAGGCTGCGACGTTGAATACCCCCTCACGAAGCGCCTTGGAGAGCAAATTGAAAGGAGTGCCTCTTCATGCCGTATTAAATGGAGAGCGATGTGGCGTCGCAGGAGAGAATTGCAACGCTTACTTAGCAGACAATCTCTATGAATGGTGCGAGGTGTCATGGTGGTACTTCTCTAACCATGCGACACCATGATTCACCCATGATCATGGTCAGCCTTAAGGGATGCTCAAGTCCAATTCATTTTTCTCGAATCTTTGAAGCTTCGTCGGACCTTAGGCGAGATTATTCCATCCTCAACCGAATTGAACTCATGCGGAACTAAACTTCATTCGGCCATACACGTGTCCCATATGTGTTTTCCCTCATGTGCAACTCTAGCCGACTTGCCTCTACTCTAGACCAAGTCTTAAGGCTCGACCTTGCCCATATATAGGCTAAGGTCATTACAATACAACGTTATCGCATCTCTCTTCGTCATCTTGGTTCCCAATAACACGTCCCCCATACTCCTACATCGCTTGCGAACTTCGTCGGGATGAGTTCTGACCCGTTGGGCTAAAACAGGCTTATAACCCTTTTTCGAGGTTTACCGGGTGATTCGGATACTCATCGGAGCTTTCTGGGACATAACAATGCTTACCGGGCTCTACCGGCCTACTTCGGCGCCTAACGAGCTTCTACTAGCCTAATAGTTTCCTATCGGACTTTACCGAGCCATTATAATGCTTACCAGGACAACTTGAGCAAGTATCGGCCCAATCGAGAACTATCGAGTCCCACTGATGCTTTAGGATGGCATCCCGAGTGTCGGGATGTCATCAACTTTCTCTTTCTCACTCGGACACGCTTATCAAGAACCATCATCAACCGACCCATTGGCAATAATCCAACTCGGGACTTCCCGAACATCCATCCATCCATCCAGACATAATCGAGACTTAGGCCCTTGTCAAATTAAAACGACATACCGGGTGCTACATCGAACCTCCCATCGAAAGGGGCGCAATGCTGGCACACCCATGCCGTCCGACACCGTCCATGAGATATCATTCTCGATGGAAGACGTCAAAGACACTTGTCTTACAACGCTCGCCCACGCCATGACACATGCATGTGCCATGAGGTAGCTCACTTAGGCCACAGGACTCAGGGGTGGTGGAAAATTGACACCATGCCTCCCCCTCTAGTGCATTCTGAATATTTTCCTCTTTACCACCCATGTATATCAAATATGGCGAACTGTCACTCACCAACGTAGAGCGCTTGTCTGAACTTCGATTGACGTGAAATTCGACATGCTTGCATATCTTATCGATATGCATCTAACTCTAGAGCCGCTTGTCCAAACTCGCGACGAAACCCCACCTTTCGAGGTCATGGCACGGGGCCTTATTTGGCCCCTACGGAGCTTGTCACTGATACCACCGATCACACGATTGCGTGTCTTTTTGCTTAATGTTCAACGTGGCATACTTGCCCACTTATGTTGGTGTGTTGGATGATGCACCGTCCTCCTCGGTCACATCACAACACTTCTCTTGGCCCTCTGTCTTTACTAGATGTGTCGACACTCACGTGTCGCCACTACACTGTTTGCACAAGTGGGGTCACAATCTACTATCTCAAAGTTAGATTGTGACACAGGGCACAAATGTCGTAGCACTTGCACAACGTCGTGCCTCTCCTTGCTCGATTTCACCATTTTGTCTCCTGTTGCTTGTTAATTGCTCCATTTAAGCCTGAATTGCATCTGAAATGTCTCGACGGCTTCTTTTGCTCGATAATCTATCTAAGAACTAAAATAAATATTAAATTCTTAAGAACCAACATAATTTAGGCTGATACTTTTGACTTTTATCATTTTGGTATGTTTCAAGAGGAGATTTTGATTTTAGAATTTTGTGAAATTTTGTGGTATTTTACGTTTTAACTTAAATTTTTATTTTTTATTTTGGTTGTTGAGATCTAAGAATTGAAAAATTAAGAGAAATATGAGGGTCGCTATATGAAAATAATGAGAACATCTTTATAATTTATTTTAAAATTGGTTCTTTTCGAACTTAAAAAAACTTCAAGCAAATTGACCAATAGGAGCATTTTTTTAATGTTTTTAAAATTATGAAAGTTACTTTTGTCACGAGAAATTAACGGTTTTTGTTCAAATAATAACGGTGGAGGTATTTTTTTAACTTTTATTAAGGTAAGGGTATTTTTGAAATGTTTTGAAAGTTTAAGGGTATTTTTGAAACAAAACTTTAACAATTTTCATCCAAAACTAACAACAAGGATATTTTTTTTAACTTTTTTGGAAAGTTTAAGGTATTTTTGAAACTTTTGAAACTTCTTAGATATTTTAGACACAAAGTGTAAAGTTCAAAGATATTTTTTATAATTTAACCTTTTTTTAACTAAACCTTAAACCCTAATAATAATAGTCCACCAGCAGTTAGCCACATACAATATATCATATTATCATAAACTAAACATACTAACTTAATAAAAAAAATAATAATAAATAAATAAAACATACTAATAAAAAAAAATATGGGAGTGTACAAAATCTATATTTTAAAAAATTTATTTTCCTATTGTTAAAGATGGCGTGTCATCCTACCTGTGTTGCGTTGTTCTTGCGCCCTACGTCTGTGCAATGGGTGAGAGTCTGACTCTGAGAAGTGAGAAACATGAATAAATGAGAGGAAGACCATTATGATTTTATGAATGAATTTTCAAGTCTTCCTCAGAACTTAGATTGGAGGCAGCTCCATGATCAAATTACTTGATGCTTTCCCCTACCTTCTCTTATCCAATACTGCGCTCATCATGGGAAAACTTCCAATCAAGACCTAGAAGAACTTTGGACAATGATTCAACTTGCATTAGTTTAAAACTGAACATATCAGAGAAATCTCCCACCTCTGTTACCAGTAATCTCCACAGGAACAAATTCCGTTATTGAAATGGTGAAATCGACTGTTATCCCTCACAACTATCTCCCGCCCAACTATCTTTGAAATGAACTTTGTTGCCGTGTGACAGTCGGTACACACGCGTAAGTTCTTCGTCACACGAATTGTGGTCCCAACTGGCGTGTTAATGATACCAAACACAATGGCAAGCCTCTCACTATGGCTGCAAAGCAAGTATTTCTTTTGCTCCTCTTCCACATCATGATGAACCTCACTTGTATCTGGCACATACCCTTCTTTTTCCATCAGCTCCATTAGAACTTCCATGGCTTCTCTTATTTTCTCATAACAAGGATGAGATCTATCTCCAGCCATGAAAGCATGTACCTGGTTTTTAATTTCAATCCAGCTGCAGGCTGGCGTCTTTCTCATGCCTGTGCGCCTCAATGAAGCTCTCCATTTTGCTGCCTCTTTCCATTTCCTTGCAGCAGAATATATGTTTGCTAGTAATACATGAGCTCCTGTATTCTCTGGATCGACTTCGAGAATTCTATTAGCTACCTTTTCGGCCATATCGACATTTTTGTGAACTCGACAAGCAGACAACAATGTGGACCATATACTCCCAGTTGGTCCCATATGCATCCCACAGATAAAGTCATAAGCTTCCTCCAGCCTTCCAGCTCGTCCAAGGAGGTCTGAAACAGCAGCGTAGTGTTCCACTCCTGGAGCAATCCCAAAATCTGTTGTCATGCTATTAAAGTATTTCCAAGCTTCATCAACTAATCCGGCATGGCTACAGGCTGTTAATACAGCAATGAAGACCACATAATTTGGTTTTATTCCTTCTGTTTCCATTTGTTCAAATAATTCAATAGCATCAAGAGCATAACCGTGCAAAGCACATCCCATAATCATGGCAGTCCAGGATACCATGTCCCGTAACCTCATCCTATCAAAGATCTGCCTGGCCGTCCTAATGTTTCCGCATTTTGCATACATGTCAACGAGGGAACTTGCTATGAATATGTTGTCGTCAAAGGCATTCCTTATGATGTATCCATGGAGCTGCTTCCCTAGATGCAATGTTGTCAAGTGAGCGCAAGCTGGCAATATACTGGAGAAGGAATAACTCTTGGGCTTGATTTTAGCCATCAACATTTGGCGGAAAAGTCTCAGACCTTCATCAAATAGACCATTCTGCACACACCCTGCAATGATAGAATTCCATGAAATCCCATCACGTTTAGTCAAGAGACTAAATATCCGACAGGAATCTGCTACTCGTGTGCACTTTGCATACATATCAATTAAGCTGCTTGTAACATATATGTCTGCATCAAAACCCTGTCTTATGGCACATCCATGGATCTCTTTTCCTTTACCAATTTCTACATACTCCGCAATAAGAGGAAGTATACTGGACAAAGTAAAGGAATCAGGTTTCAAATTGGCATCACCCATCTCTCTAACCATCGTTAAAGTTTCTTCATACAAACCATTCCGAGCATTTCCAGCAATTACGGTGTTCCATGAGACAATATCCCTTTCAGGCATCATCTCAAAGATCTTTCTCACGCTGTCCTCACTTTTTGAATGAGAAATACCTCTGATTTGTTGCCTAAGATTGCAGGCTTCCAATTCACTATATTTATTTCTCAGTTTGTAGTCTATTTCAAGAACTTGTGCTTCAAACCCCCTGCTTCCCCAAGAAACATCATAATGAAATGCTTCAGTGTCACTCACTTTTCTCCCCTCATTACCAACTAAGACAGAGGCAGTTCTAACACTTCGTGTTCTTTTAGTCATTTCATCGAACACTTCACCTGTACCAAGCCTCTGCCTCCCACTCTCCTGCAGAAATCCCAGTTTCGAATACATATTCATCAACGCATTGCCAGTATACAAATCAAAATTCAAACCTACCTTTATGATGTACCCATGAACGGACTCCCCCAAATTCAAATCCACAAGCAATGCACAAGATTTTAGAACAGAAGGGAAGACATTGTGATCTGGGTATAGCCCAGAGGCCAACATTCCAATAAAAGAAGGCAAAGACTGATGAGGAAGGCCATGAGAAGTGTAGCAACGGATGATAGATTTCCAAGCAAGAGCTGGAGGGAACTGAAGGGTGTTGAAAAGACGGATTGAATCATGAAGAAGATTAATGTGGGAGTAGAGGGATAGAACAAGGGAAAGATTGGAAAGAGATGAAGCTTGAAATTTGAGAACCTGGGCGTGGAGTTGTTGAGCCTGTGATCTGGATTTGATGGATGTGGGATTCCTAAGGAGAGCTTTTACCAAAGCTTCAGTTGCAGTTCTCATACGTTAACGAAGTTCTATAGCTTCAGTTGGCATCCGTTGCTTTTCATTCTTCATTCTCATGCTTTTTCTTCCTTAAACAAGCACCCTATTATTGTTATTATTATTTTGAGCTCTAACAATAGGTCCTCTAATCTTAGTTGAATGTACATAATAATATATATATATATATATTAGTTCAATTATGTTCATATTTTGACAAAATTATGACAAACGTCAATACATTTAGACGTATATCATTAGCCAAAAGTGAGGTTCGAGTACTCCAATTACAATAAAACAATATATAATATGATAAAATTACATATAATATATTTTTAAAAATATCCATTTACACCCATAAATTTTAGGGTTGTAACCATCTAAATCCTGATTTTTTTAAAAAATAATGTTATTTTAATAATTATTAACAAAAATAGAGTTGGATTGAAATTATTGTAAAAAATAGGTGTATAAATCATATACCCGGTACACGATTACCCCAAAATCATGTATTCGGTACACGACTTCTTTAACCTAGTACGTGCAGACTGCTGCATGGACAGTCATGCAGCGTTGACCAGGTAATCGGCACAGAGTCCACGATTACCCGTACACGACTTAGTGGTCCCATAAACCCACGCAACCCGTTCCTCTTCCACCCATCCAAAGCTTTCTCCCTTTCTTCCTTCCTCACAATCGCTGGTCGCCAACTCCACCACTGTCCACCGATCGTCGTTGTCGTCTCCGATCTTCTTGCTACTGTCGCCGTGAGCCGATCTACCACCTGTCATCTCCAATCTTTTTACCGTTGTTGCCATCTGCCTTAGGTAAAGTTTTTTTTTTTCTTAATTTTTTCCAATATATGAATTTGTTCATAAAGAATAGAGATTGTTTCCTAGATCAATCATTTTATTTTCATTTGGGCTGAATTAAGTATATGATTCATGGATCTACTATTTTGTTTTTATTTAGACTGATTTAAGTGTATAATTTATAGATCTTAGATTTAAGTTGATTATTATTATTATTATTATTGAACTATTGAATTTATAAATTGGACTGTCAATCTTTTTAGATTTTTTGGGCTAATTTTTTTGGATTGATTTTGTTGAGCTATTTTTTGGATTGATTTCTACGATTTTGTTTTTAGGTTATCATAACTTGGATTTTGTTTTTAGGTTATCATACTAGTTGAATATCTATTATTTTGTTTTTAAGTTATCATAACTTGGATTTTTCATTCGAATTTGGGTTGATTTAAGAAAATATTTGGATTTCTTAAAAACAAGAAACAAATTTTTTGTCGTATTAACATATTTTTTGTCAACTATAACATTTATAAAAAATTAAGTAAATATGTCGATGCGTTCTAAAGATTTAGTCATTCTTGAACCTGGAAATGATGGAGATAATGATGTTGATGTTGAATTTATGAACTATTTGGAAACGATATAAGTGGGGAACATGATCTTGAGTTGGTACCGTCAGATATGTTCACTCAAATATATTGAGAAATTACTAATTCAACATGTGAACGAGGATCAACATTGGAGGAAAAGAGTAAACGTGTAGATAATTCTAGTTTAATATAAAAAGGAATGTTATTTAATACTAAAGAAGATTTACAACTTGCTGTCAAAAAATACTGCATGATAGAACACTATGAGATTGTTGTAGTGGAATCAAATCAAGATATTTGGTATGTGAGATGTAAACAGTGGAAGGATTGTTGTGACTGGAGGTTACGAGCGTGTCGGCATAAAACTCATGGGATGTTTAAAATCACTAAACTTGAAGGGGATGCCTCATGTTTGTATTTAGAAATGACACATGATCATTCACAACTTGATTCAAATTTTATGAGTACCTGTGGCCCCACTCCAAGAAGCAATTAAAAAACAATATGGCTATAATGTTAATTATATACGGGTGTGGCAAGCCAAGAGAAAAGCATTGATTATTGTGTTTGGTGATTGGGAGAAATCATATTCAAAGCTTTCGTATTGGTTGATTGTTGTTGTTCATTACAATCCAGGAACACAATCTTGGTATTTCATTCTGTCTGATGTGCCAGGTACGACTATTTTTGGTCGAGTTTTCTGTTCCTTCAGTCCTGCAAGAGAAGCGTTTAAATATTGTAGACCATTAATCCAGATCGATGGAACTCATCTCTACAAAAAAGTATAAGGAGAAATTATTGACCACCTTATCTATTGATGCAAACAGGGATATATTTCCCCTTGCTTTTGCCATTGTTGAAGGTGAAAATTCGTCCAGTTGGTAATGATTTTTGTGGGCTTTGCGTGAATATGTTACCCAACGAGATGGTATTTGCTTGATTTCTGATAGACATAAGAGCATTTTTGCTGCAATTAACAATGAGAAAATTGGTTGGAATGAACCTAGAGCGTACCATCAATATTTTCTTGGCCATGTTGCTAGTAATTTCAATACGAAATATAAGTCAAAGCAACTGAAAGATTTGGTGTTTAAGGCAGAAAATCAACACCAAAAGCGCAGATTCATATTCGGTGTATGAAAGAGTTGAAACAATTGAACCCTGAATGCCTTGAATATTTCTCTGATATTGATTGAAAAAATGGACTCAATCACATGATGGTGGGTACCGCTATGGGTGGATGACAAGCAATTATAAATGGTGTTTTCAAAGGTGCTAGAATGTTACCCATTACTTCTCTGGTTAGGTTAATATTCTATTGCATAATACTGTATTTTGAACATCGAAGACAAGGGATTAATGAACCACTATACCGTGGGGACTGATGCACAATCAGGTAACAAATATGTATATAAATGAATATTTAAAATTTTTTGGGTGTGTAATTATCTTTTTTTTTTTTCAGATTAATTGGACGCCATACACAATATTTGGTCACCACTACTTGATTACTGTCGTGATGGTCAAGACATCAGATTGACCGTTAGCCCTCTTATATACTTTCATATAGTAGAGTGACATTATTCAGATCGTGTGTTGAAACAGTTCGGTCTGCAATAAACAATACCTTCGTTGTGCTATACACTCCCGACACTATACCATATTGATTTGAGAGGTAAGCACGACCAAGATTGACATCAAATTCACGCGGAATATATATCTTACTGACATGCACGTCATGATCTTGTACATAGGGAGAAATAACAAATGGACCAGTTGTATTATCAAATGACTTTTTTTCCTGGTACGATTTATCACGAGGTGATTTATCACACCAGACGGCGCATACTATTACTGCATGGTAATCAGACATTTGCCAAATATATGATATGAATATTATTTAATATTAATTTTTTAGTACAGAATAATTTTATCGAAGATATACAACAATATTCAGTACAACATAATTTACCAGAGTTTGGTTCAATGTGTGACTAAACATTGATTAACGTAGAAAGTATTATTCAACAAACAAAATGACTCAATGATGTTAACACTGATCGAAGATGTATTCGTCATTGACGAAAAGGGCAATAGGACGAAGCTAATTTAGAGGCACACAAAGACAACCCCTGTGGGGTAAGTGTCAGGGGTCATATTTAAATTTGTGTAAACTTCTATTTTGAAATTAAAGAATTAATTGTAAATCTTTTTTAGTATCATGAGATCTATTTTTTTTATTTGTAGAGAGATGTACTACTTAGTCAAGTCAAAATTTTGTTTTTAATATGGGTGCAAAATAATTAAGTTTTCATTGCAGATTATATATATAATTAAGTTTAGTAATGAAGAAATTTGTTAGTTAAAAATTTTAAAAAATAGTAAAATCAATTAAAGAAAAAAAGAAAAAAGAAATTGTGGACCCGATCCACGAGTACGTCTTTTACCAGTCCATCTATTGTGCTAACTTGATGCTGACTGGATTAAAACTGTATGGGGTACACGATTTCCCTTTCCCCCAAAAACTATCCTTTGTTTTTTCAATACTTTCCAATCCCAACTATTTTTAAAAATTCTTTCCCATCTACCCTATTTTTGTCATTAGTTTGAAAATGTACTATATTCTTGAATTTTCCCCCTAAACCTTAAATTAATAATTCTATCGATATAAATTTGGAACTTTGATAAGTCAATTTATACCTTTCACTATGTTCTGTTTAATAAACATCATATGAGACTTATAATTTTATCTACAAAACACATAAAATTTCATAAGCGAATCAATTAATACTTTCTTTAAAAGTTGTCCATGCATAAATTCTAGTCCTCCAATTTATTAATCCAACTTTTGAAATAGTCTATAAATGTGCAAGAATTGAATGAATAGATGATTTTCAAATTAAAGCTAATCTTAATGAAGATCATAATTTTTTTTATTTATAGCAATTTACATGTATAATTGACACAATTTTATGTTTCACATGATGTTTTTTTAATTAAGTTTAAAGGATGACGTTAATTGATACATTTTATATAATTTATGATTTAAATTTATACACATCAAAGTTTGCGAGGTAAATTGAAATTATATATATATATATTGTCAACATACTTCTATGTCGAGAGTTTATATCTCAACGAATTGAAATACTCTCATATAATTTAGGTTGTTATACTCCTAATTTGAAATTTCGATCGAAATCTCGAAATTTCAGTAGGGAGAATTTTCAACTTTCCTCCAATTTCTCAAGATTTATCGACACTTCCATTAATATTTTGATATTTCCATCAAAATTTTGAGGTTTCCATCTAAATTTCAAATTTTTATTTTTATTTTATTTATTTATTAGCAATTTGTTATGCTAGCTGAATAGAAGTTTTTTCTCTTTTACCATTAAAAAAAATTTATTTGTAAGGAACCACATATTTTCATTCAAATTTTTTCCACTTAATTTTTATATCATTTCACCTTAAACTTGAATTAATGCGAGTTCTCTCAAGCTCACATCTAATATTTCTCTCCATTTTCTCTCAAATTCTATCTACTTCTTGTTCTCGAGTTTTCTTTTTCTTCTTTCTTTTCTATTATGTTGTGTTATGTTTAATGCTATGCTTTTTACATCCCTCTTATGTTTAACATTATGAGTTTTTTTATCCTTATTATGCTAGGTTAGTTTAATGCTATAATTTTTCATTTTTATATCTACTTCATTTTATAATAAACAATTTATAATTATTTTATATGCAAATATTTCATGTTCTTTAATTTTGTAATTACTTTTCAATAGTTGATATTATTTATTGTAATTATTTTTCCACTTCTTTTTTTAATTTTTGTTCTCGCATCGACATTTACAATGTACATTTAAATGTTATTTTACTTAGTCAACTATAGTCTAATTCAATAACAATTAAAGTTTCATTAACTAATTATAGCAATTTTTATTTTCTATAGATTTTTCCAAAATTTCCATGATGACCTTGATATTTCTATCGATATCGATATCAATATTTCAAATCTTAATTATACCTTCCCAAAATATATATATATATATTTCTTTATTTTACATAGAATAACAGAATAGACAACAAATTAAATGATCACTAAATTTTTAATCAAGACAACAAATGAAAAGATCATTATATTTCTAATCCTATGATAATTTTATGAAAGAGTTTCAAGCTGACGGGATATCTTAACCACAAGTAAATAAGTAATATAATGACAAACATGATAAATTATTGGAATAAAATTATTGTTTTATTTCAAACTAAAGACCGTATGAATTTAAAGTTTTAGCCCCTAAACACTTTGGTGAAGTGGGTGTTTAGCAATCATATTTGGTATGCCAACATGAGCATGGAGATTCAAATTCCTCCTGCCCTTTTGAATTCAGATGAGAAAAAGAAACAAAAAGAAAAAATAACTTATTAGAATAATACACTTCTAAAATGTGATCGATAATGTCCATTAAATTTCAATAACTAGACTCGAAATATGGTAGTAATTTTTATTAAAAAAAATAAGACGAAACAAGTTTTATTGTAAAAAATTAGAGAATTTTGATGTTTCTTGAAAGTAACCACAAAAAGTTAACAAACGTCACAAAACTATTATATGAAGATGTTATCAAAATTTTATACTATATAGAGAGATTATGTAACACACCAAATTTGAGCAAATTGGTTAAAATATATATTCATTTGATAATGCAAAGTTTGAATCCTTAATATTCTCAATTGTACTTTAACTTTTATATATAATGTTTAAAATAAAAAGATGAAACATATAGTATTACAAACGATATTGAACATACCTTATTCAATAAGTTATGTTAGTATATATTATACTTTTTTTCTATTTTTCAATTTAATAATTACGGATTGAAGGATCAAACTATCCACATTTAGTTTTTTTTTTTTTTTTTTTTCTTACGTTCAAAATGAATAAAATTTTACCAACTAATTTGATTATGTGCTGAAAGCTTCTCCATATTATTAATTGGTTGTTTGAAAGTGTATCCTCACTCATTAATATTCATTAATTGGCAGACGATTTTGCATATGTCCACTTGTAGAATGTAAATTACATAAATTTTGGAAGAGGAAAAAAATTGAATTCCAAGCCATAAATATTTTCCCATTGGAGTAAATGAATAATGTTGGAAGATAAGTCTTTGCCTGCCATCTAAGACCACAGTTCTGAATTATTTATTTATTTTATTAATACTTAAATTTGGACTAAAAACCATATCAGAAGATCTCCATGAATCATGGGAACCCCATCGAATTAAAGCTAAGTCTTCCACTACAAAAAAATAAATCAATAAATAAAAAAGAAAAGTCAAAATTTGCCCCTTTTTTTTCGCAAAATTTTCTTTTCACACATAGAGAAGTTGAGCAAAAAGCCATGTGAACGGTATCATATTTCATGAAAAAACAATAGATTCCTCACATCTAATGCAATCACTAGTATCTTGACAAAGTCTAAATATCTTTAACATGCAAATTTGATGTTAATGATCCATATAAAATGTAAATCTTATAAATGTAGCACGTTGAAATGTTATAACATATATATATATATATATATTATTTTTTAAAAGAACAAGAATGTTTAGACATTATAGTAAGATATTCTTTTAAAATTAATCGTCATAAACATTTTAATTTTTTTTTATTAGGATTCTTAATACTTGAATATTTAATTTGTATTTATTTTGTTTGCTAAACTAGCTTAGTTAAGTTATATAGGCATTGATCTTGATCTAACCCTTTTAGATTTTATTTCCACTACGCATTTATATCCAAACATTAAAAAAAAAGATTATGTTATACAAATTAAGAGACATTAAAATTTTACAATTAAGAAAGAAAGTACAAATATATGACCATTTTGCTTTTAAAATATAGATATAGTTCATTGGTGGAACCATTAAGATCTTATTTAATAAATATTGGATTATTTGTTCTTGGTTTTGAAAATTTAAACTTATAAATAATGTTTTCACATGGAGTTTTTTTTAAAACTATTTTGTTTCTTTCAACATCTAAACAAGTTTTGAAATATTTAAAAAGTAAATTTTGAAAACTTATTTTCTTTTTAAATTTGATAAAGAATGGAGTCCCATTTAGTAATAATTTTATTTTCTTTGTTTTTTAATTTCGAAATATATGCGTATTCAATTTTTCGATCAATTAGGATTTTAACATTTTCTAAAGGAAGATTTAAATTCACTAACTAAATTATAAAAACAAAAATAAGATTTTTAATTTTTTTTCAAAATTTAGTTTGGTTTTTTAAAACATTAGTAGAATATTTATGGTAATAAAAGGTAAAAATGAGAAAAAATCAAATAATTATGAAATGAAACTTTAATGTTAAATATAAGGGGTATTTTCAAATAATAAAAAAATTAAGAAAATTATTTACACAAAATAGAAAAATTTTAATCTTCTTTAATAAAGATTAATAGAAGTAAATTAGTGTTTATCAAATTAATAGAAGTCTATCACTGATAGACGTTGATAGAAGTTAATCAGTATCTGTTAATATTTTTTTATTACTTTTGTAAATGGTTTCACATTTTTTATATTGATGAATTTTTTTTTTAATTTAAGAAAGTACATAAATTTTAAAAACACAAAATTATTACAATATATTAATTGTGGGATTGGAATGTGGTCAAGAATTACAAGAATGGGAGGTTGGATTTTGCATGCGCATTGAAAATGGTAATTTTTTTTTCTTTTTATAAAGATAAATTGTTTTTGAGATTTTCATTTTTTTTTTTTTTTAAGGAAGTTGAAATTTCGGGTAATGATTGAGTGATGTGCACCAAATTTCACTTTCAATATTTATTAAATTACTTTAGAAACGTTTGCGCCCATTTTCACTCAGCGACAAATAATTAACGAGGTATTACATATGTTTAGTTTCACCGCACAGTTATTCAATCAAGAAAAAAAAAATCAATTTTTACCGGAGATAAAATGGAAAATAAAAAAGACATAAGGGTAAGAGATATGAAAACAGAGAATTCAATTAAAAAAAAATGATGCGTTTTAAATATGTGTTTGATATTAGATTCAAAATTAGATTCTAATTTAAAATCTTATTTTAAACGTGCTTAATGTTATATTTATAAATTATAAAACTAATTGTAACTATATATTAAATATTAAGTTAGCTATAAACTATTATTAATTAATCTATGAATACGTTATTAATTTTTTTTTATAATAACTACTTTGTAATATTATATGGTNTTATTTAAAAAAATAATGGAATTCATAACATAAAATATTATAATAATTCTAATAGTTATAATATTTATTTAATATAATTCTACTTTTTAAAATTTTAAATTTAGATATACTAAAAATATTTAAAAAATTGTTTTCAAAGTTTGAATTGTTTAAATTATAGAATTTGAAAATGATTTTATAAACAAAATATAGATTATCTTCTAGACATATATTCATTAAATTTAATAAATCTAAAAACGTAAAACAGTATTCGAATTCTCAATCAAACAAACCTCGAAAGTTAATTGCATATCATCTTTTTATCTTTCACACAAATATTATCTTTTCCTTTAATTTCAAAATAAAGTTCCAGAAATTGATAGCAAACAATTGTTCTAATTAGCCCAGTAATTATTAATGCTTCAGAAAAAAAAAAAAAGTGTAACTATTTGATTAGGTATTATCCCTTCGTGAATCAAAAGTCCAAATTCCCATAATTACAATCATTAGAGCTCAACTATGTGAGTATTATTATTATATAATTCAATAAATGATATTGGGACTTAAACTTTCAATTGTGCGCAATAAAGAATAACAGAAACAATATTAATACTCCGTGCAACTTTAAAGATAACTATTTTTATATATTCCATCAAATTATTTTATGCGTATTGATTATTCGATAATTTCTTTTTATAAAATATTTTATTTTTTTATATAAATAATAAGAAGAAATACATAAAGATGGGTGTATCTTTAAATATATCCAAATATTATTATTTTATAAATAAATTACGTAATAAGTGATAAATGGTGAAGTCACGGTGTACCTACACTTTTTTATATTAATTTAAAAATATTTAAATTATAATTTCTAATGTGCCCATAAAATTAAAAGGTATATAACCTTTGTCAAATACATGGTCCCACATTCTATTAATTTAGATTTAGGCCTACTCCAATTGAACATCCAAAGTGACCCATTGACAGTTGAAACCCCAAAAGGAATGGGAAAAATAACTCAACAAGAACACATGGGTAGGCCAAGTCTAAGCAATATTTTCTAAAGAGCTTTTTATTACTTTTTGTTACATCGATTAGCGTTTTGGAGAGCTACATAATTTGATTAATCAAACACATGGATTACGTTTGAACTACGAGTTTATTGAAGTTGGAATTTCGGAATTAATTTAGATTGAATCGAAGGAATAAAAAGTAATTATTAATTTAAAATAATATCTTTAATTAAGTTAAAATTATAGAATTATATATTTATTTATTTCAATTCCACCCACAAACAACTCTAGAAAATATTTTCTTTTGATTTGCTTAATTAGTGATTATTAATGAAATAATTCTTTTATATTCATAGAGA
The DNA here is from genome assembly GCF_009727055.1 of Benincasa hispida. NCBI lineage: Eukaryota > Viridiplantae > Streptophyta > Magnoliopsida > Cucurbitales > Cucurbitaceae > Benincasa > Benincasa hispida. The sequence goes on along the minus strand of NC_052355.1, from coordinate 9,800,747 downwards.
TAGGAAGCATATAATTCACGTAGTTATGATAAGATGAGAATTTCTACATTTTTTTTATTCATAATATGGAAAAGAGGGAAAGAAAGGACATTTGAAAAGAGATTGTAATATGATGTAGAACAATGCGTGTAAAGAAAAAGCAATAAAGAAAAAATGAATCGAGGAAAGATGGGAGAAACAACGTGCCTATAATAAAAACTTTATTTTTTTTTGAAAGGCTATAGTGAAAGTAGAGGAGTATTGTATTTCCTTTGTTCACACTATTAATTTAGTTTCATAAATATTAGTCAATCTCATATTAATATTAATAGATCTTACGTTCTATTTAAAAATAGGTTAATGTGACACACAATAAATTGATAGAGCGTGAAAATAGTAAAAAAAAAAGAAAAAACTTTTCCTTATATATGTGAATAGAGTAGTTGAAAATATATTTATATAGAAGATAAAGTATTTAGTTTGTTTTGAAAAACTATTTTCAGTTCTTTTTCTTAAGGTTTAAGTTTAATCTCTTATGTTTGAAGTTTGTGTCTAAAAAGTTTATGAACTTTAAAAATATCAAATAAATTTTCATACTTTCAATTTTGTATTTAAAAGACATCTAACATATTTAATTGTTTTTTTAACAAATTAATTAGTTTATTTTAATATAAAATTGAACTTTAATTTTTGTGTATAATAGTAGATTCTTGGATTCTAAAAATTATTGTATAGGCCAAGGACCTATTAGATGTAAAATTAAAAATTCAATGACTTAGACACATCATTAAAAGTTTAACAACCTAATAGACACGTTGTAAAGTTCTTATTAAAAAAATATATTATAGAGAGAATATTAGTAACATTAAAAAAATATATTATAAAGAGAATATATTACCTCTTTATAATATTTGTAAATATGGAAGGGTTGACTAGTCAAGTTTTGAATTTTTTCTAATTTTCAATTTTGCCCTTTATTGTTTTGTCTTGTTGCACACTTTTTTTTTCTTTCTTTTCTTCGATTTTTGTTTCTTTCTTTTCTTTCTTTTTTCTTTTTATTTTCTTTCATTTATTTGGTTTTTGCTTCTTTATTTATTTTATTTTATTTTCTTTCTCTTATTTTTGCTTCTAGTTTTTGCTTATTCCCTTTTTTTTTCTTCTTTTCTTTCTTTTTTTAATTTTCTTTCCTTTCTCCAATTTTTCTTATTCTCTTTATTTTTTTTTTAAAAAAATATTTTCTTATGGATAAGTGAATTAAGTGAATTAACACCAACAATCCAATCATCAAGTTTAATTATTATAATGAAACATTAAATATAAATAGCAAATGAAAATGAATTTGAAAGAAACTATTTTTTTTTGTCCACAGATTTGTACCATTTTAAGAAAAATTTCTTAAAAGTTTGAAATAAGAAATGAGAATAGGTATTAAACAAGTTTAATTTTCAAAAAATGGAAATACGAACAATATTAGAGAGGCGGTAGCTTTTTTTTTTTTTTCTTTTTATAGGACTTTAAGAGTATGATGTCTATTAGAAATAAACTTGAAAAAATGGCATAGATGGCCCAAAATGAAGGGCACAAATTAAAATATTTATGTATTTGTGTGCCATAGTATTTGTTTACAAAATCAAACGAAGAAGAAGGGTTTGGTTTGGCTATTCGCGTTTTTACGGAAGTTCCTTTGAGAGGTATTGAAAAGAAAAGGGATCGTACGGATTTCTGGAAAGGACAAAGAAATGATGGATAATAAGGTGGTCAATATCTATCATTGATAGAAGCTGGCACTGATAGCGTGTCATCGGTGATAAAAGCTGACACTGATAACACGTTATCGATGATAGAAGCTACCACTAATAACACGTTATCGGTGATAGAAGCTACTACTGATAGCATGTTATCAGTGATAGAGAGTTATCACTGATAGCATGATATCAATGAGATCATTGATAGCATGATATCGGTGAGATCATTGATAGCATCTTATCAGTGATGCTATTAGGGAAAGAAGCTATCACGGATAACCATGATATGAGTGATATTAGTGATATCGGTGATAGAAGTTAGGTGAAATCTATATATCGAGTTTCTTTGAAAGTTCATGACTAGTTATAGAAATCTATCATTACTAGCCTTAGGTGTTTATATTTCAAAGTTGCTTCTAATTGATGAAAGTCTATCAATGATAACGACTGATAGCTACTATAAGTGATAGCCATGATAGAAGATTATTAATGATAACTACTTGTGTTAATCTTTCAAAGTTGATAGTCATTTATGAAAGTCTATCAGTGATAGCCACTAATAGTTTTCCATAACTGGTATAGCTCAATCTTTTAAAGTTGTTGGTTTTCTTTCAGTGTCTAACTATTTATAAAAATTCTATCATTGATAGCCACTAATAGCTTAACTGTTAATATTTCAAGATTGATTCCAATTGATGAAAGTGTATCAATGATAGCCACTGATAACTGATAGCAAATTAAAAGCTAATATTTCAAGTTGTATTAATATTTCTCAAATTAAAAGCTACCACTGATAGCAGTTATCAGTGGCAATCAGTGATAGCAGCTATCAGTGACTATCATTGATATAGCTAATAACAGCTGTCAGTGGCTATCACTGGTATCTACTATCATTGATAGCGTTCAATTTGAGAAAATCGAGAAGAAGCGGGCAAAATGGTGTAGGCATGGAATTTTTAGTCTTTTATCATTTTTTGTTTTTTATATACAATTATTTCACATATTCTATTATTTTGGGCTTGAATTTCATTTATACAACTAGCCCTTTAATGTTTGGGCAAATATCAATTTACACCTCTACAACTTTGGAGATTGTATCAATTTAAACCCTAAACTAAGAATTGTATCAATTTAAAGCTTAAATTTTAGAGGTTGTATCAATTTAAACTCTGAACTTTGGAATTTGCATCAATTTAAACCCCAATCTAATAATTATATCAATTTCAATCCTGAACTTTTATAAATGTATCAATTTAAACCCTGAACATTCATAAGTGTATCCAAATAAAACATAATTGAGGGTTACATTTATAAAAGTTCATGTTTAAATTGTACAATTATTAGTTTGGGGTTTAAATTGATACAATCCTCAAAGTTCGAGGTTTAAATTAATACAACACCTAAAGTTCAAGGGTATAAATTGATATTTGCCTTAAACCTTTTTATAGCTCGTGTTTTAACTAGTTGGATCATGCTCAGATTGGAAGGAGAAAAATTAAAAAGAAAATAAATTTCATAACGAAAACATTAGGAAGAAAATGAAAAATTTTAGAGAAGTAATTATAAATAATGTATAAGAAAATGGAAGTTATTGAAAAATTAGATATGTAGAGAAAATCTAGAAAGAATTGTGGTTTAGAAAAATAATAAATTTTGAGAGTGAGAAAAATAAGAAGCATTCATTAGAAGAGAAGCTAAAATAAAATTAATTAATAAAGGGGCACTTGCAAAAAAAGCAAAACAAGCTACACTATTTAGGTCCATTGCCCACATATTTATCATTTATAAAAATGATAAAAACAAAGCTCAACCCGTATATAAAAGAGGTAAAATGTTACAAATGGCCTCACTACTGATATGTTGGGTTTTATGCTCTAAAACTGGTAGATAGTAAACATTATTAATTGGTCGTCATCAATAAAGAGTTATAGATGTTAATTCAATAAATATTATTGTTTGTGTTGTTAGTCTATTTTTTTCTTAATAATCATAAATCTAATAAACTAACATCCAAGGTTGCCTTATGAGTCTTGAACTGTATGTGGAGCCATACAGGGATCAATGTTCAAGATACAACCTGAAGGGTCCATCGTATAGGGATAAGGCTGGGCACCTTATCCTAGTAACACTATGGATACGACCTACTTTGTATTTGATATAAGCGTAATGATCCAATGCATTCATGTAGTTGGCATGCGAGCAGAGGTATCCTATGCAATGAGTTTGCATAAGACCAAACCGCGAAATAATAACCACTAGATGTAACACCATTAACTAGATAGGTTCCTATTTTTATAGGATGACCTAGGCAACTTAGTCTTAATCTTGAGTAAATTATGAACTCCTATTCACGAGGGATTGTCCTTTAATTTGTATGAGTGAGGGTGGCAAGTTTACCGACCCAATATGCCTACCAGTTTGGGGACAGGACCGAGTAGAGAGTTGGGAACATAATAATACAAGATGAAATTCATTCCTTCTTGCCTTAAGGGTAAGTAGATGAGTGTTCCCTTAAGTGGTATCTCCAGGACTTGAACAAAGGGTCCTATTCTCTCATTGGCCCGATAGGAGTTTTTATCTATTAGTTAGACCATAGACAAGTTGTTCATTAGAGGAGCACTGGTACTTAAGAAATCAAAGGTAACTTAAGGGTAAAACAATAGTTTGACCCAGTTGGAGTTAAGAACACTCATGAAGGACTAACTTGTTGTTATTAGTCTATATTCGTGGACACAGAAATATATCTATAGTGAGAAGAGTGCAGCTGTGAGTTTTTAGTGGAGTGTACCCAGACAAATATTGATTAACTTGGTTAATGAGTTTAGTCAATTAATCTCATATCATTAGAGCTTCTGATCTACAGGTCCACCAGGTCCCCTCGTTAGCTCACTAGAGGATATTTAAGAGGGATGATTTGAATTGTTCAAATTAATTTGAGGAAATCCTATATTAATGTGATTAATATATAATTGATTATGGACATGATCTATAATTCAAATTAAATTGGAAAGTAATATTTGAATAAGATTCAATTAATTAATTCAAGAGAACTAGATTCACAAAGAATTAATTAATAGAGAGGTATTGCACATATACATACGATGTTTATGATATATATATACATATATATATATATATACACACACACACACATTAAATTGGATTTAATGTATAAATAGTTATTTAACTAATGTAAAATTTAAATTAAATAAGTGTTATTTAATTGTGTTAATTAATTAAATAAATGTTATTAAATTAATTGGGCTAATTAATTAAAGAATCGTTATTTAATTAATTAATTATGAAAAGGGAAATAGGAAAAAGATTAGGAAAATGGTTTGACCATTCTCTATATAAAGATAGCCCTATGGCCTCTTTGGGACAAAGACTGATAATACACAACACATAAATGTTATTGTGTAAAAAAAAATTCTAAGCCACAAAGAGAATCCTCTCTACTCTCGAAAACCTTTTTCTCCTCTCCCTCGCCCAATAGTTGGATACCACTTATCCCTCTATTAGAATCTTAAAGAATAATGAGATTACTCTCGTGGTAGTGTCAGTGATTATTCAATAAATCGTTCATGATCAAGATCATTAGAGGAGCTGTTCGTTGGAACTTAAAGAGGATTGTTCGTGAAGCTTGGGAATCTACAAAGGTAATAGTGGTTTTAATATTTTTCCCTAAAGCATGCTATATTACATTTTTTGTATTATGTTTTAGTATACTGAATTTGTTTATGTAAAAATTAAATTGTGGGATGCAAGGCGTACACACAAACAGTTCCGCTGTAGGATTCAATCTCTTCATCCTCTGGAACTAAGTCTGTTCCTTCGACCTGTGGTTCTAAAAAGATCTAGAAAAAGAAAGAAGGGAAGGAGAAGACTCCCACTGCAGGGAAAGGCAAGGGTAAAGCTAAAAATGATAAGGGCAAAGGCTTCCCCTGTAATGTGGATGATCACTGAAAACGCAATTGTCCTAAGTACCTTGCTGAAAAGAAGCAAGAAAAGAAGGTAAATATGATTTACTTGTTCTAGAAACTTGTTTAGTGGAAAACGACCATGATACTTGGATATTTGATTCAGGAACCACTAATCGCATTTGTTCTTATTTACAGAAAATTACAGCTCAAAGAGGGTGAAATGATGCTCAAGGTTGGAATAGGAGATGCCATTTCAGCTCGTGTAGTAGGAGCTGCTAAGTTATTTTTTGGAAGTAGATTTCTGTTCTTAGAAAACTTATACATTGTTCCCAAAATGAGAAGAAACCTCGTTTCTATTTCCTTTTCAATTGAACAATCGTACTCTGTTTTTTTTTTTAATTCAAATGAAGTGTTCACTATGAAAAATGGTGTGACTATTTGTTTAGCTAAACTGGAAGACAACTTATATATGTTAAGACCAACTGAATAAAAAATACTTTTAAATCATGAGATGTTTAAAACTGCTAATACTCAAACAAAAAAGCGAAGAATTTCTCCATGTAACAATGATACTTATCTTTGGCATTTGAGATTAGGCCACATAAAAGATTAGAAGATTGGTAAAGAATAGACTTCTTAGCAAGTTAAAAAATGATTCATTACCTCCATGTGAATCTTGTCTCGAAAGTAAAATGAATAAAAATCCTTTTAATGAAAAAAGTTATAGAGCCAAATAGCCCATCAAGCTCATACATTCGAATCTTTGTGGTCTAATGAATGTAAAGGCTAGAGGAGGGTATAGATACTTCATTTTTTTCACAGATGATTATTCGAGGTATGGTTACTTATACCTAATGGAATATAAGTCTGAAGCCTCTGAAAAGTTCAAAGAGTATAAGGTTGAAGTTGAAAACCTTAGGTAAAACAATTAAAACACTTCGATCTGATTAAGGTGGAGAGTACATGGATTTAGAATTCCAGGACTATATTGTAGAACATGGAATTCAATCTCAATTCTCAGCACCTGCTATACCTCAGCAAAATAGTGTATCAGAAAGGAGAAATATAACCTTATTAGATATGGTTTGTTCTATGATGAACTATGCTCAATTGCCTAATTGATTTTGGGGGTATGCAGTTGAGACTTCAGTTCACTTCTTGAAGAATGTTCCCTTAAAGAGTATTTCTGAAACACCTTTCGAGTTATGAAGGGGCATAAACCGAGTTTACGTTACTTTAGAATTTGGGGTTTTTCTGCACGTGTGTTAGTGACAAATCCTAATAAGTTGGAACCTCGTTTAAGATTATGCCAATTTGTTGGTTACCCTAAGGAAACGAGAGGTGGTCTATTCTATGATCCTCAAGAAAATAAAGTATTTGTATTGACAAACGCTACATTTTTTTAGGAAGACCACGTGAGAAATCATAATCCAGGAAGCAAAATAGTATTAAGTGAAGCTACTGAAGAATCAACAAAGATTGTTGATGCAGCTGATCCTTCATCAAGAGTTAATGAAGAAGCCAACACTTCAGGTCAGTCTCGTCCTTCTCAATCATTGAGAGTGCCTCGACACAGTGGGAGGATTGTGATACAATCTGACCGCTACTTGGGTTTAACTGAAACTCAAATTGTCATACAGATGATGGTATTGAGGATCCATTGTCCTATAAACAGGACATGAATGATGTAGACAAGGACTAATGGATCAAAGCCATGGACCTTTAAATAGAGTCTATGTACTCCAATTCAATATGAGATCTTGTAGATCTGCCTAAAGGGGTAAAACCTATAAGGTGCAAATGGATCTATAAAAGAAAGAGAGATGTAGTTGGAAAGGTACAGACTTTTAAAGCTAGACTTGTAGCAAAGAGCTATACCTAGAGGGAAGGGGTTGACTATGAGGAAACTTTTTTCCCTATTGCTATGCTTAAGTCTATAAGAATTCTCTTGTCCATAGCCACATATTATGACTATGAGATATAACAGATGAATGTCAAGATTGCTTTTCTGAATGATAATCTTGAAGAGAACATCTGTATGTCTCAGCTCGAGGGGTTCATAACCCGAGGTTATAAGCAAAAAGTCTGCAAGCTAAATTAATCCATTTATAGATTGAAGCAAGCATCCAGATCTTGGAGCATTAAATTTGATACAACGATCAAATCTTTTGGTTTTGATCACAATGTTGATAAAGTATCTACAAGAAAATCATCAACGATAAAGTAGCTTTTCTAGTACTTTATATGGACGATATTCTACTCATTGGGAATGATGTAGGGTACCTCATGATATGAAGGAATGGCTGCTAGCCCAATTCCAAATGAAAGATTTAGGAGAGGCGCATTATGTACTTGGGATCCAAATCATTAGGGATCGCAAGAACAGAACTGGCTCTGTATTAAACAATTTATCGACAAAATGTTGACTCGATACTCGATACAGAACTCTAAGAATGGTTTATTACCTTTCAAGCATGGGGTTCATTTGTCTAAGGAACAGTGTCCTAAGACACCTAAAAAAGTTGAGGATGTGAGACGTATTCCCATGCCTCAGCTGTGGGCAGCTTAATGTATTTTATGCCCTGCACTAGGCTAGACATTTGTTATGCAATGGAAACAGTCAGTAGGTACCAGTCCAATCCAGGGTTAGACCATTGGATTGCGGTTAAGAATATCCTCAAATATCTTAGGAGAACGAGGGACTATAAGTTGGTGTATGCAACTAAGGATTTGATCTTTATAGGATACACCGACTCTGATTTTCGAACTGACAAGGATTCTAGGAAATCCATGTCAGTCAGTGTTTACCCTAAACGGGAGAGTTGTAATGTGGCATAGTGATAACGGGCAGAAATTCACGTTATCATAGTGCTAAGTTCTTAAACAATGTTGGATTGCGTTGATGAAATATGTTAATTTGCATCCATTAAGCATCAATTTCATAATATTGCGATCGCATGCTTTCATCGCATTAGAACAGTTGAATTTTGTATTTTTGTGTAGAATATGCGTTGACATAATGCAAGAATTGCGATCATAGGAAATCATCGGTCGAGTGCAACTTCACCCCAAGGCTTTGCGATGATGGTGCTGCAAACATTCGCCTGAGAAGGATCACCGCAACCTGGTCAGTGCAACTTGGTAGGGGCATCTGGGTGAAAGGCTAATTAATCGCGATGGGACAAAACGCTGATGACAATCGAATAAGAATTAAGTTGACAGCCGATAACGATCACAAAGTACATTCAACTTTTCAGTAACAAATATTCGGCGTATCAGACAGGAATTAAAGCCGTCCCATCTGTACAGTCAAGAGAGAGAAGTCGTCGTTCACCTTGGATGTCTATAAATACCAGAAGTAGCCTTCAGAGAAGGGGTTCACGAATTCACTATTCTTTGTTCTACAAGTTCGCACGCCCTTATTCATAGTTTTCTTTTGTTTTAAGGTGGACGCGAGAGAGAAGGTTGTGCCGATAGATCATTCCGATAAGCTTGGGAGAGCGTTAGAAGCTTCAAGGGCAGAGAGAGGATTGATGCCTGCGGAAGCAGGGACATCTTTAGAACTGAATAGAGATTACAGTGTAAAAGCCTCGGTCAGCAAGGAATTGCTACCAGACTCTCTACCTTAAACATCCATTGTCATTTTGTGCTCCACTCATTTATCGAAATGGAATCTATTTCTCTAAATCTGTTCACTCTCTGTTGTTCACACATGAGTAGCTAAATTAGTTGAATGGGTTGAGAAGAATTTAGCTAGCACAACTAGGGAATCTTCAAGCTATGTGATTATCTTGTATTATGTATGCTTCATTCGTCCATTAGAGATACTCGAGAGGGTAGTCTAAGGACAGGACCTAGACTTAGGAAGGTCAGGTTAGAATCTAGGCTTAGGAGAGTCAGATTAGAACGCATAATCAAGAGATATAAGCTTAGAAATGAGCACTATTCGTTATCAATGCATCACATGCATCCTAGAGATAAGATACGATTGTATGCATTCACCTTGCTTTTATGTATTTTGCATCATCACATAGGACAAGAGTAGAGACTTAGGGATAAGCTCTATGGACAATTTTGCATTCAACACATGCGTCCTAGACTTTGGAGCATCGCATTTGCATTGGAAAATGACTTGCTGTGCATGGTGGTAGCATGATCGCATAGTCTGACGCATTCCTAAGTAACGCTAGCTAAAGATCTTCTCAACTCGTTCATCACATACTCAGTGCATTTATCACACAACTGACTTTTCTCAAATCCATCGCATTTTGTTTATTTTCTTCATTAATGAAATCGACAACAAACCAACAAATTATTTATTTGACCATCGCAAGGTTTTCCTAAAAATTACCAACGCAATCTGTTTTCACAAGTCCTTGTGATCGACCTTGGACTTACTAGGAAACTCATAGGAATTTACACTTGGATTCCGTTGAGGAAATTTGAGTGCACAACACAAATTCATCAACGCATATCATCCACATTCCACTTCATAAAATTAAGCATCAAGTTTTTGGCGCCGTTGCCGGGGACTTTTGAAAATAGTGTGCTGACGGTAATTTTTCTGATTTCTTTGCCAAGACTCTCCAATCTCTGAGTGAATTACGACTCCAGATAATTGATAAGACATTCAAGGAAGATTAAGAGAGACCGCCCAAACCAACCAAATTACGATTCTCAAATAATAAATTAATTAACAGGCGAAAGAAAGAACACCAAGAATGAATGTTAGAGCAACTGGACGAAAGGCCGCTAATGCGAATAATATAATGGCCAACCCCATCCCTTTTGGGCGAATGACCACATAGACCCATCCGGGACTATGCGTCACCCAACCTTCATGTCTCTCCAAGAATCATGAAGGCCGGCTTGTAGATGGATCAGAGTTTGTGAATGACAGCCGAGGTAAGGTTGCAAATGATCCAGGCCTGCTGGCAGTTTTTGGGAGGAAGAAAGGCGTGGGAAGAACCGCCGGCCACCTCCGAATCTCATAGATATATGCCTTTTGTTTACCCGATATCTCCACGAGAGTCGGCTAACTATTTTACCATTCTTAGTATCGCAAGAAAGTAATTCTTCATCGACCCGGAACCTCGATAACCTCTGGGAACCCAACTGAAAGTTCCAGGATCCTAGAGTCAAAGACGAGAGTAAGAATGATGATGTTTCGTGAGAGACGTGAAAAAAGGGGTATTAAAATTTGTGAAAAAAAGAGAAATACTTCCAGCTAGAAAGTAACCGAGAAAGAAGACTTAATAAGCTTTCAGAGTATCATCTAATGGTGCAGGTCAGAAAGAAAGTGGAGAATAGTAAGAGTTTGTTGCAGGAAAATGGGCGAAGGTATGTGAAAAGAAGACGTAGAAGATCAATCCGAGAATTGGCCTAACCAAAAGGAAAAATAACTAAGGGAAAGTATCTTCACAAGGGGAGCATCATGGAAAAGGGAGCAAGAGACTTCTGTAGTCATAACGCACAATTCGAGAGACTACACAAGATAGCATCAAATGTAGGGAAGATGCATAAGGGAAAGAAGCTGGTGTCTTTCAAGGACCTTATGAATGAGCATTAAAGAAGTCAGGAAAAAGAGAGAAGAAGAATAGGGATCAAAAAGAGTCGAAGAGAAGATTTAATAAAAAAATAAAGAAAAATTTCTATGGTGGACTGATTGCATCGTGCAAAGCAGCAAAAAAACGAAGCCAGATTGTTTGCGGAGTACAACGATAAAATGGGTGTTTCTGCTGGGGCAAAAAGGGATGTGGTTTGGCCAAAAATCAAACCTGGGGTTGAAGCTCTTTCTCTACGATTTGATCTTCAGGGCTTCCTGTATGGAGCCCGGGAAATTTATTCACCGCAGCATCTTTCTTGGCTGTCCGGCTCGCGCTGAACTTGGATGTCACAAAAGGCTTTTAATCGGGGCCTTTCCTGCTCAGGTTGCAAGTTTTGCTTAGTGGCTAATGTTAGTATAAACTAAACATCCGAGAAGCATTTTCTTGTTAATACTGAACCTAGGGTTCACCAATCCACAATTTCTCATTTGCGAGAGAGAATTGAAATTTCAGGTGCGGTTCAATATTACAAGGATTGTTTTCCACTACCTGAGAATATTTTTCAAGAAGCCTTATTCACAACGGAAGAACTAGTTATGAGAAGAACATCGAGAGGTCTCCATAAGCTGAACATCCCAACTGTTTAAAGGAACAGAGAGTGGATATGTGTTCAGGTCCTCTTCTCTGCTAAGCTTCGCCTTTTTCATAGCACTCTTAATTACTTTTTATGGTTATTTTTTTTTCCCTGTGGAATGACATTCCTAGGATTTCATTTCAGGCTTAGGGACCCATCTCTCAGATCTTTCTTTCCGGACCAGTGGCGGCTCCACTTCCTGCGTTCTGCTGGCCTGTCCAGTCTCCGCATTCCAGTAGCCCAATTTTGCCCGGTACCCAATTAGGATAGAAATGGTTCATGGGAGAAAGACGTTCGATTAGGAACTCTTAAGTCCAAGGGTGATGCAAGGAAATTACCATTGTCATCTCATGGAAGGGATCGACATCGAGAAGAGGCACCTAAGGACATAGAGAGGAAGTTCTCGTGTTTTTATATTCCTAAAGCGAAAAAGACTAATCGAACATACGGTCTCGGCAGAGAGGAGAAAACTTAAGATCCTTGTGACCTCAGCCTTCTCTAGAAACATACCGGCAGAGATCACGATAGGGACTATCAGCTTGAGTGCAACTTGAGCCCAGATACAGGGATGATGTCTCTACACACGCACAGAGAGAAATATTTCGTGCGGATCATGTATTATTTTAATGGGGAACAAGATTATCCAAGTTGTGACAAGGTCTATTGATTCTAGACATTCAAGTTATCACCTCCGTAGTTTCGGTCTAGAGGTACCTCCTAGCCTCAGAAATGAGATTATGGAACATTAACTTGAGAAGCCCGATAAATAATGATTCGAGTTTAACACTCGCCTACAATATAGAAAGCCTTTCTTCAATCGGATCCAATTTTCTGCTTTTCATTCAAGGAGGAGGAAGCAGCCCCCCCAACTTATTCAAGAAGTTATACCCCGGTGCTGATTACTGAACCCTATGATATGCTGCATGTGCTCTAATCTTCTTATTACACCAATCAAAGTGCAATCACAATACCGATATGACGGAAGGAAATGAGTACCGAATGCTCTTCGGTTGTCATCGAACGGTACTCATTTGCTGCGTCCGATCCTTTTACTTATGCGCTAACTGTAATTTCTATTTTTTCCACTCCGGAGTTCCTGTATAGCGCACAGGGAACTTGTTCATTTGAGTATGAAATTATGGGCGAGTCCCAGGACTCTCATTGTGCATTTGGGAGGTTCCATCTTACCTTTTCAGTGTAGTGATGGATGGCGAAAAGTAGGTTATCGGCTGTGTGGTATTGGATTGGATGGATGTGGTGGAGCTGCTTACATGTGCGCTTGGAAGTATTGCTCATCAAAATTAGAGCGATAACTTAATCATTGCGTGCTACTCTTTTTAGACCTACGTGTTTGTTAAGTCTATCATCAATATGACAAGATAGAATTTTGATGGATGATCACCAATTGATTTGATGAAAAGATCGTAAATGACCCGATAGGTGAGTTAGAATGTCAATGTAGGCGGTGAATTATATTTAAAATAATGTAAGAGATACTAATTTGTTTATTAACTAGGTCAAGGTTTTCTCATGCATTTTTTGGAGTGGATAAATAAGAAGAAATTGTTTCGTTCACAGAAATTTAGTCCATCTTTTGAAAATTGCCCAGTGTGTGCAATCAAAATTGAAAGAAGATGGATGATTGGTGCGGTACAACTTTGACAACTCGCACTCGATCTCACAGAGTCAATATCTGGACCCGCACTCGCCAAATACAGAATTTCATATATATATTTTTCACGACTGTATACTTCTCTTGGAACATTTTATTTGGAGATTTTTTCTAAAACCATAAACCAAAACTGGAAAATTCTAGGAGAGCTTTTGGTAAAGTGTCTAATTCCACAATTAAACACTTTGAAAGTTATCAAATTAATAGAAAAACTACAGAATTTTAAATTTAAAGATTATTTATTGCCGGTTTTAGAAAATGTTTTAGTGGGATTAATTTTTAAGGCACGATCTAAATATTTGGATAGAGAGAGGATTTTTGAGCTTGCGCTTCGAAAATTCTTTTTTGCATTACATAGGTGTATTTATAGAAATAGAACAAAACAGACAAAAGATTCTGGGCACTCAGAAACACTATGTCCCATACAACAACCTAACGCCGGATACTGCAAAATTGGGTGGTCTAATTACCAAATGGGCTGATTATGCATGGATGAATAGTAGCCTGAGAGCCACCGAAATGGAGCATGCAATGAACTTTTCATGAGGTGCCTTACGAATAAATCCCTACCAGATCTCCCTAGCAGCAAGGATTAATGGAGTGAAAATACACGTGTAATGTGTGGAAACTAGACAAAAGTAAATTTGTTCTTCAAACGACATATTACCTCGGCCCTTAAGCTTCTTTCTATATTTAAGCAAAGACATATTTAAAGTACCGATGTCTCTAGATTCGAAATGAGAATGCTCACAGTAGAAAAACAACTCTTCATAGATCTTTCGCTTGCAAAAATATTGGATGTGTGTCAGACAACTAGAAAGACGAGCAGAAAAACTATAAATCAATTAGCAAATAAATCTAATACAACATTATATTACTAAAAAGTTTGTATAACTCTTTTAATCGTAAATGATTTGTATCGGTCCCTAGACACAATTTACAAAAATTTAAGAAAAGGATGTCTTTAAAACCATTCCCCCACAACAGGGAAAAATTTTTGTACTTATTGCACAACAAATATTCTTACCGAAATACAGTTTATTGAAGTGGGTAAACCGTGGTTAGCGTATTCATTTGTAAAAATTAGGCACCAAAATCTTTTATAAAAGTGTTCTACAAAAAAATTACTCCTTATGCATGTGTACTACCAACCGATAATAGAGTGGAACAAAAAACTGTTTATGCGCCCTTTACTCTGCTCTCTCACCAATTTTATCCTTTTTTTTGTTCCCTCTTTTTGTTATTCTTTAGAGAGCCTTACTAAAATACCTCATGACTCCTCTATGTTAGACCTGTTTAGCACTTAATTAAATGTTTATATCGATAGAGAGACTAACCAACATACGAGAGATAAAAGATCACTCAATGGAAGCACTCCGGCATAAATATAATATTAATGACTTTAGAACATTTTAACAAAAGTGTGTTATAATATAGTAGCTATACATTTACCAATATAAAGTAGAAGTGTAGTATACTTTACGGATTAAGATATTCATCTCATTTTATATTTGGTTTATTAAGTGCATTTTGTGTATGTCTTAAGTGCAGGTGAGCTGAAACAATAGACCGCAAGGAACGTTGCCGAGCTCAATGAGCCTCCTTGCAATGTGGGGGTAATAGAGGAATCAATGCTTAGCAGTTCTCCCTTGCTAGCGATAACATGACTGCGGAAGTAGGGGAGAAAGCCCATTGCGGAACAACTTGAATGCGGTGGAAACCAAGACCCGTTGACTTTATACCGTGTGGGAGAAGCTCCGAGAAAATAGACCCTAAAGTTGCGGTCCACCCTATAAGCCTCTTAGATCTTGAGACAAGAAGAAGTCCAACCCCCAAACCAGTAGACTCTGCCAAAGACTGAAAGAGGAACAAATGATGAGGAAGAAAATTCAATATGGCTGCAGCGCAAAATCTATGATCCACGCAAATAGATGACCTAGGAAATTTCATGATCCCATGCTTCTATCGAAGAGACCTACAGTAGCAAGCATATGCGATCTGGGGGCAAAGTATAAACATAATGCCGCTATTCAATCTTCAAACATTGAATGTCGGCACACTTACGCCCAGAAAGAAAAACTCTTCCTGCTCGCTAACAGATCCCGAATACACCCTGAAAGAGTGAAAAATGCCACAATTTTCCAATGCGATAAACATCCTGCCAGCAGATTTCCTCATTTTGGATTATTTTAAAGTGACAAAGATGCGCGAGTCATATTGGGGACGACCATTCCTTATCAACGGTCGGCGCTCAAATGTGATTGTGCTGCAAGGGAAGAATTAATGAACAAGGAGTTCGTGTATGGTGTAGAGTGAGTGTCAAGATAAAACACACTTTTTTTCTTTTCCTCGTGTGATCTTTTTCATTTGATTGGTGGCACGTGCGAAGCTCGTAGAAATTTTGTGGAATTTTATGTAACATGTACATAATTTGGCAAAACTCCAGATTATAATATTGCGTGCAGATATAGATTACCCACGACGGGACTAAAAGAGAGAAAAAGGGCCCAACTATGGGCGTGAACAAAACCAGTCCTTGGAATAAGTGATCCCTGAAAAAAGAATCGTATTATGATTTCACCTCAATTAGGGACGAGATCCTTTGAATATCCTTTTCCTGGCATCAATTACTTCATGAACTTTTATCTCAACTCGTTATTATCTATTATCACAATTACTTGTTATAACTCGACTATCTATCACACTGTTCTTATTTTCTATATTATATATCACTATACTATATATATATTATTTTTTTAAAAATATCAATGTTGACATCTCTGTTTGTTTCAATGTACTTAGAGCATTAGAATTGCGGAGATGCTACATTGAAGCAGGCAAATTTTATCTCACTCTGCACTGCAATGCAAGAAAGATAGATCACCGCAAAGATGATGCGTCAATACACAACCGAGCGACAAACACAAATATGGTGTGTATTTCTTCCTTATCTTTATTTCAAATTTGTGCTATCGCATCGCATGTTAGTTTTTAAAAGTTTTATCAACTCATCCTCTTTGTTTATCGCAATATATTGACATAGATAAATTTAGTGAATCACCGTATGCTGTTTCTTACCAAGTATTGATTTCAATGATGAAAAATATGCTTCTCTTTCTTTCGTATATTACTAGAGTCAGTAGTTGTCTTAAGATAGTCACCCTCATGAAATATTTCTAGAAGTTAGGGGTTGCTAGCCTTGCTTTTCAACTCTCTTTACAACGCATTTCTAAGAACATCACATAACTCATTCAATCTTTGGCAATGAAATATGCCGAAGATTTAAAATTTGGGTGGGTATTTATTTTGACCTTGTTATTTTCTATAAAAAAGAAAAAAAAAATTAACAAAATCTACTGTCAACGCAATAAGAACCCATGTTGATAAAAAGAGTTAAGTTGTGAAAGAGGCACTTTACCCATAGTTGTGATGTCCGCATGATCACAGTGGGGGCAGCCAAAAACGAAAAGAAGTCACGAATCAACGCATAAATAAATGATCGAAACTCCACTGTCAAATAGGTATGAGTTTAGTCTGAGAAAGAGTGCATTGCTCGTAGTTGGATGTTTGCATGACACCCGTGGGGCCAAGCCAAAACGAAGGCAACGCACTTGGATCAGCGCAAGGTCAGAAAAAAAAATAATGTCATGAAATATGCAAGGATAAAATCATTTGACACCCCGATGGAAAATTTTTCTTTTTGAAATAAATCATGCGATGTTTTGGAAAATAGTAAAGTCCTTTTGAAGGTTAAGCTTGCAGTCCCTAGGTCTTAGAAATATTTTAAGAAGAGACTTGAATAAGACTTAAGGAAATTTTGGTATATAAGATTTGAACGAAGTATCCTTGAGAAATCTAGGAAAAGAACATTGCGGTTGATTTGCTAAAGGAATTTTTAGTTTATGCTTGAGGACAAGCATTGTTTAAATTTGGGGGTATGATAACAGGCAGAAATGCACATTATCATAGTGTTAAGTTCTTAAACAATATTGGATTGCGTTGATGAAATATGTTAATTTGCGATCATAGGAAATCATCGTTCGAGCGCAACTTCACCGCAATGCTTTGCGATGATTATGCTTGCAAACATTCGCCCAAGAAGGATTGTTGCAACCTGGTCAGTGTAACTTGATGGGTGCATCTGAGTGAAAGGATAATTAATCGCGATGGGACAAAAAGCTGATGACAGTCGAATACGAATTAAGTTGATAGCTGATAACGATCATAAAGTACATTCAGCTTTTCGATGACAAATATTCGGCACATCAGTCAAGAATTAAAGTCATCCCGTCAGTACAGTCAAGAGAGAGAAGTCGCCGTTCACCTTAGATGTCTATAAATACCAGAAGCATCCTTTAGAGAAGGGGTTCACAAATTCACTATTCTTTGTTCTACAAGTTCGCACGCCCTTGTTCATAGTTTTCTTTCGTTTTAAGGCGGACGCGAGAGAGAAAGTTGTGCCGATAGATCGTTCTGGTAAGCTTGGGAGAGCGCCAGAAGTTTCAAAGACAGAGAGAGGACCGACACCTACAGAAGCGGGGACATCTTTAGAACCGAATAGAGATTACTGTGTAAAAGCCTCGGTCAACAAGGAATTGCTACCAGGCTCTCTACCTTAAACTTCCATTGTCATTTTGTGCTCCACTCATTTTTTGAAACTAAACTTGCTCTTTATTCTTATTCCGCATTGTTATTTTGTATTTCAACTCTATGTCTATAAAATGGAACTTTCTTATCTACATCTGTTCACTCTCTTACAAGCACGCATAAGTAGCTAAATCTATCGAATGGGTTTAGAAGAAATTAGCTAACATGACCTAGGATCTTCATTGCATGCGATCATCTTGTCTTATGTTGTGCCCAACACCCCTTTAGAGCTACTCGAGAGAGAGTCTAAAGAAAGAACCTAAGACTTGAGAGAGCTAGGTTAGAATCTAGACTCGAGAGAGCAAGATTAGATTTGCATAAGCAAGAGATAGAGACTTAAAGATAAGATCTGTTTGCCAGCATCATCGCATGCACCCTAGAGATAGGTTATGATATTATGCGGTCTCCTTGTATGTGTGTGTGTCATTCGTCATCGCATAGACAAGAATAGAGGCTTATGTGTAGGTCCTATAGACTTATCGTATATATCGCATGCGTTCTAAAACTAGAAGCCGTAGCATTTGCGTTGAGAGACGATTTGCTATTGTATGTGTGTTGCATGATCGCATAGCATAAACGCAATCCTAGGAAGTGTTAGCTGAACCCCTTCTCAACCTGTTCCCTACATATTCATCGCATCTTCCGTAATATTAACTCTTTTCTTAACTCCACCACATACATTTTTTTACCGCAAATAACCACCCAACAACTCTTTGATTTATTGGTTACCGCAAAGTCATCTTAAAAATTATTACCGCATATTGTTTTCCTTAGTCACTGAGTTCGACCTTGGACTTACCACGAAACTCAGTAGGATTTATACTTGGATTCTGCTAAGAAAACTTATTACACAACGCATTTTTCATCACCGCTATTCCTTTCATAATTCCATCGTATAAAATAAACGCATCAAGTTTTTGGCGCCGTTGCGGGGGACTTCGGCAATTCAGTGTGCTAACGGTAATTTTTCTGATTTCTTTACAGCTTTTAATATCTGGCGAATTACGACCCGAAGATTGAAAGAACGTTTTGACAAAAATTGAGAGACAATCGCCAACAACAAGATAGAACTCCAAGAATAGCAAAACAATCGGAAGAAAGGGCCGCAAATGCAAATAATATAATGGCCAACCCCATCCTCCTGGTGAATGACCGCAATAGACCCATTCGAGACTATGCGTCGCCCAACCTATATGATTTCTCCCCAGAAATCATGAGGCCAGCGCTAGACGGATCAAGGTTTGAAATGAAACCGATTATGTTACAGATGATCCAGACTGTTGGGTAGTTTGGAGGATGGCGTGGCGAAGACCCGCACGCCCACCTCTAAAGTTTCATAGAAATCTACAATACTTTTGTGTTCCCAAATATCTCCACCGAAGAAGTTCGACTAACTTTGTTTCTATTTTCTTTGTGTGACAAGGCACGAAAATGGGCGTACACTCTCGAACTGGGGGAGATTACTTCTTGGGAACAAGTAGTAGAGAAGTTTATGAAGAAATATTTCCCACCAACTGAGAATGCCAGGAGAAGGAAATTAATAATCAATTTTGAACAGGACATGGACGAACCGCTCAACGATGCTTGGGCGAGGTTTAAGAGGCTGGTAAGAGACTGCCTGCATAACAGATTACCAGACTACTTGCAAATGGAGATTTTTTATCACGGATTAAACCCTGCTTTACAAACCGTTACCAATGCGACAGCCGCTGGAGGTCTGCTAGATAAAACGTATGATGAGGCCAAGAACATCCTTGATTGCATCTTTAAAAATCACGAGAACTGGAGAGAGAGCGATAAGAGATTGAGAATAAAGATAGTGATGCAAATACTGGTGCTATCGCATCACTTCAGAGTCAGATGACTATGATGATGAACTTGACACAGGAAATCGCAATTAACAGCCCAACAATGCATAGTGGGCAAGTGAACGCAATCAACCAGACTACCGCAAGGTGTGTGACTTGCGGTGAAGGACATGCAATGGAGGAATGCCCACAAAACCCACAGTCTATCTACTTTGTGAAAAATAACCCGTTTTCTAACACATACAACCCTGGGTGGAAAGACCACCCCAACTTTGCGTGGAAAAATCAGCAGCAAAATTTCCAATTAATGGCGCAAAATGAAGGGCCACCCGAATTTTTCCCGCGAAATAATGATCAGACGAGTAATCAAGCCAGCAGTTCGCAGGTGCCGCAATCTTCCTCTTTGGAAAGTTGTTGAAGCAAGACATTGAGAAGAACGAAATTGTGCTTCAAAACCAGGTGACATCTATTCGCAACCTGGAACTACAGATGGGCCAGATTGCGAGCGAACTCAAGAACAGACCGCAAGGGGACCTGCCGAGTGGCAAGACTGTGGTATGAGAGAAGAAGGAGCCGAGCAAGACTATTCCAATTGCGCTAGAACTAGAGATTGCGGTGACTCAAGAAGAAGAAGGAGAAAAAAAAAGCGATAGAGCCAGAGATTGCGTCCACCTTGGAGCCAAAAGAACAGGGGACCGTGAGAGTACAGTGGCCACTTTTCCTACAGAGACTCAGAAAGAAGAAGAATGACGAGGTATAGTTCCAACGCTTCATGACTATGTTAAAAAAAATTGCATATTAACATTCCGTTCACTAAAGCAATTGAGGAGATGCCCGCATATGTGAAGTTTCTAAAGGATATGGTGACAAAGAAGAGAGGCACTGGTAAGTTTGCCACGGTGGCTTTGACGCAGAGCTCAAAATCTATAATCTCACCGAAGATGCACGATCCTGGGAGTTTTACTATACCTTGCTCCATTGGAGGATTGTACATCAGGCAGGTATTATGCGATCTTACAGCTAGCATTAATTTGATGCCTCTGTCAATTTTCAAGCAGCTGAATGTGAGGCAACTTGCGCCTATGGCAGTGACTCTTCAATTAGCCGATAGATCTCTGGTGCATCCAGAGGGAAAGGTGAAGGACGTGTTGGTTACAATCGAAAAATTTATATTACTAACCGACTTCATCATCTTGGACTACGAAGCCGACAAGGATTTTTCCATCATCTTGGGGTGACCATTTTTATTAACCGGTCGTGCCCAGATTGATATGCACAAAGGAGAGATCACCTTGAGCATGAATGGACAGAAGCTCAAGTTTGACATTATCCTTTCCATGAAATATCCTGACGAAGAAGACCTTAATGAATTCGATGATGAACAAAGTTTGAATGAAAAAGAGAAGCCTGAAGATGAAAATAAAGATGAGGATGCAATCGCATCCATTATTTCATGCAATGCGATCATAGAAAAAACAAAAAAGGAAGACGAAATGATCGCAACCCAATAAGTGGACCCGACAGTGAATAAAGAGCTAAAGACCCTGCCTAATCACCTAAAGTATGTATTTCTGGGGCAGAATGAAAAACTATCGGTAATCATTTCCTCTGCAGTTAATAAAGACCAAGAGAATGCGCTACTGAGCATTCTGAGAAAATATGTGAGAGCAATTGGCTGGATGCTCGCAGACATTCTAGGAATTAGCCCCGCATACTGTATGCATAGAATTCGTCTCGAAGAAAACCATAAGAGATCAATCGAACATTAGCGCAGACTCAACCCTGCGATGAAGGAGGTCGTAAAGAAGGAGATAATCAAGTGGTTAGATGTGAGCATCATCTATCTAATAGCAGACAGCACGTGGGTCAGCCCCGCGCAGTGCGTGCTGAAAAAAGGAAGGATGACGGTAGTCCCTAATGCAAATAACGAGCTGATACCGCAAAGGACCGTCACTAGATGGCGGCTTTGTATGGACTACCGCAAACTCAATGCGGTAACAAAGAAGGATTATTTCCTCTTACCGTTCATTGACCAAATGTTGAATCGTCTAGCTGGAAATGACTTCTACTGCTTCTTGGATGGGTATGCCAGTTATAATAAGATCATGATTGCTCTTGAAGATCAAGAAAATACCACCTTCACCTGCCCGTATGGAACATTTGCTTTTCGCCGCATACCGTTCGGCCTCTGCAATGCGCCGAGCACTTTCCAAAGGTGCATGATGGCCATATTTTCAGAATATCTCGAAGACTCTGTAGAAATATTCATGGACGACTTCTTTGTATATGGGCATACATACGAAGTCTGTCTTGCCAACTTGGAGAAGATATTGAAAAGATGTGAGGAGACGAACCTCGTGCTTAATAGGGAGAAATTCCATTTTATGGTGAAGGAGGGCATTGTGCTGGGGCATAAGGTATCTGGGGACGGGTTGGAGGTGGACAAGGCAAAAATTGAAGCAATTGAAAAGCTCCCACCTCCAACGAGTATAAAGGCTGTTAGAAGCTTCTTGGGACATGCCAAATTTTACAGACGTTTTGTCAAGGACTTTTCAAAAATAGCACGACTGCTGAGTGTGTTGATGGAGGCCGATAGAAAATTTGACTTTGATGACAATTGCCTCAACGCATTCATGATTTTGAAGAACGCATTAACGACCGCGCCCGTGTTGATCGCACCAGATTGGACACTTCCCTTTGAATTAATGTACAATGCAAGCAGGTATGCGATGGGAGCAGTGCTGGCACAGAAGAGAAAAAAAAATATATTACATCCCATCGTATATGCGTGTAAGACTTTGAATTCTGCTCAAACTAACTACAACACCACAGAAAAATAGCTGCTTGAGGTAATATTAGCGTTGGAAAATTCAGAGCATATTTGCTGGGAACAAAAGTACTCATCCAAACTGACCACTCGGCGATGAAATATTTGATGACAAAGAAGAACGCGAAGCCAAGGTTGATTAGATGGATTCTTCTCCTCCAGGAATTCGATATAGAAATAATTGATCGCAAGGGGACGGAGAACCAAGTTGTGGATCACTTATCCAGATTGGAAAATCCAGAGGTTGACCGCAATCAGTTAGAGATGAGTGCAGTGTTCCCAGACGAGTAGCTATTTCATATTGAAGAATTGCCATAGTACGTAGACGTGGTAAATTATCTGGTTTGCGAGAAATTTTCCGAAGATTATACCGACCAATAAAAGAGGCGACTCAGGCATGAATACAGATATTATTATTGGGATGAGCTAAATCTGTATAAGAGGGAGGCAGACCAGATTTTGCGATTGTGTGTACCGAATGCTGCTCAACAACGCATATTATCGCAATCATGATTCACTATATGGCGGGCACTTTGGAGGCCAGCACACCGCAGCTAAAGTCTTACAAAGTGGATATTATGGCCAACACTATTTAAGAATGCAAATGACTACGCGATGAAGTGTGACCGGTGCCAGTGCACGGGTAATATTTCATGGAAACATGCGATGCCCATGAACACCATTTTGGAACTAGAGTTGTTCGACATCTAGGGCATTGATTTCATGGGACCATTCCCACCATCGAATGTTTAAAACTATATTTTGTTAGTCGTCGACTACGTGTCCAAGTGGGTAAAAGCAGTGACATGTGCCGCAAGCGATGTGGCGGTAGTCTCTAAATTCTTAAAGAAAAACATTTTCACTCGTTTTGGCACTCTGCGTGCCATAATAAGTGACGAAGGGTCCCAC
The DNA here is from genome assembly GCF_009727055.1 of Benincasa hispida. Classification (NCBI taxonomy): domain Eukaryota; kingdom Viridiplantae; phylum Streptophyta; class Magnoliopsida; order Cucurbitales; family Cucurbitaceae; genus Benincasa; species Benincasa hispida. Next base: position 9,777,057 of record NC_052355.1, on the reverse strand, counting down.
TTTGTCAATCACACTGTTAAAGAATTATTGTGCAAATATAATATTCTCCATAAAGTGGCCACTGCATACCATCCACAGACGAATGTTCAGGCTGAAGTGTCCAACCGAGGGATCAAGTTGATACTAGAGAAGGTGGTAAGGCCTTCGCGAAAGGATTGGACAACAAAGCTGGATGATGCGTTGTGGGCATACCAAACTGCCTATAAGACACCCATAGGCATGTCCCCGTATACGTTGGTATTTGGTAAAGCATGTCATTTACCACTGGAGCTGGAGCACAAAGCGTTGTGGGTGGTAAAAAAAAGCTGAACTTTGACAACTTTAATTGGTCGAGCTGGAGGAATGGAGAATTAATGCATACGAGAATGCAAAGATCTACAAAGAGCACGTAAAGCGCTGGCACGACAAACAAATATGCGGTAAGAACCTCCAAGTAGGGCAAAAGGTCTTACTATTTAATTCACGGCTACGACTCTTCCCTGGGAAATTAAAGTCACGTTGGTTCGGACTCTTCATAGTCAGAGAGGTATTCCCACATGGCGTAGTCGAGTTATCTAATGATGACAGAACCAACATATTCAAAGTTAATGGGCAACGAGTGAAAGTATATCGTGGAGAAGACTGGCATCGCTAGGTCGCCTCCGTGGACCTGAGAAACTCTGAATGAGAAAGAAGTGGATGGTCCCTGCGCTATCAGGCGATTCAAATTCATTAGGGACGTAAGATTTGTGAAGTATCCGTTGAAATCCTAAATTCTTAAACTTATCTCTACTCCCTTTTAGTATTGTCATTTCACTATCTGCTTGCTTATCAAAAAAAAAAAAAACAAAAAACAAAAAGAGAAAGAAAGAGAGAAATAATAATGCGATCATGTTGAACGATCGTGGTAAACGATTTTGTTAACTCTGTTTTTTTTATGAGTATTTGACCCTCTCAATGTTTTTCTTGCAACAATCGAGGTAAACGATTGCGGAGGCGCTACACGAAGACGCAACTACTTTATTCCGTCACCGCAATCCAAAGAAAGTAGATCGCTGCAAAGTAGGATGTGTCAACAAATAATGCGCGCGACAACGCAAATTTGGAGGTTGTATCTTTCCTTGACTTTATTCAAAATTTCGTTATCGCATCGCATTTTAATTCTAAAAGTTTTATCACTGCATCCTCTTTGATTACCGCAATCATTTAACATTGATCAATTTAGTAAGTCACCGCATGATTTCTCTTTGTCAATTATGATTTCAATGATGAAACACATGCTTTTATGTTTTCGTATACGCTAGAGTCAACTTAATTTTAGGACAGTCACCTCATGAAATATTTCTAGAAGTAGTGGTCTGCTAGCTTTCTTTCAAATTGACCCTTTATGAAACTTCCTAAGAACATCGCATGACTTCTTTCAATCTTTTGGCAATGAGGACATTGTCGCATTTTAAATTTAGGGGTGCGGTATTCGTTTTTCGACCTTGCTATTTTTAGCCTTATAAAAAAAATCATAACGTTGCGATCGGATCCTACTCGTAATTGGATGTCCGCATGACACACGTGGGGGTAAGCCAAAACGAAGGTAGGAATCGTGATCAACGCATAATTAAATGACCACAACTCCGCTGCCAAATGGGCAAGAGTTTAGTCTGAGAAAGAGCGCCTTGCTCGTAGCTGGATGTCCGCATGACACACGTGGGGAAACTGGTGGGTGCATCTGGGTGAAAAGC
>NC_052355.1:9763968-9774751 GCF_009727055.1 Benincasa hispida | reverse complement strand
GTAATAAATCACGATGGGACAGAAAGCTGATGACGGTCGATTCCGAATTAAGTTGACAAGTCGTTAACGAACTATTGTAGTAAGTACACTCAACTTTTCAGTGACAAATATTCGGTGCATCAGACAGAGAACTAATGCCATCCCATCAGTGCAATCATACGAGAGAAGAAGCCTTTCACCCTGAAGCTCTATAAATACCAGAGGCCACCTTCAGTAAAGGAGTTAGTCTAGTTAGTCTAGTTCGTCTAGTTAGTCTAGTCCGACAGTTAGATAATTTTCTCCATTGTTTGAAGTAGCCTTGTTCTTAGTTTTCTTATACTTAAAAGGCAGAGCAAGAGAAGGGGAGAAACGCTGGAAAATTGCTCTGGTCTGCTCGAGAGAGAACCCATAAGGCGTGGAAAAGCAGAGAGAGGGCCAACTATCACGAGAGTGAGATTATCTTTTGAGCAGAGTAGAAAAAAACAATGTAAAAGCCTTGGGAAGCAAGAGATTGCTACCAAGTTCTTTATTCTTATTCCGCATTGTTATATTGTATTTCAACTCTATATCTATAAAATGGAACTTTCTTATCTACATCTATTCACTCTCTTATAAGCACACATGAGTAGCAAAATCTATCGAATGGGTTGAGGAGAACGTAGCTAACATGACCTAGGATCTTCATTGCATGCGATCATCTTGTCTTATGTTGCGCCCAACACCCTGCATCTTTCGTAATATTAACTCTTTTCTTAACTCCGCCGCATACATTTTTTTACCCCGAACAACCACCCAACAACTCTTTGATTTATTGGTTACCGCAAAGTCATCTTAAAAATTATTACCGTATATAGTTTTCCTTAGTCCCTGAGTTCGACCCTAGACTTACTAGGAAACTCAGTAGGATTTATACTTGGATTCTGTTGAGAAAACTTGTTGCACAACGCATTTTCCATCATCGCAATTCCTTTCATAATTCCATCGCATAAAATAAACACATCAAGCATCCCCCTTCGGATGGTTTGTGCATTAGGTCAATATTAATGTGAACTCCAAAAATGGATAAGATCACTTTAGTTCTTGCCTCAATCGCGTTTTCTCTTTGGTTGGCTCATTAAAGTGGAACTCCAGGGTCTAAAATGAAAGGTCACATTTACGATAAATTGTTGAGCTAGTTAATGATTTCTTGACCAAATCAATGATGAGTAATTGTTATAGGAGTAAGAGTTATTCTGGTGTAATAGTTAGTTGAGAATGTCTCAGTTCAGTGAAGGGACAACTAACTACCCTTCGGTGACTTTTGTCCTAAATCACTAAAGCATCATTGCAAAAATTAGATATTAAATGGGGTTCATGTAGTTTTCGCTAAAATTGATTGGATATTTTAGAGTTATGCTCAAATCTAATGTAGATCAATTTGTTTCTTTCTAGCAAAAATGTCAAACTGTATTTCTTCATTAATTTTGACCAGTTTTAATTATATGACTTGGAAAGATTCAATTAAAACTTTTTTCATGGTTAACAACCTCAACCTCAACTTCCAAGAAAATAAATCTGATTTATTTTTCTTGGAGACGTGCTTAGTAGAGAATGATGATTCTATCTGGATAGTTGATTCAGGAGCTACTAATCACGTATGTTCTTCCTATCAGGAATTTAGTTCCTGGAGACAATTAGTAGCTAGAAAGATGCCTCTCAGAGTCAGTATTGGTGAGGCCATTTCAGTTGTTGCTATAGGCAGACTTAAGTTATTTTTGGACAAGAAATGATATATGTTATTGGATGACGTATATGTAGTTCCTCACATAAAAAATAACTTAATTTCTATTTCTTGTCTGATTGAACAAAAGTATTCCCCATCCTTCTTTGAAAATAAAGTGTTTATTTTTAATAATGGAATGGAACTAGGCTTTGGTTCAATGGAAAGTAATTTATATATACTAAGGTCGTTAGTTACAAAAGCCTTATTAAATACTGAAATGTTTAAAATGGCAACAACTGTTAAAAAACTGTGAGTTCCTTCTAAAAAAAATTCCTATCTTTGGCATCTAAGGTTAAGTCACATTAATCTCAATAGGATTGAGAGATTGGTGAAAAGTGGACTTCTAAATGGTTTAGAAGAAAACTCTTTACCTGTATGTGAATCATATCTTGAAGGCAAAATGATAAAACGACCTTTTACTGGAAAAGGTTATATGTTCAATGGAAAGTAAAGTGTTCATTTTAAGAAATGGAACTAGGCTTTGGTTCAATGGGAAGTGACTTATATGTATTAAGGTCATTAGTTACAAAAGTCATGCTAAATACTGAAATGTTCAAAACGAGCAACAACTGTTAAAAGACAGAGAGTCTCTCCTAAAGAAAATGTATATTTTTTACGTCTAAGATTAGGTCACATTAATCTCAATAGGAATGAGAGATTCGTGAAAAATGGACTTCTAAACGGTTTAGAAGAAAACTCTTTACCTGTATGTGAATCATGCCTTGAGAGATTGGATGTATGTTTTAAATTATTTACTTTGAATTTATATTATATATTGTATATCATAGATTAAAAAATACCCACCTTAGGATAAACATGTATATATATCAAGATTAAATATAAAGAGTTATTCTTTTTAGATGCACTATTGAATTAGCATGCTCATGCATATTAATATAGAGTTATATTAATGATGTATGATTAACCTAAACATGTCCATGTATCATACTATATATTAAAATTGTTCGAATAAATAGTGGAATGATGTATGTGAATGCTTAAAGTTTTTATAGATTTAATAATTCATTAATCTATAAAGAGTTATAGTAAAATTATGAGTTTGATTAAAATCTATAATCTAGATTGCATGCAAACATATGTCCAATTAATTTTAAATTGTTTAAAATTGATTTATGTTATTTCTAATGGGATTAGGAATAGGTTAATCTTTCTAATTTATTTTAATAGGATTAAAATAAATTTCAATAAAAGATTAAATTTATAAAATAATTGCCCATAAGGAACCTTTGTCTAAGGAAGGTTCTGTCTAGGAAGGGGTACTTAAGCTGACGAAAATGAAACACCTCTACCTGGGAACCAACCTAGAAGCTGAATTGGGCAAATAGCTTATTGATTTTATTCAAAGAGTTTAATAAATAAAATCAAATATTGTTAAATTATTCAATATAAATGTTATATTGAGAAAATTTAAAGAACTTAGATAAATTCTTTAGCGGGGGTTTTTTTTTTAACTAAGTATAATAAAATCCTAATAAAAATATTATAATACTTTAGTGGGAGGAAATTGTTGTATGTGATATATAAAATTTCAGCTTTCACGTCCCAAGAGTTCACACCGTGAGATTCATACTCGGATTCTTGTCACCCTAGGAGCGGCCTCCCTTTAGAGAGTGTTTACACGGATCAATAACAAGGTGAATGGGGAAAGTATTCATAGTAAGTTGGAGAGGGACGCGTGTCAACATATCCCACGGTCTCCACCATTAAGTTACACCGTGAGATTCCTATGGTTTGCCTGCTTGTCATCCTAGAGCGACCATCCCTTCAAAGGACCTCATCATAGGGGTCTGAACAACACAAACTTCAGCAATGGATAAGGTTTCTTAGGTTAATCTTCAACAGTTGTCTTTCCTTTTGGTAGCCTGTTGAAGTGTACCTCTGGGATTTGAAAATGGGAGGATCACACTTACGAGATGAATTAAGTTTGTTAATGAATCCTTGACCAAAATAGTGGTATCTAAAAACTATAGGAATAAGAGTTATTCTGGTATTAATGATTGATTGAGTTTGTCTCAATTCAGGGGAGAAGTAGTTAATCACCCTTTGGTGGCTGTTGCTCTAAGCCTCTAAAGTATCGTTGCAAAAATTGAAATCAATAGTTTAATTAGGGTTCTATGATTGCATGTGTTTACCTTGAATGGGGGAGCTGTAGTATGGCATAGTATCAAGCAAGGATGCACTACAGATTTCACTATGGGCCAAGTATGTAGCTGCTTATGAAGCAGCAAAGGAAGCGATTTTAAAGTGGTTCCAAATATGGACTTACCCATCACCTTATACTGTGACAACAGTGAGTAGTAGCCATTGGTAATCCATTTATGGAAGACTCTCATGGCTAAAATGTTTAAGGGTCATCTAGAAAGTCTAGGTCTACGGGACATGTACATTGTAAAATCTAGGGCAAGTGGGAGAAGTGTAATGGGTATATGGATGCTCTAGTTTATTGTATTTAACATTATTCCGCCTTTTGGATTGTGTACAACCCACTGACTAGAGTTTTAGTTCAAGTGAAAGTTTGTTGGGTTTTATGCCCTAAAGCTCGTAGATAGTAAATATTATGAATTGACTGTCATCAATAAAGAGTTATAGATTTTAAATCAATAAATGTTATTGTTTGTATTGTTGTATATTTTATCTAAATAACCCTAAATCCAACAAACTAACACCTAAGATTGTCTTATGAGTCTTGAATTGTATGTAGAGACATACAGGAAACAATGTTCAAGATACAGGCTAAACGGTCTATAGTATAGGGATAAGGTGGGGTATCTTATCCTGGTAATACTATGGATACAACCCACTTTGTTGATACAAACTAGTGATCCAACACGTTCGTTTAGGTGACACGCGAGTAGGGATATCTAATGCAATGAGTTTGCATAAGACTGGCTGCAAAATACTAACCACTAGATGTAATGTTGTTGACTAGTTAAGTTCCTATTTTAATAGGATGACCTAGGCAACTTAGTCTTAATCCCGAGTATATTATAAACTCCTGTTCACGAGGGATTATCCTTTGACTTGCATGGGTAAGGATGGTCCAGTTCGCTGACCTAATATGCCTACCATTTTGGAGACATGACCGAGTGGTTAGCTGAAAACATAATAATACAAGATAGAATTCACTCCTTCCCGTCTTAAGGGTAAGTAGATGAGTATTCCCTTAAGTGGTTTCTCTGAGACTTGAACAAAGGGCCCTACCCTCTCATTTGCTCGAGAAGGGTTTCTATTTATTGGTTGGACCATAAACAGGTTGTTCATTGGAGGAGCACTAGTACTTAAAGAGCCAAAGGTAACCCAAGGGTAAAATAGTAATTTGACCAGTTGGAGTTACGAACACTCGTGAAGGACTAACTTGTTGGCATTGGTCTATATCCATGGACACAAAAATATATCTGTAGTGAGAAGAGTGCAACTATGGGTATTTAGTGGAGTGTATCCACAATTAGCGGATATTGATTAATTTGGTTAATAGGTTTAGCCAATCAATCTCATATCGTTGGAACTTCTGATCTACAGGTCCACCAGGTCCCCTCGTTAGCTCATCAGAGGATACTTAAGAGGGATATTTTAAATTGTTTTGAGGAAATTATTAATGTGGTTAATATATAATCAATTATGATTATGATCTATAATTAAATGGGAAAGTAATATTTGAATAAGATTTAAATTAATTAATTCAAGTGAATTAGATTCACAAAGAATTGATTAATAGAGAGATGTTGCACATATACATGCGATGTATATGATAATTAAATAAATAAATAAATATATATATATTAAATTGGATTTAGTGTATAAATGGTTATTTAATTATTGTGAAAATTAAATTAAATAAGTGTTATTTAATTGGGCTAATTAATTAAGTAAGTGTTATTTAATTAAATAGGCTAATTAATTAAATAAATATTATTTAATTAATTATAGAAAAGGAAAATATATTGGGAATGATGTTTGGCTCTTCTTTACATAAAAACCTCCTCATGGCCCTTTAGCAACACATACTTTGATTGTAAAAAAACTCTGACAATACACAAGTCCTTAGTGGTATTGTGCAGAATTTTCTCTAAGTCATAAATCCTCTCAACTCTTCAAAACTCTTTTCTCCTCTCCCTCTCCCAATAGTTGGATACCACATATCCTTCTATCGAAATCCCAGAGAATAACGAGGTAACCCTCATGGTAATGTTTGAAATTACTCAAGGAGTTGTTCATGATCAAGAACGTTTAGAGATCCATTCGTTGGAACCTTAGAGAGGATTACTCGTGGCACTTGGGGAACCTACAAAGGTAAGAATCGTTCTAACATTTTCCCCGATAACATGCTAATTTACGTGTTTATTCATTCAATTTAATATAATGATTTTGTTTATTGTAAAAATCGAATCGCAGGATGCAAGACTTTCTCACACGAGAATGCTTCTGTTGCGGGGTTCAATTCCTTCATGACTGATATACTTGATACTAATACACTTAATTGATATATTGTTGATAAACTTGATAATTATGCATTCTTTTATACTACTAATATATTTGACTAATATATTGTCGAAACACTTGATTGATATACTGTTGATAGACTTAATAATGATGCACTTGGCTGAGTTGATATACTTTATATTGATACTGTCACACCCCCTCCCAAGGTCAACTCTCAAGTCCGAAAGGAGACGTGAGGACGGCAGATACCACCCTTTTGTGATACCTACTGTCCACTCTTACCTATTTTGCTTAGCCAAGGAAAAATAACAACTCTTTGGCTTACTTATTTTATTACAACCAATATAAAGTTTACATAACCCTCAAACGAAACTTAACAACTCCAGACTTTTAATTATAGAAACTCATAATAACAAACTTAAGTCCGAAAGTGTGGCTGTAGTGTGGAAAATTTTGACCTTAGCAACACCCTGGAACTAGGAAACAATGAGCTTCAAGAAGCTCAATGAATGGTAAACAACTTACAGAGTCTCTTACAACCCTGAAAAGAAAGGATCAATAGCAACCAATCAACACCGCGAGGTTACTATTCCAAACCTCAGGCTTGCACGTATCCATTTCCATTGATAGAGTAAACTAACATGCAGAGGAAAAAATCAGAATCAATAAGCACTCTAATTACATTTAATTTGAGTTTAAAAACATACATTGAAACAAAATTTCAGAGAAAAGGGTTTCATGTACTACAACCTTTAATGAATCTCTTCAAACAAAGCTTCTCTCCACGAATTGGAACTTCTAATCAGCAATGGACCACCACATAGATCTTCTCTACTATCCTCTAACTCGGATTGAGAGGTGGAATCCCTGAATTGAAGTGAATATTTTATTGAGAGGGAAGAAGGTTTGGAGAGATATACAGATTTTCTGGGTTGACAATTGCATGATCTTCATCCCCATCAAAATCTCAACAATTTAACCATGATAAACATGCAAATCCTTCTGCTTCAACTCATTGACACCTCAAGGAGTTGGCCCTTAGTGGGCTAGGTGTTTGATTTGGAAGAATCCACTCTATTTGAAGATGAAAAATTGGTAAACTTCACTCAATAATAGAATTTTCCAAATTTGCTCTTCAATTTTCATTTTCATTTAATTTTTGATAAAATTATATATATATATATATATATATATATATATATATTGTAAATTCAAATCTAAATTTGAATTTTAATAAATGAAAAATATTTTATCTATTTATTTAATTAATAAAACTAATTTAATTAATTAATTAATTAATTAATAATTTAACATCAAATATTAAATTAATCAAACACCTAATTTATACATGAATTCTATTCATGCAATTCAATATTTAAATATTTTAAATTCTTCAATTTCGTTTAATTTCAACAAAATTAAACGTTTTAATTGTATCAAATAAAATTAATCAAAACCCTAATTGAATTTGAACACTTCAAATTCAAAACCCTAATTTCGAATCTGAACATTTCAAATCCACTCAATTCACTAATCCAAGATATAATTTTACGAGCTAGTATAGGGACCTTATGGACCTGCAGATCATGAGCTCCTACAATTTGAGATTAATTGGCTAAACTCTTTAGACCAAATTAATCAATATTCGTTAACAACCGAGACACCCCACTATAGCTCGATGGTTGCACTCTCTTCACTATAGATAAATTTATGTCCACTTTAACCATAATAAGTAAATCGATCATTCACAAGTTGTTTGTATTTACAGCTAGATCAAAATTATTGTTTTACCCCTGAAAATACATCTTGCTCCTTAAGCTCTCACTAATTCTCTATTGAACAATTGGTTTATAGTCCAACTAATAAACCATAACTCTTTCTATCATGAGAGGTCGGGGCTCCGTTGTTCAAGACCAGAAATAAACACTTAAGAGAATAACCTATCTGCTGACTCTAAGTCAGGTAGGAGTGAATTCTATCTTGGAGAACTATGTCTCCAGCTATCTATCTTATCTTATCCCCAAAATGGGAGGCTTATTGAGTAGTGTTGTTGGACTACTCTCACTTGCAGATCAAAGGGTAATCCTGAATAAACAGGAGTTCAAAGTTAGCTTAAGATGAAGATCGAGTTACCCTAGGTTATAGAATTTTGAAGTAGTCAGTTTTAACAGTAAACGGACGTTATAAAGAAAAGTGACTATTTCGAGGTTCGGTCTTATGCAAACTCATTGTGTATGATGCCTCCACTCTCATGTCTCCACATAAATGATTTTGAGATCACATCATTTGTATTGGTATATAAAATGGGTCGCATTTAATAGTGTAACCAGGATGAGGTACTCAATCTCATCCATATACTTATAGACCATTTTGGCTATATACTAAAACTTATTCCACTTTTATGTTGTCACGTAAAGTTAAGTATTCATATTATAGTCATAGGTTCGTTTATTGGATTTTTGTAACAGAATCCAATCTCAATAACAATTTATTTAATAAAATATTCAATAATACTTTTATTGATGAATAAAATATATTAACAATATTTACGAACTGAGAGTTTTAGGACATTCCCAACAATCTCCCACTTAGACTAATACTCCAGTGAGACAAATATATAATATTTTATAATGTTGAAAAAAATAAAGAGAAAATACAATAAACTAAGGCATCCATATACCCTTGACATTCTCCCACTTGCCCTAGATTATAAAGCTCATAGTCCTAGTCCAACCAAGTGACCCTTGAACTCTTTAGTCGAGAGGGCCTTCGTAAATGGATCAGCAAGGTTATCTTCTGAGGCTATCTTCGTGACTATCACGTCTCCTCGGTTTAATATCTCCCTGATGAGATGGTACTTTCTTTCGATGTATTTTCCACGTTTGTGACTTCTTGTTTCATTTGATTTGGCATTTGCTTCGTTGTTGTCGCAATACAAAGTAATGGGCAGATGCAATGGAACCACTTCCAAATTTGTTAGGAACATTTGCAGCCACACGACTTCTTTAGCTGCTTCGCATGCAACAACTCTCCAAATTTGGATAAGTTCAAATTCAAATTAGGGTTGTACAATTATATTTGATATAATTATTTAACATTAATTCATTGAAATTAAACGAAATTGGAAAGTTTTTAATATTGAAAAATTAATTTAAATATTAATTACATGAATAGGATTCATGTTTAACATTAGGTATGTGATTAATTTAATATTTGATATTAAATTAATTAATTAATTAATATGTTTAATGAATTAAAAATCAAATTAATTTTCCATAAATTTCAATTTGAGAAATTGAATATTAAAATATTAGATTTGGTTAATTGTGAATTAATCAAATTGAATTCAATTAATTTTAGAATTAATTTTTGGAAATTAAGAGATTATTTTAAATTGGAAGATGAACTAAGTGGGGTTTTCCTATTTTTCCTCCATGTATGAGGTGTTCTTCCTACAAACACACACTAATCCCACATTGTTATGGAAGTAGCTGCTGGCTATGAAGTGCTTGCATGTTGCAAGAGAATCTCTCTGAATTGAAGAGAATTATGGAATTTGGCTAAAGAAAATGGTTTTCTGAAGTTCATCTTCATCTCCCTCTCAAACCCAGAAATTCCTTCACCAAATTCACTGAAGTTCGAGTTCCACCACTCAAATTCAAGGCTGAGAATAGTAGAGAAGATCTCTTAGTGGTTCACTGTCGATTTGGAGCTGAATTAACATGAAGAGCAGCTTGGATAAGGAAGAATTCATCAAAGGTATGTGAAGAGAAACCCTCTTGTGTATTTCTTGCAAAAGCATGCTTTTAAAACTCAAATTAAATGTAATTAGAGTGCTTATTGATTATTTTGCTCATGCGTGAATTGTGAACTCTTGCTTATGAAGGCGGGCTTTGATTTGTATGGGTGAGAGTGGCCAGATTGCTAACTCAATAAGCCTACCATTTTGAGGATTCGTCTAACTAGGGAGTTGGGAACACAGCTACACAAGATGAAATTTACTCCTTCCCCAATACAAGGACAAGTAGATAAATTGCTCCCTTAAGGATTGATTTCGGATCTTGAACATAGTGGTCACATCCTCTCCTGGCCTAAGAGAGACTTGGTCATAATGGGACTATGACTTATTATTCATTAAAGAAATCCTTGGTACTTAAGGAGTTAGATGTAACTACAGAGGCAAAACGATATTTTGGCCCAACTATACTTACGAGCAATTTGTGAAGGGTCATCGCGCTGTTGATTGGTTATATCCAATGGACATAGAAATATATATGTAGTGCGAAGAGTGCAGTTGCTGATCTTTAGTGGAGTGTTGGACAGTTAATGGATGATGAATAATGTAATTAAATAGTTTAATTAATTATTCATGTACCGTTCGAGCTTTAAGCTACAGATCCATGAGGTCCCCTTGGTAGTTCAAAAGGATTTAGTTGAGAATCAATTTGAATTGTTCAAATTAATAGAGGAGTTTAATTATATATGATATAATTAAATTATTTCAATTATATGTGATATAATTGTCATAATGTATTTGATACATTATAGCTTAATGGGAGAAAATAAATATTTGAATGAGAT
>NC_052355.1:9741220-9761323 GCF_009727055.1 Benincasa hispida | reverse complement strand
AAGTATTTATTATTCAATCCCTAACTATCTGGAGCTATCTTAGTAACGAAGGACACTTCCTTTGATTATGTCCTAACTGGTTACAAAATCCACATCGTTGTCGAGTAGCTGGTTCTGTCCAATCCATCTCGTTGTGATAACGTGAACTTTTCATGTGTCAGTTTTTGTTTATCATGTCGGGTGTCAGTTTCAAATTCAAAAGTTCAACAAAGCAATTGAAGATATCAAAGGAATAAATTGGAGCTGTCTAAGTTTTTTTGACAACATTAGTTTAGAGCAATAGACTTACACATGATGGAGGATTCAGATATGGGTGGATAACGACAAATCTATCAGAGTACATAAATGGAATCCTCAAAGGAGCTCGAATGTTGCCTATAAATGCTCTTGCTCAGATAATATTCTTCAAATGCGTGAACTATTTCGAGAAAAGAAGAGCTGAAATAAGGGATGCATTGGAGCATCAAGATAAACCCAGGACCTGTTGATCCTGATGTTTTATACGACCAGTCCATTCATCGATCATATGTTGTATGGTGAGATCGTACTACTGGAGAAATATCTTGCAGATGTCGAGAGGCAGGATTTATTCAGTTGGACTAGCATCTGATCACAGCCTTGGTCGAGAGATGGAGGCCCAAGACGCATACATTCCATATGTCTGTTGGAAAGTGCACTATCACTCTACAAGACATAGAAGTGTTGTTGGGGTTACCTGTTGACGGTGAGTCGGTCATCGGAGTGATGTACGATGACTAGTTAGAAGTTTGTCAATTGTACCTCGATGCGACCCCACCTACCAACAAGATTAAAAGATCGAGGTTAAGTTTAATATGGTTAGGAACACAATTTCGTGAGCTCACAGATGATGCAGACGAGGAAACCGTCATAAGATATGCGCGAGCATATATACTACAAATGATGGGTGGAAGTCTGTTTTCAGATAAATCAAATCATTTTGTTCACTCGATGTTCTTGCCACTGTTAGCTAACCTCCATGATGCGGGGCGGTATTCGTGAGGTGGAGCATGCTTGGCATGATTGTATAGACAGCTATGCAAAGCAACAAGACCTGAGGTTCGAGAGATAGCTGGGCCTCTCATACTTTTGCAACTATGGGCTTGGGAGCAATTTCCAACAATGGCTCCACAGCTATATCATGTTAATGACGCTCAGTTAGTGACCAGCTACTGTTCTCGGTAATGTTTATTCTTAGATTCAATTTATTTTTTATATTCACTGATCTAGTTAATTTAAATTCTTAAATTATCAATTTAAAAAATTTAGGGTGGAGAGACAAAATTTATGTGACCTAAGAACAGCCGACAACATGTAGTCACCAGCTATAGATACATTGTTTTGATCTGGCTTCAACCTAAATAGGTACAGTTACACTACCTATTGATTATTTTTATTCACATTTTTTATTGTATTTGTCTTTAATATTCTCTAATATACGATATTTTGTGTTTCAGGTTATTTGGGAGCCGTAAAAAAATATTGTTTCAGTTGCATTTGGCTAATTTTTGTCGAATGGTATAATTCTATAGCGGTGGGACGATGAGTCTTCTTCAGCATTGGTGAGTGCGCATTTCCTAATAGGTAGTGATGATAACAATATTCGTTTTCAGCAGGAATATCCCATCGCCTTGTAATACTAACCGTACTGCATGATATTGACGGCTAAGGACTGGAGATTGGGTCGCGAAAAGTTTGTACCTTTTGGTAGTTTGCGATGACATTAATCGTGGAAGGTTATTGCAGTGGGGGTTTCTCTGACCAGTTTTTGACACAGATGTACTATCGAACTTATCTATGGTTAGGTAATAATATTTCAAAGGCGCTACGTCACTTGTTCGGAGAGCAAACATGTGGGTCATCTGGTAAATGAATGAATATTATTCTAATTTTTTTAATTTAATTTATTTTAAATATTGTCTAATTATTTTTAATTTCACAGAGATCGAACAACAGTAGACATCCGTAGAAGGTTGCGAATTGATCCAAACGGTTCTTGCTATATGTAGTGACAACCAAGCTATAATGGAAGAATTTTTATTATTATGTACGATAATACTATATGTTCCTCCACCAGCTCCTAATGACATGATGAGGACCCTAGTATGCGGAAAGGGAGAATGAGTTTGATGAGGTTGCAACACTAAATGTGGAAGATTGCCCCTAATGACGCAGACGCAGAGTCAAATTGATTATGTTGTTCGATGAATGATGATATGGCAGGCATTTGTTTCGGACATTAAATGATAAGAGGCTGGTCCTTCGTCTTCCAATACGTAAATCTGCGACATGGTCTAAGAGGTCATAGGAAAGCTAATGAATATTATTAGTTATGAAAGTGCTGCGAGAGTCCAGAGCAACATCAAGAAAGAAACCCGAGAAAACCATTAAGTCGAAGTTGACGACGACACACCAAATCGAATCGACGACGAGTCTTGTCCTTGTTGGGGACACATTGATTTTTATATGTAATTTTTTATAATAAATGAGATATTTAATTATTATTATTTTTTTTTTACTTTTATGAAGTTTATTATTATTTTTAATTATTATTTTTAGAGTTTAAATAAAATAATAAATATTTTTAGATTTTTTTTTATAAAATGGAAAAATTAAAAAAAAAAAAAGAAAGGATTAGAAAGAAGAAGGGGGAATGTGTAATAATTAAAAAGGAAAAAAAAAGGAAAATTTGTACGGTATTCTCGCTCTCTATCAAAATCTCGCTCTCGCTCTCGCTCAAAATCTCTCTCTTTCAAACTCTCGCTGTCTCTCATAATCTCGCTCTCGAATTTGATTAGCTCGTTAGCTCGTTAGCGGCAAAAAGAAGGAGATTCATTAGTTCATTATTTAGTCAGACTTGCTGAGATGACAGAATCCGTTTGAAAACAACAATGTTTTCCTAAAAAAAAATGAAGAATTTTCAACCCTCGACTTATTTAAAACAACAATATTTTTACAAATAGTTTGAAAACAACAATATTTTCCTAAATAGTTTCTAAAAGTACAATATCCTTTTAATTTTTCCAGTTTATATTGTATGTGATACAATATTAAAACTATAGGTTATATGTTATGTTTGATATAACATAAATATAATGTGATAAGTTAGTTATCATATTTATTTATATTATATTATTATTTGAATAATAAGGAAAGGAGTTACAACTCCATTCCCCATCTTTTCTCTCCACCCACTTTGGTGGAGATGGTTATCTTTTATGGCAAGAGAAATAAAAGAAAAATAGTTTTTCTTCTTCCTCTACGTTTTGAACATTGTTGTTGAATAATTAAGAAAAAGACAAAAGAGTTCTGTATCTTTGAGTGTTCGTGTGAAAAAGCTCTCAATCTTTCTCCTCCATATTAATCTTCCCCTCTAAACCAAAATAGTCAAAGTCCACCACTCTTAGGTTCTCACCCTGAGAATACCAAGGTAACACTATGGTATTGTTTGGGTTTTAGTTTGAGATCTATCTTGAAGGAAGTCTTCAAGTTGTACATGGCTGCTCAGGGAAATTCATGAAGAAAATGTTCTTCAAAGGTAGTATTTCCTGAACTCTTTTCTTGTAATAGCATGTTGTAATTTAATTTAAATGTTTATCTATTTGTATGTTTACTGTAAACTTTGTATTCGATAATTAATAAAATTTTGTCGATTCGCTTCCGCTCAAAGTTCTCCTCATACGTGTTACATCAGTATCTAGGTCCCCTGATACCTAAGGTATGACGGTATTCAGGATATTACCACATGCATATAGGTACAATTCTATCGATGTTGATTGTATTGAGAATACTCTACGTCAGCTAAAGATTGACGTTGAGGGATTAAGCAAAATGGTTCTCTCTCAACTAAGGTCTAGTGAAGAGAATTTTTAATTAAATGTTGATGCTTGAGTTCCAGGGTTTAACTGTTTTACATGTTTTCTTATACATGAGTATAGTTGTTTTAAACCCTGATGTTTAAAGGAAATTAATGTTTTAATAATGCTCAGTAGGTATGTTTTTATGTAGTCACTCACTGGGCTAATAGCTCACTCTTTCCAAGGTTTTCTTTCCCAGGTAGCGGTCAACATTCCAGAGGATAGTTGTTCTGTGAGTCTGCCACTCAATACTCAAGGGTTGAAGTGAAGTTAACTTAGGTTGTTAACGATTGTCCTTCATGTACATATTAGGGACCTAGACTAGTTTTAAGATGGGAACACAGTTTGTGGTTGATCATGTTAAGATTTATATGTATGAGTTTGACATCTGTTTAATTTGCTTTAGTTAGTTTGTTTGAGATATTAAATGTTATAATTGCTTATCAGGCGTTTAAGTTTCTGTTGTGAAAGTAGAGGTATGAGGTTTGACAGTTGGTGTCATAGGAGGGTTGGCATCGGCTGTCTTCACATCTTCTCCTAGGATAGAAAGGGTTTCTAGATAGGGGTGTGACAACCAAAACTTCATTTGATTGAGCCACGTACTCCACTTTGCTGTCAATCTGACCTTACTCCCCAAGTTATTCAGGTCAACGCATGCTACCTCATGTTGGGCGCATAGTTGCCTCACCAACAACCTTATATGCTTCCAACATCCCCTCCCATATGCCCATATGGTATTTAACACATGGTTCCCTAGGTTTGGACATATGGTTCCCTAACTATGCTCCCAACTTGTCCCCTTCTCATGCATAACTTCCTTCTTTGGCTCATAGCAAGGGTATGCATCCAACTAGGTCTTCTTCCTTAGGTATGCATCTAACTAGGGCATTTTGGGCTTCCTTGATGTAACTCTTTCCCAAGAGATTGTCTCATCCTTCCATCTTGCTCTTCATAGATTCAAAATGAAATCCAAAAAGTCCACCTATGCACCCAACAGGGTGGACCATGCATCCAACTGGTGCTAAGGAAGGCTATCATGCGTCCATATGGCCATCTATAGGCCCACTCCACCATCTATGCGCCCAGTGTCTCAACCTTACTATGACTGAGTGGGTTAAGACTCCCACGAAGTGGACAAGACAAGAAGCATACATGATAACATCCAAAAGGGTGTCATCCATTAGGCCAAAGAAAAGGTAAGAGAAGTGAAGTGCCATGATGCGATCGAGGAGGACGATGCATCATCCAACACATAAAAGAAGAGTGAGCAAACATGTCAGGTTGAACATCAAATATGAAGACAAGCACCAGTGTCATTGGTGGTGTACGTGACAAGCTTAGTGGGGGTCAGATTGGTCTCGGGCCATAACCTTTGAAGTCAAGGTCTCGTCACGAGTTTGGACAAGAAACTCTGGAGTTAGATGCATATTGAGGAAATATGCAAGTACGTCGAATCTCATGTTAATCAAAGTTCAGACGAAAGCTCTAAGCTGGAAAGTGACCATTCGCCATAATCCATATGCATAGGTGGTAGATTAAGAAATGTTCAAAAAGCACTATAGAGGGAGGCATGGTGTTAGCTCTCTACCACCCCTGGGCCTCAGTACCTAAGTGAGATACCATGGTATGGGTGAGTGTTGCGTGATGAGTGTCTTGGACAACTTCCTGTGAGGAAAAGTAACTCAAGTACAGTGTCGGGTGGTACGGGTGTTTCGACATTGTGCCTTTTCGAGAATGGTGGAGGTTGGTATATATGCTCGACTAGCGGCACAGTATCCTTAAACGATACAGTATGGTCGTAAGTGTCGTCATACCATGATGATGTTCCTATTGATGATGGTCTTGTTGGTCCCGTAAATATGAATGACCCAAGAGTCGGTTCTCGATAGTTGTGCCCCTATGTGAAATGAAGTTGTATGTCATCCTAAGGTTCGGGGTGGTATCCTTGAATACCGGTGGATGCCCGGTGAGCATTGAAAAGTTAATCTTGTCTCAGTTAGAGGCAAGACTTATTTTGATTGGTAAGTTTAGCTAGTTCCTGACTCAAGATGAAACAGGAAGCTTACAGTGAGTTTGATAAAGTAGGACTGACCCTGTGATAGGTCAGAACTCATGCCGATAAGGTCCCGACTCGATATAAGTTATAAGATGATCGAACTAAGATGAAAGAGAGATGGTGGGATGTATGAAGGGGCGATGTACATTGCCGAGATAAGCTAAGCTATAAGCGTCAAGTTGAGAACATACAGTTAAGACAATGTCAGTGGCGAGCAAAATAATGCTCTCCAATATGAATAGTCGAACGGATATGCGATGCGAGTCGTGAGACAAAGGATTACGTAAGCTCGGTTGAGAATGAAAGAACCTCGCCTAACGGTCCATCAGAGTAAGATGGCTCAAGAAAAGAATGTATTGGTTAAGATTAGCCTCTAGGCTGGCCATGTTCGAGGAAAAAATCATGGCGCCGCACAGTTGAAGAAGTATGACCATGACATTTGGTATCAAAGCTAAACATTGAGTGTTGGGTCAGACCTCGAAGATAACCTAGTCGTTATCAGAAGTCAAGAGTGTTAGTTTGGTAGGGCAGTTGTGTTAGTCTGTATCAAAGACAGAAAAGGGTTGAAGCCCAACTCTTTGAATCTCAACGAATGCTAAAAGTAAGTTAATTATTTGAGAGGAGTCAAACCTGTCAAAAAGCAAGAACCAAGCTCTATTGCCTAGGACTCTTGCGATTTCGTGTTCAGTCATAAAAAATAGAAAATAAAAATAAATAATCAAACAAATCAAATTCAAATTAGGCAAAAAGTGGCTAATGCCCTGAAAAGTGAAGTTACACGTCAATGGCTCATTAATGTGAAGTGGTTCAAGATTGAGTGCTAGAAGACAAGTGTAAGAGGAAAAAGGGTGGCAAGATCTCAAGGAATGTCATATTGAGGGCAACGCTAGAAGAGAAAGAGAATTTGTCTATGTTTGCTCACCCCAAGTACACACGAGCTAGAAAATGCTCTTAAGGCGATGGTAAAAGCAAAATTCATAAGGGACGTTGGGGAAGTGACATTCACTTGCCTCAGTTCCTTCATAAGCCAAAAGTTGTGCATTCAAGTATCTCCATTGTTGTTTTCAATAGAAGTGAAGCTAAAAGGGAGATGGGTTGGGTGAGGCCTAGACCTTAATCCCCTTCAAGATAAGTCAGATGGTCACTTTCGAGGTGTATGAAAGCCAGGGTGATGTTTGTGCAAGTCAAGAGGAAGCAGTGTTGCAACCGTTGGGTTAGCGTTGGTAGTGTCTGCGTTGACTCTTTTGGGAATCTATAAGCAAAAGATGAGACAATCAAGGCAAAAGTACAAATTGGCAAGATGGCTTCCAGGCCATCGAAGAGAAAAGTGTAAGGGGGTAATCCATAAAATAGAAGGTGAGTTAACAATGGTACCTTCGAAAAAATCATTGTTGTCCAGAGGATGTTAGTTGTTTCAAGCAGATAAGTCGAGAGTCAAAAAAGGCGTCATCGGAAAAAGTGCAAAAGCAAGAAGGAAAAAGAAAAGAAGCATTCTGAGAGTGGACATTGCGGCTAAGAAAAAGTCGTTGAAGAGGGAAGTAACTCGAGAACATGGGTTGCTTACCCCATAAATGTGCTTCGAAAGGCATGAGTATATGTGTCCCATAAGCCAATCCATGAGAGTTAGATGGTTGGCTTCGCAGGAGGAAGGTAAAGTTGCCAGAAAAGCTCATACGAAGGAGTGTCGATCTAGCAAACTAAGTGTGCAAAGAAAAGAAAGTGTGCATGTGTTTCAGTCGAAGCAATCTTGCAGCTTATTTTGCCACAATTGGTGGCTCAGTATCTAAGACCTACAAGAAGAGGAAGAGACATCTTTGGGAAGAACCAGGAGAGAAAAGTTGGTTATCTCAGCATTAAATTTCGATGTCGGTTGCTCAGGAAACAGGAAAGTTAAAGCCAAATGAGCTTGAAATGAGGGTAAGAGTGCCCGAATGTATTTCAATGTCTTGGTGAGATGTTTTGGGCCAAGTCCTCAAGTGGGGAGCAAGTAGGCCCACAAAAGGGAGTAGTCTCATAAGCATTGTACCAAGTTAATGTTGTCTGAGGTGTGGTAAAAAGGGAAAAGAGAGTCAGTTAGTCTATCTAAAGTAAGAAGACGTCATCGAGGAAGATGACGAGAATAAGTGGGGGAGAATGTCTTGGCCCTACTATAAGGAAGGGCATCATTGAGGACGACGACGAGATTAAGTAAAGAAGGATGTCTCGACCATACGATAAGGGCGAGCATCATCGAGAACATAAAGGGATAAGTGGAGAGAATATGTTGAATCCGAAATAGTGTCATTGAGGATGGTGAAAAGGTTAAGTGGGGGAGAGTGTGTCAACCCTACTATGACTGAGTGGGTTGAGACTCTCACGAAGTGGACAAGACAAGAATCATGCATGATGACATCCAAAAAGGTGTCATCCATTAGGCCAAAGAAATGTCAATAGAAGATCATTGTCATGATACGATAGAAGAGGATGATTCATCATCCAACACACAAAAGAAAAGTGAACAAACATGTCAGGTTGAACATCAAATAAGAAGATAAGCACCAGTGTCTTGGTGGTGTCAGTGACAAGCTCTTTGAGGGCCAGATGGGTCTCAGGCCATAACCTTGGAAGTCAAGGTCTCGTCACGAGTTTGGACGAGTGGTGATGCATTATTTTTATGAATAAAAATACTTAGGATATGCGTTGATGGATTGCGTTGTGCACTCAAGTTTCCTCAGCGAAATTAAAGTGTAAATTTCTCTGAGTTTCCTGGTAAGTCCAGGGTCGAACACAGAGACTTGTGAAAATAGTTGCGTTGATAATGTTTATTGAAACTTTGTAGTAACCAAGTAAATAAATAAAGTGTGGGTGTGTTGTTGCGTTGATGAAAAAGAAGTAAATAAAGGTGGCAGATTTGAAAAAGAGAGTTGCATTGATAGATGCAATGAGTATACGATAAACGGGTTGAGAAGGTCTTTAGCTAGAGTTACTCGGGAATGCATCAAACTTTGCGATCATGTTACAACCATGCACAGCAAGTCATTTCCCAATGTAAATGCGATGCTCCTAAGTCTAGGACACATGTGTTGAATGCAAAATGTCCATAGAGCTTATCTCTAAGTCTCTACTCTTGTCCTATGCATTGATGCAAAATGCATGAAAGCAAGGTGACTGCATACAATCATATCTTATTGCTAAGATGCATGCGATGCGTTAATAACAAATAGTGCTCATTCCTAAGCGCCTATCTCTCGTTTGTGCGTCTAATCTGGTTCTTCCAAACCTAGATTCTAACCTAACCTTCCCAAGTATAGATCATGTCCTTAGACTACCCTCCCGAGTATCTCTAATAGACGAATGAAGCATACATAAACAAGATAATCGCAAAGAATGAGGATTCCCTAGTTGTGCTAGCTAAATGCTTCTCAACCCATTCAACTAATTTAGCTACTCATGCGTGAATTACAGAGAGTGAACAGATATAGAGAAAGACATTCCATTCTTATAACTGGATTGAGTACAAAATGATAATGGAAAATAAAGGTAGAGAGCCTGATAACAATTCCTTGCTGACCAAGGCTTTTTACACTAAATCTTTATTCTGATCTACAAATATTCCCGCTTCTACAGGTGTCGGCCCTCTCTCTGTCTTGGAGCTTCCGGTGCTTTCCCAAGCTTGCTGGAACGATCTATCAGCACACCTTCTTCCTCGTGTCCGCCTTAAAATGAAAGAAGACTATGGACAGAGATGTGAATTTGTAAGTGATGAAGTAATCGACTGCTTAACCCCTTCTCTGAAGAATGCACTTGGTATTTATAGAGTTTCCATGGTGAAAGGCGCCTTCTCTCTCCCAGTTGTACAGATGGGACAACTTTAATTCCTGACTGATGCGCCGGATAACTGTCACCGATAAAGCTGAATGTACTTCGTGACCGTTATCGGCTGTCAACTTAATTTGGATCTGACTGCCGTCAGCTTTCTGTCTCATCGCTCTTAATTTTCCTTTCACCCGGATGCGCTCACCATGTTGCGCTGACCAAGTTGCGTTGATTCTTTTTGGGCAAATGTTTGCGAGCACGATCAATGCAAAGGCTGGCAGTGAAGTTATGCTCGACCAATGTATTCCTATGATCGCAATGTCTGCATTACGTTAACACATATTCTGCACAAAAATGTAAAGATCAACTGCTCTAATGCGTTGGACGCATGCGACCGCAATATTATAGAATTTATGCTCAATGGACGCAATTTAACATATTTCATCAACACAATCCAACATTGTTTAAAAACTTAGTACTGTGATAACGTACATTTATGCCCGTTATCAAGCGGCTCTAGAGTTAGATGCATATTGAGGAAATATGCAAGCATGTCGAATCTCATGTCAATCAGAGTTCAGACGAAAGCTCTACGCTAGCGAGTGACTGTTCGACATAACCCATATGCATGGGTGGTAGATTAAGAAATGTTCAAAAAGCACTATAGAGGGAGGCATGATGTTGGCTCTCCACCACCCCTGGGCCTCGGTGCCTAAGTGAGCCACCACGTGGGCAAGTGTTGCTGTATGAGTGTCTCGAATAGTGTCAAGTGGCACGAGTGTGCCAACATTGCACCTTCTCGGAAAGATGGAGGTTGGTATATATGCTCGAGTAGTGGCACGGTATCCTTAAATGACATGATATGGTCGTAAGTGTCGTCATGCCACCATGATGTTCGTATTAATGATTGTCCCGTTGGTCCCAATAAATGTGAATGACCTAAGTGTCGGTTCTAGATAGTTGTGTCCCTATGTGAAATGAAGCTGTATGTCATCCTAAGGTTCGGGGTGGCATCCTTGAATATCGGTGAACGCCCAGTGAGCATTAGAAAGTTAGTCTTGTCTCAATTAAAGGCAAGACTAATCCCAGTTGGCAAGTTTAGCTAGTTCTTGATTCAAGATGAAGCAGAAAAGCTTACGGTGAGTTTGATAAAGTAGGACTAACCCCATGATAGGTTAGAACTCATGTCGGTAAGGTCCCGACTCGATATGAGGTATGGGATGATCGAGTGGTCGAGAACTAAGGTGAAAGAGAGATGGTGGAATGTATGAAGGGGTGACGTACATTACTGAGATAAGCTAAGTTGTAAGCGTCAAGTTGAGAACACACAGTTAAGACAATGTCACTGGCGAGTGAAAGAATGGTCTTCGATATGAATAGTCGAACGGATGTTCGACGCGAGTCATGAGACAAAGGATTATGTAAGCTTATTTGAGAATAAAAGAACCTCGCCTGACAATCCGATAGAGTAAGATGACTCGAGAAAAGAATGTATTGGCTAGGATTAGCTTCTAGGCTGGCCATGTTCGAGGAAAAGATCATGATGCTGCACGGTTGAAAATGTATGACTGTAACACCTAGCACTCAATCTTTAGGGTCTTCTCCACTTGTAGTGTTCTATGTTGTCCAACATTTAGCCAAATTCTCTTCTTTAAATACCATATATGCCCACCAATCTCACTCTATGCGTCCAACCCTAATTTGCTCTCTTGGTTGTGCATAGTTCAACACATGGTTTACTCAACACTTAACCAATTCTTACTTATGCTTTCACTTTGTCTCTCATCTCAAAGCATGAGTCCTCATGCTCATAGCATAGCTTCTCATGGTCACAACATAGTCTTTTAGTCTCTTATGCTCACAGCATAGTCTCTTAGTCTCTTATGCTCATAGCATAGCTCCTTATACTCATAACATAGCCTCTTCTTTCTCATAACATAGTTTCCAACATCCCCCATGCATCCAACATTGTCCAAAGCCTACCCGGATGCACCTACCATGCATCCAAATGGTGCTTCAGGGTTTTCTCAACTATGCTATGACTTTTTACCTATGCTATGATCTACTTCCCCAACTACACTATGAGTTGAACTTAGCCAATATTCTTGATTCTTTCCTATGCTATGAATCCTACTCTTATTCTCATAGCATAATTTGGACATCTAGCCAATTTTTTTATTCCAATCTACTATGCCTCCAACACTTAGAAATTTTTCTTCCTCCAAGGCATAATTTAAGTTCTTAGTCAAACCTTCTCTCTCTCTCTCTCTCTCTCTCTCTATATATATATATATATATATATATATATATACACCTCCACGCTGCTTACCTCTGTCGATCACCACACGTCCAGTTGTCAGTCACCACTTTTCTTTTTATCAATTAATTATTTAAGGCAAATATGGAATGAAAAATAACTAGAAATCCAGATTTTAAGTTTTTGTCATATTTGCAAAATATCAAATATGGGTGACACACTTACAAAATAACATATTCAAATTGTCATCCATTGCAATTTCAAATTAATAAGTAGACGAAAGTTTTAAATAGAGAATTTGTATAAGGAGAGAAATTTAACACATTGTGGGGAAAATAGAGATATATCTATACATGTTAAAAGAGTAATTTAAAGATATAAATAGAAAAGTTAAAGAGAAACTATAAATAAAGTTTGAGAAAAATAATAATATTTTAGGAAAGAAAAGATTTAAAGGTAAAAAAAATTAGAAAGAACATAAATTTATCGAGAAAGTACTAACCCTACACACAAAAATAATATTGTGAGAATATAGAACTACCTTAAGTAGAAATTATTATAAATATTATGATAATAGATGTCTATTAGATGCTCATGCTTAGTGTCCATTGACCATGTGTCATGCCCCAATTTCCCAAAATGTTGTCCATATATCTCAACGTTATATATTATTAGTGTCCATGTAATCCACCTTCTACTTGCCAATTTGCCTACAAATAGTGGCATTTGTTGGGTTTTGGAAGACACACACATTAGGCAAATTCCATGAAAATTGGAGAAAGTGGAGAATTTAGAGAAATTTCTTATTTTATATTTAGTAATTTATTTTATTTTGTTTATTTATATATTATGTTTAATTCATTTTAATATTTATTTAATTTATTATCATATTATATTATACTTATTTTAATATTATATTTTATTGGTATTCATGGTAATAATTATTTGTATCATTCATGGTAATATAATATGGTAATGTTATCATATTATATTAGAATTAGTAGCATTTGATATTAATGGTAATAATTATTTGTCATTGGTATTTGATATCAAAATACACCTGGATGCCATAAAAATGTGATCACCATAAAACAATTTTTCTTCCTAAAACTCATTGTAAATGGATGCACTTGAGGCTCCAAAATTTTAAATTAATATGTTAGAGAAGATATTTTTCTACAATTTGGATATGCTCCTATAGTATCAATATGGAGAGAAATATTTTAAAAGTATTCTGCACTCATTTGATGTCTTCTTGTGGCTGAATGAAATAACGAGTTATTGATTACAAAAAATATGAATCTCAGCTAACTAGAGCAACAATATTCCCTGAAGTGAATGTTGTAAATTTTAATAATCATGGATGAAAAATCATGAATCTCAACCAACTGGAATAACAGCATTCCCTAAGGTGAATGCTACAAATTTTAATAGTAATCATGGTCGAGGTCGTAGTTGTAGTCGAAGTTGTGACCGTGGCAGAGGAAGAAATAATTATTATTTTCATGGTGGTTATTCTAATCATTCAAATTTCAAAAGAACTATATAAAATGATGATCACAAAGGAAAAGCTCCACAAGATAAGAGTTCAAAAAGTGTTGAAAATAAATGTTTCCGATGCGGAATGACTGGGCATTGGTCACATACCTATCGTACATCAAAACACTTAGTTGATCTCTATCAAGCATCCCTGAAGAAAAAAGAGAAAAATGTAGAAACAAATTTTACATACCAGGATAATGACATATTTGACCTATCCCATATGACAAATTTGGATGTAGCAAACTTCTTTGAATCTCCTGAAGAGTTCAACAGAATTGATGGAATATCAAATGTTTCCTTTGACTTTGAAAATATCTTGATTTAATGTTTTTTTTTTCCTCTTAGTAGATGTTAACCTTTGTATATTCCAAATGTTGCTTTTCTTATTGTAATTATTTTCTTTTAATGAAGAAAACTGGATCATGTTGGGTGACTAAAAAATGAGTAAAGAAGATCTATATCTGGCAAACGGTGTAACTACACATACAATACTTACGAGTAGAAAATATTTTTTCAAAATGACAATGCTAGAAGAAAAAGTCAATACAATATCAGGTCTACAAACCTGATTGAAGGATTTAGAAAATAAAATATTATTTTGCCTAGAGTAACAAAATTTACAATTGACAATACATTGTTCTCTAATCAATTAAAGAGAAATCTGCCTAGTTTTAAAAATATATGTTGCAATGGTTATCATATTGAGACTGATAGAAAGAATAATAAGGAGTATCCTTATATCATATTTATTGTCTTATATGAAAAATGTATACTAGAAGAGTTGCTTGCTTTATCTTCTGAATTATATTATACTCATATACAAGTAATTGAAACATATGCAACAACGAACCTCATGAATCCAGACATATTTACAATTTGACATGTCAGATTGGGTCATCCAGGGTCTATAATGATGAGAAGAATTATTGAGAATTCAAATGGACATTCATTGAAGAGCTAGAAGATTCTTCAATCTAATGAATTATCAAGTGAAGCTTGTTCCCAAGGAAAATTAATAATTAGACCATCATGTTGGGTTTTGATAATTATTGTATATCTATTGGAATAAGTGTTGAACATCCTGTAGCTCATGTTCATGTTGGGTTATATGTCCTAAAATTCATAGTTTGTAAATTTAAACATATTCTATTTAAAATTGTTGAGGTTTATTCAATAAATATGTTATTGAATATGCAATTGTACTTATAAAAACCTAAATTCAATAAACTGGGGTTGATGCCCTAAATCTCATAGGATCCTATAGTTTGTAATTGTAATATACAACATTTTATTTATGTAATGAAATATATGACGTTTTATTTCAAAATGAATTGCATTAACCACAAACTAATAAACTAACATCCAAGGTTATCTTGTAGCTTAAACATGTATGTAAACATGTATGTAAACATGTATGTAGTGACATACAGGTGGATCATGTTTAAGTGATAACCTAAATGGTCTGGTAGTCAATGGAAAAGGTTGGATATCTTATCCTAGTGACACTACGAGTATGGCCCACTTTGTAGGTATTACAATTATTGTAAATTGTTATAAATGGTCTGATCCTGATCATTCATGTGGAGACATATGAGTAGGGATATTCTAAAAGGAGTTTGTATAAGATCGGACCATGAAATGTTTAGTCTCATTATATAACGTCGTTCATTACAGAGACTTACATTTCACCATGATGACCATAGGTAACATGACTCGAATCCTGAATGAGTATTGAACTCCTGTCTATGAGGGCGGTCCTTTGATTTGTATGGGTGAGAGTGGTCAGATCGCTGACTCAACAAGCCTACCATTTTAGGGATTCGTCTGATTGAGAGCTAGGAACACAGCTAGACAAGAAGGAATTCACTCCTTCCCCAATGTCGGGGTAAGTAGATAAATTGCCCCCTTAAGGGTTGATTTTCGAGCCTTGAACAATGTGGTGCCACACCCTCTCCTGGCCCGAGAGGGGTTTCATCATAGTTGGACTATGATTTATTGTTCATTAGAGGGATCAGTGGCACTTAAGGAGTTAGATGTAACTACAGGGGCAAAACGATAATTTTGGCCTAGCTGTACTTACGATCAATTTGTGAAGAGTCATTGTCTTGCTGATTGGTTATATCCAATGGACATAAAAATATATCTGTAGTGCGAAGAGTGTAGCCTTTGGTCTTTAGTAGAGTGCCCCACAGTTAATAGATGGTGAATAATTTAATTAAAGAGTTTAATTAATTGTTCACATACCGTTGGAGCTTCAAGCTATAGGTCCATGAGGTCCCCTCGGTAACGCAACGGGATTAAATGAGAATCAGTTTTTGGATTAATTTGAATTTTTCAAATTAATTGAGGGAATTAATTAATATGTATAGTTAATTAAATATTAATTATATGCGATATAATTACTATAATGTGTTTGATACATTATAATATTAAGTATTTATGAGAGGAAATAATATTTGAATATGATTCAAATATTAATTATGTGAATTGGATTCATATAATTAAATTTAATGTAAATGTGATTTATATTAAAATCCATTGGTGAGAGGAAATTGAAACTACAAGCTATATTGTGTTTGATACAATATAAAACCTATAGGTTATATGTTATATGTGATATAACATATAGTTATATATGTGTGTATAATAAATTAGTTATTATATACATCTAGATGTGTATAAGAGACAGATATATATATGTTATATTAATTATTTTTTTTATTTTGGGAGGGAATTTACTTCCCCCCATTTCTTTCTCTCCACCCACGTAACTGGACAGTTGGTGAAGAGAGGGGTCTTCTTCTTGATCTTGCAAAACAGAGAAAGTAAGTGAGAAAGAATAATTCTGTATTTTTTTTTTCCAAAAGAAGAAATCCCTCCTCTCCTCCTCTCTTCTCTTAATCTTTTTCCTTCCCCTCACAAAATCCAAAATAGCCAGAGTCCACAACTCCAACGTTCTCTGCCAAAGAATACTGAGATCTTTCTCGTGGTCATGCACAATTGGCCATTGGGATTTCTACGAGTTTTTCATAGAGAAGAAGCAATAGTCTTCAAAGGTAAGGATTTCTAATAACCCTAATTTTAATTCTTATGTATCTTTATTTGCATCCTGTATTTTTTGTATTATTAATTGCATAACTTGTTCTTCTATACTACTATAAAAATGTTCAATTCTAAAAAATTAGGTTTGGGACGATCCATCACTTCCGCTTAAGGACCCTTCATTGGGATCCTTCAACATGAATATTTGTACTTTATATAGAGACATAAAGATGGATCAAGTTCAAGTAAATAGCCAAAATGGTCTATAGTATACGAATAAGATTGGGTACCTTATTCTGGTAACACTATTAGATGCAACCCACTTTGTATTTAGTACAAACGATATTATCCTGAATCGTTCATATAGAGACATGCGAGTGGTGGCGTCCTATGCAAAAAGTTTGTATAAGACGGGACCAAGAAATAAGTCAATCTTACTTTATAATGTTGTTTACTGATTAAGATTGGCTATTTCAAAACGATGACCTAGGTAGCTCGACCTTAATCCTAAGCTAACTATGAACTCTTGTTTATTCGGGATTATCCTTAGATTTGCATGGTTGGCTCAACAACACCGGCTCAGTAAGCCACCCATTTCAGGGGTAAAATCAAGTAGGTAGTTAGGTGGTGACATAAAATTGGAATGTAATTTATGCACACTACTTCTAAATATGCGTTGTTAATGATATGCTTGTAGTATACGATAGAGTAATGCGTTTCACAAGTTTCCTTGCATTGAAACCAAGTATAATTCCAACGCAAGTTTCTCAGAATAATCTGAGGTCGAACACAGGGATTGTTTTCGTTAATGCGTTACTTTTGTGATACATGCAACCGGTTTTTACAATTAATAAGGAATTGGGTTTATACAGGAATCTAAAGTGCGATAAAAATAAAATTGCGTTAATAAAATAAAGTTGCGTTGAAAATAAAATCATAAACTAAGATGATACAAGATACAAGATACATGATACATGATACTGAGGTCGAGACTGACTGTGAAGTTATACAAAGGATCGTGGTATGCGATGGCAAGTCTTTATTGATAAATCAGAAATAGAAAGAGTAATTAGTAAAAACAATGAAAGTTTGTTAACTGCGTTAAAGATGCAACTAAGGTTCCGCTTTCCCTTGGCGTACACCTCTCGATGATCGGCCGCGTTCCCATATTTCTACGGTGAAACAGGGATGAACGTGATGAACGCAAGGTTGCTTCCATCTTCGGAAGTACTTCTCGCTTTAGATAACACATTCTTCCAACCCTCTCTCGATAGGCGGAATAACATCTTCACTTTTGCTCTCACAGGTGAACATGTCATCGAGCATGCTTTAGCTAAACTTAATTATTTCCTTAACAAAAATTAATTACTTGCTTAATTCTTGCTAATTACACAGGAAATTAGGAAAACGTCATGGAGAAAATGGATTATGGATGAATGGAAATAGACAGAGAGATAATAATGGAAATTATCATAACATTTAATACTAAGATTAAGCATTTGATACATGGTGTGAATGAAAGATTAAGAAGATGAATACAAGTGATGAATAAAGATTTAGAGATAAATACAGAAGAAGTGTCAACGTCTTGACACAGATCTGAACGAAGGTTATGCTTGCTGGCATGTGGAAGTAATGTAGAGGAGAGCTTCCCTCTCAGGCTTGCTCTTTTGGTAAAAGTGACCTTCGTACAGAGCTTCAACGGTGGGGATTGGAAGGATTCTTTGCCCAAAGACTCACCTCTCAGCCTTGTCTCGTGATTCTTCCCGGATCTACTCTAGAAGTCGCTTGATAACTTGTAGAAATACAAGTTATTTATGCCACCTTATCTAGATATTGCGGCCAAAAGTTAGTAATTATGCACCAATTGTATGACAATTAGCCTAGTATTGCAATAATTATAAATTTTTGCGATTACACCCACTAACACCAAAAAGATGGAAGACAAGCCAAACTTTACTCTGTTTTACAACAGACCAAATCACCGCTTGCGCTCAAGGCTCACGAGAGACTAATCAACGCATCTCTGTCACATTGCGACCGTCAATCAACAATGAAGAGACAATTACAGCAATGACGACTCAATGCGACAGTTGATCCAAGAGTTGTGCTCCAACTGCATGCGGTAATAAAAACAACCACCGCATGTGAACCTATGATCGAAAGATGCAGCTGAGCAACACAAGAGCGGAGGATTGAGACACGTGTACAACTAACGGTTGTGCAGAATTGACGGTCTGATTGCATAACAGAAGGAATAATATCCCTCCATCTTCGAAATTACCATAACCATGAGTGGCGACCACAAGGCTGGAGTCAAGATCTGCACCTATAAATACCCCATTGATTTCAGAGAAAAGGTATGCTACTTGATATGGGGCTAAGTGCTGCTAGATTGTAGAGAAAAGGCTAAGTTGAGTGCTTAAGAGAAGAAATCCAGGAAGAAGATGAGATAAGGCCGAGAGGTGAATCTCAGATCCAATCTGCCATACACCCGATTGAAAGCTCTGTACAAAGATCCCTGCTACCGATAGAGCAAGCCTGAGAGGGAAACACTTCCTACCATCAAATCCATCCTATCAGGCAAGCAGATCTCCATTAAATTTGTGCCAAGACATTGACACTTGTTTGTATCTGTTTTATCTCTCTTTCATTATGTATTTCATGTTTTCTTTATCTCCTCATTCACACACCATGTATCAAACGCTTAGTAGAAATATCAAATGTTTCGATAAATTCCATTTACCATTCTCTGTCTATTTCCGTTCACCCACCAATCACTTTCTCCATGATGTCTCTTAACCCCCTAATGAGCAACATGAACCACTAAGAACTTAATCTGTATTAAAGATATAAAATACGTTTAGCTAAAGCATGCTAGATGGCATCTTCACCTGTGAGAGCAGAAGTGAAGGTGTCATTTTGATCTATCGAGAGAAGGTTAGAAGAATGCGTTAACTAAAGCGAGTAGTACTTCCATACATGGAAGCAACCTTGCGTTCATTACGTTAGTCTCTGTTTCACCACAGACATGTGGGAGCACGGCTGATCACTGAGAGGTGTACGCCAAAAGAAGAGCAAAACAATATTTGTACCTTCAATCCAATTAAGAACTTGCCTTGTTTGTATTATTTGGCTTTCTCTTTCTATTCTGTTCATAAGACTTGTCGTCGCATCCCATGTCTTTGTATAACTTTTACAGCCAGCCTTAATCCCAGCATCTTGTACATGAAGTTTGTATCTTGTATCATCTAGCTTAGGTTTATTGTATTTTTATGTTTTTATCACATTTTTACTGATTTCCTTTATTTTATTGCAATTTATATACTTATACAAACTCATTTTTAAAGATTGAAAACTTGATCGCATATATCATGAACGTACCACAATAACCTAAACCAGTCCCCGTGTTTGACCTCGGATCACACTGAGAAACTTGTGGTGGAATTACACTTGGTTCCATCGTAAGGAAACTTGTGACAATGCATGTCATACTACATGAACATCCATAATTAATGCATAACTAGAAGTAGTAT
>NC_052355.1:9726682-9741120 GCF_009727055.1 Benincasa hispida | reverse complement strand
CAGTTGGTCCCGATACCTGGTTTGGGCACCAACGTGCTCTGTTCCGAAAACAGTCTACACGCATGGCTTTTTCTATTCGTTCTGAACCCCTGGGTCCGGTTTCAAAATTTTCGCCCACCGGGAAGTTGCGAACAAAAATTGGACCACTGCACCCTCAATGGGCCGATAGCCGTTTTGGGCACCAAACGAGTGTCGCTCCAAAATCGTTTGCACGCAAGACTTTTTCTCATCATTCTCAACCCCTGGGTTCGTTTCAAAATTTTCGCCCGCTGGAAAGTTCGTGCATAAAAAATTGGGCTGGCAGGGCCACCCCCGTCGAGACCGATAGCTTTTTGGAGCACCAAACAAGCTTCCGTTCCCAAAACTATCTGCGCGCATTGGTTTTTTTCTCATCATTCTGAACCCCTAGGTCAATTTTTCAGATTTTCACCCGCCGGAAAGTTTGCGTATAAAAAATTGCCCCGGGGATCCTCACCATGCCCGAAATTGGCGCATAAACAAGCTCCTTCTAAAAACCCTCTGCACGCCACGGCTTTTTCTCATCGATCTGAACCCCTGGGGACTGTTTGAAATTTTCACCTGCCAGAAAGTTTGCGCAAACAAAAATTTGTCCCCATCGGGGCACCCCCGCTAGGCACCAGATAGCCGTTTTCGGGCACCAAATGAGCGTCTGTTCCCAAAAACAATCTATGCGCAAAAATTTTTCTCACTCGTTCTTCCACCCCTGGCGTCCATTTCAAATTATTTTCCCCCGCTGGAAAGTTCACGCACAAAAAATTTGGGCCCCCAGCAGGGCCACCCTGCCGAGCTCGATAGCCATTTTGAGGCACCAAACAAGCTCCGTTCATAATCTCGCCAGCAGCGACTTTTTTCATCGTTCGTAAACCCTTGGTTGTTTTTTTAAGATTTACGCCTATCGAAAAGTTCGCGCACAAAATCGGCCCCGGCACCCGCACCCTAGCCTATTTAGCCGTTTCGGGCACAAAACAAGTTCACTTCCAGAACTGATCTGCACGCACGGCTTTTTCTCATCGTTCTGAACCCCTAGGGCAGTTTTTTCAGATTTATCTGCCCCGCCGGAGAAAATTCACGCACAAAAATTTGTTGACCCCTATTCCTAAACCCGTTTGCCAAAATGACGTTTCGTTCCGAAAACCGTCTGCGCGTCACTACTTTTTCGTCATTCGTTCTGAACACCCTAGGCTGTTTTTCAAATATTTTCGCTGTCGTGAGGAATTCGTGCACCAAAAATTGGGCCCCAGGGCACCCCGCCGGCCAATAGACCGTTTGGGGCACCAGAACGAGCTCCGTTTTTAAAAACCGACTACTGCACTGATGGAACATGAAGCATACGCAGTGGAAAAAAAGACCTTAAATTACACCTCTAATTCTTTAAATCAAAAGGATATTTAGCATGCAAAATGAAGGAAGGAAAACAAACAAGTTTAGGCTACCTATTTGAAGCTCTCGAAAAACCGCTTTTCCTCGCTGGAATCTCGACCGAACTGTTTCGAACCCCCACTAGAGTATGACTACTTATCCTCTGGACTCAAAACCGAAATTATGGGACCCGTTGGATGAAGAACACGTAAGAGATAAGTAGATGAAAAGAAGAATGGAATTTTTTTTGTTGGCGTTTTATTTTCCAGCAAAAGTTTAGAAAATAATTTGCTCAAAAAAATGACCAAAGATTTGTGAATCCATAATGAAAGCCCATTTTATAAAAAAAAAACCATGTAATATTTGCATTGAAAACAAATCCATAAAAACCCAACAGTTTAGAATCCACTTATCTAATGGGCTTAAATGTCTCCACTATAACCAACACTTAGCCCCACTATTTTTCTTAGTAGAATTATCTCAACAAAAGTTTGGATTTGCCACAACTTTAGTCAAAGAACAAAATAGTCATTTGATCAAAAGTCAAATCTTTTACCAAAAAAGTCAAATATTTTGATCTTTTTTTATGATTTTTTTTCAGGTTGACTAATTTTTGACCCTTCCGAGCATAATCCACATTCATTTTCTCAAAATTTAAATTTTCAACAATTTGAATATAAAGGTCAGTCAAAGTTTGACTTTTCAAAGTCAAAAGTCAAACTCTTTTGCACTTTTTACATCTTTGACATATCCATTATTTCCGAAGCTTCCGAAATATGAATGTTATTCACTATTCTTGATATTTTAAATCACATTACAATATTAACCTGTTATCTCTTAAACTGAAAACCCACCACTATATCAACATATACTTGTCGGGTTTCTCTCTCTTCACCTAATTCGAATAATTCGAATTATTTCTATCTTATACCTGTTCTAAGTTTTATTCCAATAAGCTGGTAGGGAAACCCTAAATGGACCTACAGATCATGGCTTCAAACAATTCGAGATTAACCGATTAAAACTCTTTCAACCATATATTAATCAAACATTGTATACACATAACGCGGTCCATTTCAACATAAAGTCCCGTAGTCTGTACTACCACTCACATAGAGATATATTAGTGTCCATTGATATAACCATTGTTAGTAAGCTAATTCCTTCACAGGTTGTTCGTAATCTCGGCTTGGGTCATAAAAACCGTTTTATATATCCCCAAGACTACATCTGTTCCTTAAGATCCATTGCATCCTCTATCATGACACAAGTTGTTTAAGTGGTCCAACTATAAAACCAAAATTCCCTCTCGGGCCAAGGAGAGGTGGGGCCCTTGTTCAAGACCTGGATTTAGTACTACAAGGAAACAAACTTATCTACCTATCTCTATTAAGGTGTAGTATGAATTCCGTCTTGCCACCCTATGTTCCTAGCTATGCCACCCAATCTTTACCCCTGAAATGGGAGGCTTATTGGGCCAGCGATGATGAGTTGCCCTCACTAGGCAGATCTGAAGATAATTTCGAGGTGAACAGGAGTTCATAGTTAAGCTCGGAATGGATTTTATGAACAGGATATTTCATCCCTACTTTGGGACCAGTTTCATGATGGTATTCATTTTGATGATATACTGGTGTATTTCGGGTAGTAGGGTGGATCAATAAAACCCACCTGAGGATAGTATTGAAGACGCTAATGTGAGATAAGTTAGTTGTTTGCTAAAATTTCAGTAAAATGTTTCTTTTTGCGTTAGATCGGGTGGTATTTCTTGGGCATGTTGTTTTCAGCAGATGGTATCAGTGTGGATGCCAAAGACAGAAGTAATAGTTAATTTTTTTGGAACGACCCACGACTATTTCAGAGATACGCAGTTTCCTAGATTTTGGCAGGTTAATTAACGAAGGTTTTTGTTTTAGAGGTTTCTCTAAGATAGCCCTCCGTGATGAATCCTGGGTGCCCCAGGGCCCAATTTTTGTGCCCAAACTTTCCAGCGGGCTGATAACGAGCAGAAATGCACGTTATCATAGTGCTCAGTACTTAAACAATGTTGGATTGCATTGATGAAATATGTTAACTTATGTCCATCAAGCATAAATTCTATAATATTGCGGTCACTTTTGTCCAACACATTAGAACAGTTGATCTTTATATTTTTGTGCAAAATATGCGTTAACGCAATGCAAAGATTGCGATCATAGGAATTCACTGGTCGATCGCAACTTCACCGCAAGGCTTTGCATTGATCGTGCTCGTAAACATTCACCCTAGAAGGATCGCCGCAACTTGGTCAGTGCAACATGGTGGGCGCATCTGAGTGAAAGGATAATTAAGAGTGATAGGACAGAAAGCTGATGACAGTCGGATCCAAATTAAGTTGATAGCCGATAACGGTCGCAAAGTACATTCAGCTTTATCGGTGACAATTATCTGACGCATCAATTAGGAATTAAAGCTATCCCATCTGTAAGACTAGGAGAGAGAAGCCGCCTTTCACCAGGATGCTCTATAAATGCGAAAGGCATTCTTTAGAGAATCAGTTGACGAGCTAACCAGTTGCTTCTGTTCATAATTTTCTTTCCATTTTAAGGTGGAGCAAGAGAAGAGTGGTGGCGCCGGAGATCGCCCAGGGAAACTCGAGAGAAAACCTTGGGGCGTAAGAGTAGAGAGCGGGCCGACTATCGCGAGAGCAAGATCATCTTTAGAGCATGAGTAGAAATAGTGTAAACGTCTGGCAGCAAGAAACTGCTACCAGGCTCTTTATTATACTTGCATTGTCCTTTTGTACTTCATCTTCATATCTATACAATGGAAATTCTATTTCTACATCTGTTCACTCTCTTAATATGCATGAGTAGCTAAGCTAGTCGAATGGGTTAAGAAGAACTAAGCTAACATGACCTAGGAAGTTTATTGCTTGCGATTGTCTTGTTTTATGCTGTGCAAAATACCCTTTAGAGTTACTCGAGAGAGTCTAAAGAAAGAACCTAATGTCTCGAGAAAGCTAGGTTAGAATCTGGACTCGAAAGAGTAAGATTAGGCTTGCATAAACAAGAGATAGGGACCTAGAAATAAGCTCTGTTGTCAACTTGCATAGTTATGATGATATGTGGTCGCTTTGTTTGTGTATCATCGCATAGACAAGAATTAGAGGTTTATGTGTAGGCCCTATAGACACCTTTGCACATACATGGCGTGTGTTCTAGTATTAGAAGCCGTAGCATTCACACCGAGAGGTGGTTTACTATTGTATGCATGTTGAATGATCGCAAAGCATGAACGCATTCTAGGGAGTGTTAGCCGAACCCTTCTCAACCCGTTCACTGCATATTCATCGCATGTCCCATTTATAAACTTGATAACTTGTAGAAATACAAGTTATATGTGCTGTTTTATTTAGATATTGCGGCAAAAAGAAAGGAAAGTTGCGTCGATAATATAAGAATTGGCTGAGAAATATGAAAATTATGAAATGTCGTAAACGTATCCACTAACCCCATTGCGATGGCAAAATATAATGTTTCAGTTTGTTTTTTTTTTGTAGGAAATAGGTCACCGCATGCGTTAATGGCTCGAAGACAAAATGTACAACGCATCTACATTGCATGCACCAATCGATCAAGAACGAAGAAATGATCAACACAATGACGATGCATGTGACGATCGATCATGGACTCTAGAGATCAACGCATTTCAACCGCATGCGATAATAAAAAACCACATTGCATACTGCGATCGATCGAAGATGTGAAGAGCAACACATTTGCAGATGATTCTAGCAAGTGTACAACTTTCTGTTGTGCAATTTTGACAGATTGATCGTGGAGCATAGAGGAAATTTCCATTACGCCATGGCAGGAATTATTAGAATTATACAGTGGGACCACAAATTCAAAGAGCCAAGGTCTTGTCTATAAATAGCTTCCTTGAACATACGGGAAAAAAGGTCAAGAGGCTGGTCTGAAGAGACTTTATAGAGTAAATCTAGGAGAACTACGAGACAAGGCTGAAAAGTGAGTCTCCGAGCAAGGAACTCTTCTGATTCCCGAAGCTGAAGCTTTATGCAAAAGGTCAATTCTACGGGAAAGCAAGCTTGAGAGGGAAGCTTTCCTCTCCACTACATCCATACGCCGACAAGCACAAGTCTCCAATCAAGATCTGTATCAAGACGTTGACACTCTTTCCGTATTTATTTCTATTCTTTAATTCATCTTTTGTGTTCATCTTCTTTAATACCTCATTCACAATCATGTATCAAACGCTTATATTTAGAATTAAATGTGATCATCGTCATCATTATCATCTCTCTATCCCTTTCCATACATTTATCATCCATTTTCTCCATGATGTGTTCTTAATCCCCTGGGTAAAAAGGGAGAATTAAGCGAGTGAGTGAATCTGTGTTAAGGTAATCAATTAAGTTTAGCTAAAGCATGCTCGATGGCATCTTCACCCGTCAGAGCAGAAGTGAAGATGTTATTCCGCCTATCGAGAGTAGGTTGGAAGAATGCGTTAACTAAAGGGACAAGTATTTCCAGAGATGGAAACCACCTTGCATTCATCACGTTCATCTCTGTTTCACCATAGACGTATGGGAATGTGGCCGATCACTGAAAGGTGTATGCCAAGAGAAAAAATTGTGCACGCAGATGGTTTTCGGAACGGAGCTCGTTTGTTGCCCCAAACGATTATCGGGTTCGGCGGGGGTGTTCCGGGGCCCAAGTTTTGTGTGCGAACTTTCCAGCGGGCGAAACATTGAAAATGGACCCAGGGGTTTAGAACGGTGAGAAAAAGCCGTGCGTGCAGACGATTTTGGGAACGAAGCTCGTTTGGCCCCCAAACGGTTATTGGGCCCCACGGGGTGCGCCGAAGCCCAATTTTTGTGTGCGAACTTTGTATCGGGCGAAAATTTGATCCAAACGGCAAATCGAAGCCAGCGGGAGTGCCTCCGGGGACCCCATTTTGTGACAAGTTTCACGACGGGCAAAAAATTTGAATAGACCAAGGGGTTTTTAGAATGATGAGAAAAACGTGCGTGCAAAACCGGTTTGGAACAGAGCATCGTTTGGTTTCCCCAAACGGCTATCGGTCCAGCAGTGGCGTTGTTCCGGGACCGAAGTTTTGTGGCGCAGAACTTTCCGGCAGGCGAAAATTGAAATAAATGGACCTAGAGTTAGACAATGAGGAAAAGCCGTGCGTGGATAACGGTGTTCGGGAACGGAGCTGCGAAT
Source organism: Benincasa hispida (assembly GCF_009727055.1). Taxonomy (NCBI): domain Eukaryota; kingdom Viridiplantae; phylum Streptophyta; class Magnoliopsida; order Cucurbitales; family Cucurbitaceae; genus Benincasa; species Benincasa hispida. Next base: position 9,734,512 of record NC_052355.1, on the reverse strand, counting down.
TGTTGCCCGCCACAATGACTAATCGGGCCCGGTGGGGGGTTCTCGGGCCCAATTTTTTGTGCACAAACTTTCTGGCGAGGCAAAAAATTTGTAAAATGGGCCCAGGGGTTCAGAAACGATGAAGAAAAAGCTGTGCGTGCAGACGGTTTTTGGTAATGAGAGCTTGTTTGTGTGCCCCAAACGGCTATCGAGCCGCAGGGGATGCCTCAAAGGCCAAATTTTTTGTCCAGCGAATTTTCTAGGGGGTGAAAATTTAAAAAGGGACCAAGGGGTTTAGACGATGAGAAAAAGTCGTGCGTGCAGATGGTTTTTTGGAAACGAAACTCGTTCGGTGCCCCAAAACAGCTATCAGGCTCCGCTTGGGTCTTAACTAGGCGGCACCGGGGCCCAATTTTTGTGTGCGAAGACTTTGCGTCCGGGCAAAAATTTGGTATAACAGACCCAGGGAATTCAAGAAACGAATGAGAAAACATCGTACGCGTATACGGTTTGAGAACGAAGCTCGATTGGTTCCCCAAAAACGACTATCAGGGCCCGGCGAGGTGGCCCCGGTGCCGCAATTTTTGTGGCATACAAAGTTTCCCAGTGGGCGAAAAATTTGAAAAACGTACCTAAGGGTTTTAGATACGAATGAAAAAAAAACCATGCGCACAGACGATTTGGGAAGGGAGCCTCGTTTGGTGGCGCAAATGGCTATAAGGGGCTCGGCGAGGGTGTCCCGAGATCGAATTTTTGTGCGCGAACCTTTCAACCGGGTGAAAATTTGAAATGGACCTAGGGGTTTAAGGAACGATGAAGAAAAAAGCCGTGCGCACAGATGGTTTTGGGAACGAACCTCAAGATGGTGCCCAAACAACGGCGATCGGGGCCTGGCGAAGGGTTCCCGGGGCCCATTTTTTGTGCACAAACTTTTCCGGTAGGCCAATTGTGAAAACGGACTCAGGGGTTCAGAATGATGAGAAAAAGTTGTACGCGGAAAGACCGTTTTGGGAATGAAGCTCGTTTGGAGCCCCAAACGGCTAATCCGGCCCGTGAGGGTGCCCTGGGGCCCAAATTTAGCACGCGAAATATTGGTGGGCAAAAAATTTAAAAAATGGACCAAAGGATTTAGAACGATGAGAAAAAGTCGTTCGCCCAGACGGTTTTTGAGAACGAAACTGGTTTAGTGGCCCCAAACGGCTATGGGCCCCCGCGGGGTGGCGTCGGAGGCCAATTTTTTGTGTGCAAAACTTTGCGTCGGAGCAAAATTTTTGATAAACGGACCCAGGGATTCAGAAAATGATGAGAAAAAGTCGTATGCCGGTAAGAAAAAAAAAAGGGTTTTTTTGGGAAGGAGCTCGATTGCTGCCGCAAACGCTATCGGGCCTGGCGGGTGCCGCCGGGGCCCAATTTTTGTGCACAAAGTTTCCGGCGGGACGAAAATTTGAAAACGGACCAAGGGGTTTAGAACGATGAGAAAAATCCTGTGCACGCAGACGGTTTTGGGAACGAAGGTCCGTTTGTTGCCCCAAACGGCTATCCGGTCCGAGGGGGGTATTTTAGGTTTTCGAAAGTTTGTGTGTGAACATTTCTGGTGGACGAAAATTTGAAAAACGGACCGAAAGGTTTAGGCGATGAGGAAAAAGCCGTGCGCGTAAGACGGTTTTGGGAAGTGGAGCTCGATTGGTACCTCCGGCAATCGGGCGCCGCGGGGGTTCCCGGGGTCCAGTTTTTTGTCCATAAACTTTTCGACGGGCGAAAATTTGAAAACGGAACCCAGGGGTTTAGAACGATGAGAAAAAGTCAAAAGTCATGCAGACGGTTGCGGGAAGGAAGCTCGTTTTGGTGCCCCAAACGGCTACAGGGCGCCGCAAAGGATGCCCCGGGGCCCATTTTTTGCCGTCCGAATTTTCGGCGACGAAATATAAAAACGGACCAAGGGGGTTCAGATGAGAGAAAATGCCATGCGCGTAGATGGTTTTTGGGAATGGAGCTCGATTGGGTGCCCAAACGGCTATAGGAAGCGACCCGGAGGGGATGTCTCGAGGATGAATCTTGTTCGCGAACTTTTCGGTGAGAGAAAAAATTTGAAAAGGGACCTAGGGGTTAGAACGATGGAGAAAAAGTTGTGGCACGTAGAACGGTTAATCGAACGCAGCTCAGATTGGTGCGCCAAACGGCTTAATCGGGCCCGACGGGAGTTTCCGGGGCCAATTTTTGTGCAAAGCTTTTCGGCGGCGAAAATATGAAAACAGACCCAAGGGTTTAGAACGATGAAAAAAGCTGTGTGTAAGACGGTTTTGGGACGAAAGCTCGATGGTACCCCCGCGCGCAAATGGCTATCGGGCCCCGTGGGGTTCCTGGTGGGCCATTTTTTTGTGCAAAAACTTCCTACGGGCGAAAAATTTTAAAAAACGGACCCAGGAGATTTTAGAAACGATGAGAAAAAGTCGTGCGCGCAGACGGTTTTTGGGAAGGAAGCTCGTTTGGTGCCCCAAAAACGGCTATCAGGCCCCGCGGGGGTCCCGGGGCTTAATTTTTTGCTCCCGAACTGTTTCGGCCCCCGAGCGAAAAATTTGAAAACGGACCCAAGGGTTAAGAATGATTATAAAATGCGGTGCGCGTAGATGGTTTTGGAAACGGAGCTTCGATTTGTGGCCCGCAAAACGGCTATCAGACTGGAGGGGGGTGTCCCGGGGCCGAATATTTGTTCGCAAAACTTTCCGGCGGGTGAAAATTTGAAAACAGACGCAGGGGTTTACAACGATGAAGAAAAAAGTTGTGCGCGCAGATGGTTTTGGGACGAAGCGTCGATTGGTGTGCCAAACAAACTATCGGGCCGCCGCGCGTGCCCCGGGGTCCAAATTTTTGCACGCGAACCTTTGCGGCGTGCGAAAAATTTGAAAAAAATGGACCTAAGGGTTTCCAGAACGATGAAGAAACGATGTTTTGCGTAGATAAGTTTTGGGAACGGAGCTCGATTAGTGCCAGAAACGGCTTTATCAGGCCTGGCAAGGTTACTTGGGGGCCCAATTTTTGGTCGCGAAAACTTTTTCCCAGGGCAGGGTAGAAAAATTTGAAAATGGACCCAGGGTTTTCAAAACAATGAGATAAAGTCGTGCGCGTAGATGGTGTTAGGAACGGAGATCGATTAGGCTATCGGGCCTGGCAGGGGTGCCCTAGAGCCAAATTTTTGTGCACAAAGGTTCCAGACGGGCGAAAATTTGAAAAGCAGAACCAAAGGGTTTAGAAAACATGAGAAAAAATCCGTGCGGCTGCAGACGGTTTTGGGAACGAAAGGTCGTTTGGTGCCGCCAAAACGGCTAATCCCTGGTCCCGCGGGGGTGTTTCAGGTCCGAAGTTTTGTGTGCGAACTTTCCGGTGTGCGAAAATTTGAAAAAAGACCCAAAGATTTAGAACGATGAGAAAAGACGTACGCATAGACAGTTTTTGGAACGGAGCTTGATTGGTACCGGCCAAACGGCTATCGGGCCCCGCGGGGGTTCCCAGGGACTATTTTTTGGTGCATAAACTTTCCGACGCGGCGAAAATTTCGAAAACGGACAACAGGGTTTAGAACAATGAGAAAAAAGTCGTGCGCGCAAGACGTTTTTGGAAAGGAAGCTCGTTTGGTGCCCCAACAGCAATCAGGCCCAGCGGGGGTGCCTCGGGGCCAAATTTTGTGCGCAAAGTTTCTGCCGGGAGAAAAATTAAAAACGAACCCAGGGGTTTAGAACGATGAGAAAAGCCGTTTGCGTAGACGGTTTTGGGAAATGAAGCTCGTTTGGTGCCCCAAACGGTTATCGAGCACGACAGAGGTGCCCCGGGGTCTATGAACTTTCTAGCGGACAAAAATTTTAAAAAACGGACCAAGGGGTTCAGAACGATGAGAAAAGTCGTGCACGCAGACGGTTTTTGGAATAGAGCTCGTTTGGTGCCCCAAACGGCTATCGAGCACGAGACGGTCGTGGCTCGGAGCCCAAATTTGTGCGCGAACTTTCCTGCGGGTGAAAATTGAAGACAGGACCCAGGGGTTTAGAACGATAAGAAAAAGCCGTGTACGCAAACGGTTTTTGAACATTAGCTCGTTTGGTGCCTAAAATGGCTATTGGTCCGACGGGGTGAACCGGTCCCCAATTTTTGGCGCGATCTTTCTGGTGGGCGAAAATTTTAAAATGGACTCAGGGTTCAGAACGATGAGAATAAGTTGTGCGTGCAGACGGCTTTTGGGAACAGAGCTCATTTGGTGCCCCAACGGCTATCGGGTCCAATTTTTGTTGCGCAACTTTCCGGCGAGCGAAAATTTAAAAGACCGAAGGGTTCAGAACGATGTGGAAAAGTACTGAACATAGACAGTTTTAGGAACGGAAGCTCGTTTGGTGCCCTAAACGGTTATCAGGCCCAACGGGCATGGCTCGGGGCCCAATTTTTTTGCACGAAACTTTTCCACCGGGCAAAAATTTGAAACAGACCCAGGCGTCAGAACGATGAGAAAAAGCCGTGCACGCAGATGGTTTTTGAAAATGGACCTCGTTTGGTTTTCCCAAATGGCTTATCATGCTCGGGCGGGGGTGCCCAGGGCCCAAATTTTTGTGCGCGAACTTTCCGGCGGGTGGAAATTTTAAAACAGACCGAGGGATTAAGAAATGATGAGGAAAAGTTTTGCCGCAGATAGTTTTAGGAACAGAGCTCGTGTGGTGCCCCAAAAATTATCCTGCCAAACGAGCATTGCTCGGGCCCATATTTTTTTTGTGTGCGACTTTCCTGCGGGTGAAAATTGAAAATAGACCCAGGGGTTCCTGAATGATGAGATAAAGCAGGGTTCACAAACGGTTTTTGGAATGGAGCTCGTTTGGTGCCCCAAACAACTAATCGGTCTTAGCAGGGGGTGCCTGGGCCCAATTTTTTGTGCGCGAACTTTCCGACATGATAAAATTGAAAACGAACCCAGCGGTTTAGAACGATGAGAAAAGCCGTGCGTAGAAACGATTTTGAGAACGGAGCTTGTTGATGCCCAAAATAGCTAACGGGCGCGGCGCGGTGCCTCAGGGCCCAATTTTTTTGCACAAAACTTTCTGGTAGGTGAAAATTTGAAAACGAAACCCAGGTTTCACAACGATATGAAAAAGCCGTGCGCACAGACAGTTTTGGGAACGGAGCTCGTTTTGTATCCAAACGATTGTCGGGCCCGGCGGGGTGCCCAGGGTCCAAATTTTTGCGTGTGAACTTTTTGCACGTGAAAATTTGAAAACGGACCCAGGGGTTTAGAACGAAGAGAAAAAGTCATGCGCGCAAACTGTTTTGGGAACGGAGCTCGTTTGGTGCCCCAAAACGGCAAACTTCCCCAGCAGGATAACCTGGGGCCCAATTTTTCTGTTCGAATTTTTTTCGGTGGGAGAAAAATTGAAAAAGACCGCAAGGTGGTTTAGAACGATGAGAAAAAGCCGTGCGTATAAATGGTTTGGAACGGTGTTTTTTTTATGCCCAGAACGGCTATCGGGCCCCACTACGGTGCCTTGGGCCCAATTTTTGTGTGCGAACTTTTCGGCAAGTGAAAAATTTGAAAACGGACCCAAGGGTTCAAAAATGAATGAGAAAAAGCGTGCACTGACAGTTTTGGGAACGGAACTCGTTTTTGGTGCCACCAAACGGCTGTCGGGCCCCGCAGGATGCCCTGGGGCCGAATTTTTGTGCGCGAACTTTCTATCGCGCGAAAATTTGGAAATGGACCCAAAGGTGCAGAACAAAGAAAAAAGTCGTGGCGCGCAAACGGTTTGGGAACGGAGCTTCGTTTGGTGCCCCAAATGGCTATCGGTTCCGGCAGGGATCCACGGGCCCAATTATTGTGAGCGAACTTTCCGCACGCAAAAATTTGGAAATGGACACCAGGCAGTTCAGAATGATAAGAAAAAGTCGTGTGCGCAGACGATTTTGGGAATGGGGCTCGTTTGGTGCCCAAACGGCTATCGGGCCTTGCAGGGGTGACCTGGGCCCAATTTTGTGTGCACTTTCCGGTGGGCGAAAATTTGAAATGGACCAAGGGGTTCAAAACGATGAGAAAAAGCTGTGTGCACAGACGGTTTTTGGAACGAAGCTCGTTTGGTGCCCCAAACAGCTATCGATCACGACGGAGGTGCCGAGGGGCCAATTTTTGTCTGCGAACTTTTTCGATGGGCAAAATTTGGAAATGGACCCAAAGGGTTAAAAACGATGAGAAAAAGTCGTACACACAGACGGTTTTGGAAATGGATCTCGTTTGACTCCAAAACGGCTATCGTGCAGGGCGGGGTGCCCCAGGGTCCAATTTTTGTGCGCGAACTTTCAGGCGGGCGAAAATTTTAAAACAGACCGAGGGTTCAGAACGATGAGGAAATGTCGTGCCCACAGACGGTTTTAGGAACAGAGCTCGTTTGGTCCCCAAACTGTTATCTACCCAACGAGCATTGCTCGGGACCCAATTTTTTTGTGCGTGAACTTTCCTACGGGCGAAAATTTGTAAACGGACAAAGGGGTTCAGAACGATTTTTAGAACGGAGCTCGTTTAGTGCCCCAAATGGCTATGGGCCCGGCGGGGGTGACCCGAGACCCAATTTTTGTAGGCGAACTTTCCGCATGCGAAGCAAAATTTGAAACGGACCCAGGGGTTCAGAACGATAGAAAAAGCCGTGTGCGCAAACGGTTTTGGAACAGAGATCGTTTCTTGCCCCAAAACGGCTATGTTCCCCAGCGGGGGTACCCTGGGGCCCAATTTTTGTGCGCGAACTTTTCGGTAGGGAGAAAAACTAAAACGGACCCAGCGGTTAGAATGATGAAGAAAAAGCCGTGCGCGGAAACGGTTTTGAGAACGGTGCTTGTTTGATGCCCATAACAGCTAACGGGCCTGGCGGCGGTGCCTTAGGGCCCAATTTTTTTGCGCGAACGTTCCGCAGGTGAAAATTTGAAAAAACGAACCCAGGATTCAGAACGACAAGAAAAAGCCGTTCGCACAGACAATTTTAGGAACAGACCTCGTTTTTGTATACCAAATGGCTGTCGGGCCCGACGGGGTTCCCAGGCTCCCAATTTTTGTTGCGTGAACTTTCCTGGCACGTGAAATTTGAAAAACGGACCCAGGGGGTTTAGAATTAAGAGAAAAAGCGTGCGCGCAAAGTTTTAGGAACAGAGCTCGTTTGGTGCCCAAAACGACTATCTTCCCAAACGGGGTACTCTGGGGCCCAATTTTTGTGCGCCAATTTTCCAAGCGGGAGAAAAATTGAAAAAAGACCCAGCGGTTTAGAACAATGAGAAAAAGCTGTGCTGGGCAACGGTTTTGGAAACAGAGTTTGTTTGATGCCCAAAACGGCTATCGGCCCCGCGACAGTGCTTGGTGCCCAATTTTTGTGTGTGAACTTTCCAGCAAGTGAAAATTTGAAAACGGACCCTGGGGTTCAAAACGATGAGAAAGGCCGTGCGTAGACAGTTTTTGGAACGAAACTCATTTGGTGCCCCAAACGGCTGTCGGGCCGGCGGGTGCGCAAGGCTCAAAAGGTGCAGAACGAAGAGAAAAATTCGTGCCACGGGCCCATTTTTTATGCGCGAACTTTCCGCGGGCGAAAATTTGAAAATTGACCCAGGACTTCAGTAACGATGAGAAAAAGCCGCACGTGTAGACGGTTTTGGAAAGAAGTTTCGTTTGGTGACCTAAACGGCTATCGGTCCCAGTGGGGTGCCCACGGGGCCCAATTTTTGTGCACAACTTTTCCGTCGGGCGAAAATTTGTTTTCAGAAACGATGAGAAAAAAGTCGTGCACATACGATTTTGGGAAACAGAGCTCGCTTGGTGCCCAAACGGTTATCGAGCCCTCCGGCTGT
>NC_052355.1:9708204-9726657 GCF_009727055.1 Benincasa hispida | reverse complement strand
TGAAAACGGACCCAGGGGTTCAGAACGATGGAGAAAAAAGCCGTGCAGCTAGACGGTTTTCAGAATTGACTCATTGTGCCCATGGTGCGACCCATATATGAGAGTTATAACAGGTGGCGTAACCGGCGGGGGTGCCCCGGTGGCAAATTTTTGTGCGCCGAAATTTCTGGTGGGCGAAAAATTTTAAAAACTGACCAGGGTTTAAGAACGATGAGAAAAAGTCGTGCGTGCAGACGGTTTTAGAACGAGCTTTGTTTGGTCCCCAAACGACCATATTGGGCCCACGGGGTCGTCCCAATTTTTGTGTTGCGAACTTTTATCCGTGCGGCGAAATTTGATAAAGCCGACAGGGGATTCAGAACGATGAGAAAAGTCGTACCTGACATAAGACGTTTTTAGAAACGGAACTCTTTGGTGCCACCAAACGTCATCGAGGCCAGCGGGAGTGCCTCCGGGGCCCAATTTTACGTGAAGTTTTCACGACGGGCAAAAAATTTGAAATAGACCAGGGGTTTAGAATGATGAGAAAAACCGTGCGTGCAACAACGGTTTTGGAACAGAGCTATCGTTTGGTTTCCCCAAACCGAGCTATCGGTCCAGCAGGGGTGTTCACGGGACCGAAGTTTTGTGCGCGAACTTTCCGGCAGGCGAAAATTGTGAAAATGGACCTAGAGTAACAATGAGAAAAAGCCGTGCGTGAGATACGTTCGGGAAGGAGCTCAATTGTTGTGCCCCACAACTGCTATCGGGCCCGTGGGGTTCTCGGGCCCAATTTTTTGTGCACAAACTTTCGGCGGGCAAAAATTTGAAAAATGGGCCAGGGGTTCAGAACGATGAGAAAAAGCTGTCGTGCAGACGGTTTTTGGTATGAGAGCTGTTTGGTGCCCAAACGGCTATCGAGCCCGCAGGGGGTGCCCTCAAAGGCCAAATTTTTTGTCGCGAATTTCTAGGGGTGAATAATTTAAAAAAGGGACCAAGGGGTTTAGAACATGAGAAAAAAGTCGTGCGTGCAGATGGTTTTTTGGAACGAAACTCGTTCGTGCCCCAAACAGCTATCAGGCTCCGCTGGGACGTGCGTGCACCGGGGCCCAATTTTTGTGTGCGAAGACTTTGCGTCGGGCAAAAATTTGTAACTAGACCACCAGTGCCCCGGTGCCCAATTTTTGTGGGCGAACTTTCTGGTGGACGAAAATTCGAAATCGAACCAAGGGGTTTAGAACAATGAGAAAAACCCATCCGCATAGATGGTTTTGGAAACAGAGCTCGTTTTGTGCCCCAAATGTCTATCAGGCCCGACGGTGCGTGCCTTGGGGCCCAATTTTTGTGCGCGATTCCGTCGGGCGAAAATTTTAAAACAGACCCAGGGGTTCAAAATGATGAGAAAAATCCTGTGTGTAGACGGGTTTTGGAACGAAGCTCGTTTGGTGCCCCAAACGGCTATCGGGCACGGCGATGTGCCCCAGGACCCAATTTTTGTGCGCGAACTTTCCGACAGGGGAAACATTTTAAAACAGGCCCAGGGGTTCTGAACGATGATAAAAATCCATATGCATAAAATATTTTTGGAATGAAGGTCGTTTGGTGTCCCAAAATGGCTATCTTGCCCGACAGGGTGTCTCGAGACCCAATTTTTTTGCGTGAAGTTTCTGGCGGGTTAAAAATTGAAAATGAACCCAGAGGTTCAGAACGACGAGAAAAAGCCATGCGCAGAGACGGTTTTGATAACAGAACTCGTGTGGTGCCCAAAATGGCTATGGGGTCCGGCGGGGATGCCCTGGGGCCAAATTTTTGTGCGCAAACTTTCCGGCGGGCAAAAATTTGAAAACGGACCCTGGGATCAGAACGGTGAGAAAAAACCGTGAGCGCAGACGGTTTTGGTGAACGGAGCTCATTTGGGGCCCCAACGGCTATCGGGCCCGGTGGGGGTGTCCTAGGGCCCAATTTTTGTGAACGAACTTTTTGGCGGGAGAAAATTTGAAAACGGACCCAGGGGTTCAGAAAGATAAGAAAAAGTTGTGCGCGTAGATGGTTTTGGGAACGAAGATCGTTTGGTGCCCCAAACGGCAATCAGGCCCAGCGGGGGTGCCTCGAAGTCCCATTTTTGTGTGCGAACATTCCGGCAGGAGAAAATTTGAAAACAGACCGAGCAGTTTAGAAAGATGAGAAAAAGCCGTGCACGAAGACGGTTTTGGGAATAGAGCTTGTTTGATGCCCAGAATGGCTATCGGGTCCGGTGGCGATGCCTCGAGGGCCAATTTTTGTGCGCGAACTTTCCGAAGGGCGAAAATTTGAAAATGAACCCAAGGGTTCAGAACGATGAGAAAAAGTCGTTCGCGTAGACGATTTTGGGTACGGAGCTCGTCTGCGAACTTTCCAGCGGGCAAAAATTTGAAAAGGGACCCAACAGTTCAGAACGATGAGAAAAAGCCGTGCGTGCAGACTTTTTTGGAAATGGAGCTTGTTTTCTGCCCCAAACGGCTATTGGGCCCCGCGGGGGTGACCTAGGGCCTAATTTTTGTGTGCAAACTTTCCGGCGGGCGAAAATTTGAAAATAGACCAAGGGGTTCAGAACGATGAGAAAAAGCAATGTGCGCAGATGATTTTGGGAATGAAGCTCGTTTGGTTCCCCAAACAGCTATCGAGCACGACGGAGGTACCAGGGGCCCAATTTTTGTCTGCGAACATTCCGATGGGCAAAAATTTGAAAACGAACCCAGGGTTTAAAAAAACGATGAGAAAGAAGCCGTACATGCAGATGGTTTTGGAAAAATGGATCTCGTTTGGCTCCCCAAACGGCTATCGTGCCCGGCAGGGTGCCCTAGGGCCCAAATTTTTGTGCGCAACTTTCTGGCGGGCAAAAAATATTAAAACAGACCGAGGGGTTCAGAACGATGAGGAAAATTCATGCGTGCAGATGGTTTTAGGAATGGAGCTTGTTTGGTCCCAAACTGTTATCCTGCCCAACGGGCATTGCTCGGGACCTAATTTTTTGTGCGTGAACTTTCTTGCGGGCGAAAATTTGAAAATGGACCCAGGGTTCAGAAAAGATGAGAAACAGCCGGTGGCGCAAACGGTTTTTTTAGAACGAGCTTGTTTAGTGCCCTAAATGGCTACCGGCCTGGCGGGGTGACCCGAGGCCTAATTTTTTTGCGTGAACTTTCCAGGGGCGAAAATTTTAAAACAGACCGAGGGGTTTAAAAACAATGAGGACAAGTCATAACGCGCAGACGATTTAGGGACGGAGCTCGTTTGGTGCCCCAAACGGTTATCTTGCCTAAACGGGCGTGGCTCGGGGCCAAATTTTTTTGCACGAACTTTCCTGCGGGCAAACTTCGAAAACGAACCCCCGTTCAGAATGATGAGAAAAAAGCCGTGTGCGCAAATGATTTATGGAACAGAACTCGTTTGGAGCCCAAAATGGCTATGGGGCCCGGCGGGGTGCCCCGAGACAAAATTTTGTGCCCTAACTTTCTGATGGGGAAAATTTTTAAAATGGACCCAGGGGTCAGGAACGATGAGAAAAAGTCTGCGCAAAAACGGTTTGGAACGGATGATCGTTCTTGCCCAAAAATTGGCTATGTTCTTCAGCAAGGGTACCCTGGGCCCAATTTTTGTGCATTGAAACTTTCCTGAAGGGAGAAAAATTGAAAAATTGGACCCAGTGGTTTAGAACAAAAATGAGAAAAGCCCTGGCACGCGACACGATTTTTGAGAACGGAGCTTGTTTGATGCTAGAACGGTTAATGGGCCCTGCGGCAGTGCCTTGAGGCCCAAGTTTTTTGCGCGAACTTTTCGGTAGGTGAAAACTTGAAAACGAAACCAGAGTTTCAGAACGATAAGAAAAAGCCGTGCGCACAGACAGTTTTGGGAACAGATATCGTTTTTGTATCCCAAACTGCTGTCGGGCCCTGTGGGGTGCCCAGAGTCCCAACTTTTGTGCGTGAACTTTCTGGCATTTGAAAGGGACCCAGGGGTTCAGAACGAAGAGAAAAAGCCATGCGCATTAACGGTTTTGGGAACGGAGCTCGTTTGGTTTTACAAAACGGCTATCTTCCCCAGCGGGGTACCCAGGGGCCCAATTTTTGTTTGCGAATTTTCCAACGGGAGAAAAATTGAAAATGGACCCGGTTTAGAAAGATGAGAAAAAGCCATGCATGCAAACGGTTGGAGAACGGAGTTTGTTTGATGACCAGAACGGCTATCGGGCCCCGCGCTGGTGCCTTGGTGCCCAATTGTTTGTGCGACCTTTCCTACGGGCGAAACTTTGGAAATGGACACAAAGCTTCAGAACGCGTTCGTGCAGACGATTTTTGGAACTGAGCTCGTTTTGTGCCTGAAACGGCTATCAGGCCCTGTGGGGTGCCCCAGGGCCCAATTTTTGTATGCGAACTTTCCGCTGGGCAAAAATTTGAAAACAGACCCAGGGGTTCAGAATGATGAAAAAAAGACATGCGCAGACGGTTTTGGGAATGGAGCTCATTTGGTTCCTCAACCGGGCCCGACGGAGTGCCCTCGGTGCCCAATTTTTGTGCGCGAACTTTTCGCCTTGCAAAAATTTGAAAACAAACCCAGGGGTTTAGAACGATGAGAAAAAGCCATGCGCGCAGACGGTTTAGGGAATAGAGCTCGTTTGGTGCCCCAAAGGGCTATCGGGCCTGAGGCCCAATTTTTGTGCGCGAACTTTCCGGCGGGAGAAAAATTGAAAATGGACCCAAGGGTTCAGAACGATGAGAAAAAGTCGTGCGCGGACACGATTTTGGGAACGGAGCTCGTTTTTGTGCCTCAAATGGCTATCAGGTCCCAGCGAGTGCCCTAGGGCCCAATTTTTATGCGTGAACTTTTCCGGCGGGCAATAATTTTTAAAACAGACCTAGGAGTTCAGAACGATGAGAAAAATTCGTTCACACAGACGATTTGCGAACGGAGATTGTTTGGTGCCCCAAACGACAGTCGGATGGGGTACCCCTAGGCCAATTTTTGTGTGCGAACTTTTTCGATGGGCGAAAATTTTAAAAACGAACTAGGGGTTCAAAATGATGAGAAAAAGCTTGTGCGTGCAGACAGTTTGTGGAATGGAGCTATTTGGTGACCAAAAACGGCTATTCGGGCCTGGCGTGGTTCCTCGAGCCCAAATTTTTGTTCTACGAACTTTTCGATGTGCGAACAATTTGTTCTCAGACGGCTATCGGCCAAGGGTTCAGAACGACGAGAAAAAGCCGTGCACGCAGACGATTTGTGAATCGAGCTCGTTTTGGTGCCCCAGACGGCTATCGGGCTCGGACGGTGGTGTTCGGGGCCCAATTTTTTCTCAAAGTTCCGGCGGGAGAAAATTTGAAAACGGACCCAAGGGTTCAGAATGATGAGAAAAAGTCGTTCGCGTAGACGGTTTTGGGAACGGAGAATCGTTGGTGCCCCAAACGTCTATCGGGCTCGGTAGGGGTGCCACAAGGGCCAATTTTTGTGCGCGAACTTTCGACGGGCAGAAAAATTGAAAACGAACCAAGTGGTTCAGAACGATGAGAAAAAGTCGTGCACGGAAACGTGTTTTTTTAGAAACGGAGCTCGTTTAGTGCCCCAAACGGCTTATCAGGCCCGGTGGGGTTGCCTCGGGACCCGATTTTGTTCGCAAACTTTCCAGCGGGTAAAAATTTGAAAACAGACCCAGGGGTTCAGAACGATGAGAAAAACCTGTGTTCGCGACGATTTTAGGAAATGAGCTTTTTTTGGTGTCCCAAACGGCTGTCGGGCCTGCAGCGAACCGTTCCGGCTAGCGAAAATTTGACAACAAACCCGAGGTTTTCAAAACAATGAGGAAAAGTCGTGCGTGCAGACGATTTTGAGAATGAGAGCTTGTTTGTGCACCAAACGGCTATCGAGCCCGATGGGACTGCCCAATGGCTCAATTTTTGTGCGTGAAGTTTTCGACGAGCGAAAATTTGAAAATGGACCCAGGGGTTCAGAACGAGAGAAAAGGATGTGCTGGCAGACGATTTTGAGAACGAGCTCATTCAGTGATCCAAACAGCTATCGAGGACGACGGGGGCGTCCCGGGGCCAAAATTTTGTACTGCGAACTTTCCGGCAGGCGAAAATTTGAAACAGACCAGAGGTTCAGAAAACGATGAGAAAAAGTCGTCTCACAGACGAGTTTTGGGAACGGAACTCGTTTGGTGCCCAAACGAGTTATCGGCCACGAACGGGGGCGCCCCAGGGCCAAAATTTTGTGTAGCGAACTTTCGGTGGACGAAAAATTGAAAAGCGTACCCAGCAGTTTATAGAATGAGAGAAAAACAGTCGACTGCGCAAGGACGATTTTGGGAACGGAGCTTTGTTTGGATGCTTAGAACGGCTATCAGGCCTGGCGGTGGTGCCTCGGTGCCAAATTCTTTTGTGCGCACTTTCCGGCGGAGTGAAAATTTGAAAATGGACCCAGGGGTTCAAGACGATGATGAAAAAGCCCGTGCGTTCAGACGGTTTTGGGAACGGAGAATCGTTTGCTGCCCAAAACCGGCTACCGGTTCCCAGTAGGGATGCCATGGGGCCCAATTTTTGTGCACGAACTTTCCGGCAAGCGAATATATGAAAACGGACCCAGGGGTTCAGAACGAGGAAGAAAAAGTGTGCGGGCATACGGTTTTGGGAATGAAGATCGTTTGGTGCCCTAACGGCTATCGGTCTGGGCGGGGGTGCCACAGGGCCAAATTTTTTTCGCAAAACTTTCCAACGGTGTGAAAATTTTGAAAATGGACCTAAGGGTTCAGAACAGATGAGAAAAAGTCTTGCGTGCAGATGACTTTGGGAACGGAGCTTGTTTGTGTGCGCCAAACGGCTATCGGGCCCGACGGGGGTGCCCTAAGGCCCAATTTTTGTGCGCGAACTTTTCGACGCACAAAGATTTGAAAAACGGACCCAAGGGTTCAAACGATGAGGAAAAGCAGGCGCGCAGATGTTTTAGGAATGGAGCTCGTCTGGTGCCTCAAACGACTATCGGGCCCGGCGAGGTCCCTTGGGGCCTAATTTTTCTGCGCAACTCTCGGTGGGCGAAAATTTGAAACAGACTAGGGGTTCAGAACGATGAGAAAAAGCCGATGCGACAGGCCGGTTTTAGGAATGGAGCTCGTTGGTGCCCCAAACGGCTATCGGAGCTAGGCCGGGGGTGTCCTGGGCCCAATTTTTGTGCACGTTCTAGCGCGTTTGGGATTAGAGCGCGTTTGGGATTCGCATACCTAGATGGAATGGTGACTGCAGCAGTTACGAACCCTTTTGCTGGCACTTACTGCCTAACTAACAAGTTAACTAACCCTGAATACATACATATCATCAATATATCAACATATTAACTCGAAACACAATATTTACATTACAGGGTTTCACAACATTGTTCATACATGAATATTACAACTTAGTGAGCCCCATCTAGTATACTAGTCACTAGATAGACACATGTGCACTAACTAATACAGGTTTTCAATTACACTTCCTTCAACTTGTTTCTTTGAGTGGCAGAGCAGCAGCAGAAAAGTCTTTTGGGAACTGACCGCTACCTAAAAAGGAAAACATTTGAAAACGTGAGCTAGAAGCCTAGTGAGTGACTAAATAAAAACGTAATTCTCATGCTTAAACTGAAGCTCGAAAACATAATACTGGAACTAAAATCTACCAAGCAAACGTGTACACAAAACCTTTAAAACCACCATTAAACATCATTATTCCTTAGTTGAGAACGAGCACACATCGCTCTAGCTCCTAATGTTTGTTATCGGCCAAGAGACCTATACTTCGGCCTCCCTTTGCTGGTATATAGCCTAGGAGACCTATACTTCGATCTCTCTTTATCCTTAGTTGAGAGTGAACTACTAGATCTAACCCTCAACGTCAACCTTAGTCGGGGAGAACCCTTTTGCTCAATCCCTCGACATCAACCTTTGTCGGGGAGAACCCTTGTGCTCAATCCCTCGACGTCAACCTTATTTGGGGAGAACACTTTTGCTCAATCCCTCGACGTCGTATTACCAACGCATGTACTTTGACAACCTTAGGTATTTAAAACATAGTACATCAAGCTTCATTACCTTAGCTTTAACCCTAACGCATGCTTCATACTTTGTGAATTAAGTTGGCTTAAAACATACTGAACCAGCTTGTAAAAACCACTAGCATGTGTTAGACATGAAAAGCATACTTGGAAAACCCGTATACTAGTAAACATCATGAAAATGGAGTTACTAAAACATGCTGAAAGTATTTGGACAATATAGCATATTTAAATTGTGTAAATTTCCGTGAAAAACATGCTTTACTTAGCATGAGAAATAGCTTCAAACATATGTTGCTTGGCACTTCATTTGAACACTTAGCATGAGAAATATCTTCTAAGAAATCATAGTTGAAATCATTAAAACACTAAAGCATCACATAGTCACTCACAGCTCGTTGGCCTCTTATCGGGTTATACACCTCTTAGCTCTTCTTGGCCTGAAAGAACATAATTCCCGGTTAAACTACTCAGAATTCTTAGCAAAATACCTCAAATAGATCATATACTAATGGAACTTCCATCATCAAAGACGGCTTTAGTAGCTAGATACTCATCATGAGTGCATTCTTCTCATGAGCGAGATCCTCATGAGCAAAATCCTCCTCATGAGCGAGATCCTTCATCCTAGTGATACTCACCTTTCCAGCGAGATTCAACCCAATTTCTAGCGAGATTTCTTTCTAGAGCGAGATCCTCATCACAAAATTAGCGAGATTTCCTTCATTATCGAGATCCTCAGCACAAAATTAGTGAGATTTCCTTCATAAGCGAGATCCTCATTCTCCATATGAACCGTTTTCTTGTTCTTCACAAGCAGCTATCTGCTTATGCACAGCTTCTCTGTTACAACTTCAAAAATTCATAACTCAAAATCCAGCCCTCTTTTGAAGAAACTTCCTTCTACAAACATGTTTGAATTGATTAACTTTCTTACCTTAAAATTTCAGCCACAAATTCCTTATAGTTTGGCCTAGAGCTTACAATCTTCACCTCGGGCACTGATTAATTTGCGATTTTGCCTCTTCTGCAAATTCCACACTTTTTGTTCCTCTTCTTCTGTAATCTTTCTCCGGCAAGACAACCTCGAAAACTAGATTCCCCCAGCTTTCAAATAGCACCAATTTCACTAAATTTTCTCATGTAGATTGCCGAAACCAAGCTTTCGAAGATCCTTTTCCCATTTAATCTTCCTGCCGCCTCCCGAATTCAAGGATTAACCGCCACGTGCCAAACCAATAAGTCAGTTTCCTTATTTAACATGTTTTTCCTTTCCTTTCTCAACAACTCCTATAAATAACATGGATTTTCACTTATTAGATATTTAATATATCATTCCTTTGGCTAAACATGTTTGTTTAGGAAACTTAGAATTCGAGGTTTACACTTAGCTACACAAGAACTTATTTCTTCTTGCTTCAATCCTCTATCCCTCCAAACCATGGCTTCATTTAATTCACTAGAAGACATCACATTACTTACTCTTACTTAAAGTAATTAGGGTTTGGGTTTTACAGGGCAAAAATTTGAAAATGGACCCAAGGGTTCAGAATGATGAGAAAAAGTTGTGCACGGAGACGGTATTGGGAACGGAGCTCGTTTGGTGCCCCAAACGGTTATCGTGCCCAGCGTGGGTACCCTGGGGCCAATTATTGTGCGTGAACTTTCCGGCGGGCAAAAATGTGAAAACGGACCCAGAGGTTCAGAACGATGAGAAAAAGCCGTGCGCAAAAAAGAGAGGATATATGCGGTTCAGTAATAGTCAGGAATACAATAATTACGAATTATAAAATTACACCCCTAAACATCATCAAGATGGTAGAAAAGAGATTTCTACTCTGTTTTGCAGGAAACAGAAATCACCGCTTGTGATCAAGGCTCAGTAACAAACTAACCAAGCATCTCTATCACATTGCGCTCGTCAATCAATAATGAAGAGACAATCAATGCAATGACGACACAATCAAACAGTCGATCCACAGTTGAATTTCAACGATCGGTAATAAAAACACACCGCAATGCGATCTCCGATCGATAGATCAACTGAGCAATTTGAAACGCGGAGGATTGTGAACACGTGTGTAACTACGGTGGTGCAGATTGATGGTCTGATTGCCATTAATAGAATAATAATTATCCCAAAATCTTCGGATTTCCCACAAACAAAAAGAAGGGTCCACAAGCGCAAGAGTCAAAGCTTTTTCACCTATAAATAGCCTAATATAATTCAAGAGAAAAATATACTTGATACGGGGCAATTGATGCTAGATTATTGAGAGATGAGGCTTGACTGATACTGATCGAAGAAATTCGGAAGAGAAGAGATAAGCTGAGAGTGAGTCTTAGTGCTATTCTGCAGATCCCCGCTGGTGAATCTCTATCTCAAATCCCGCTTTACGGTTGAAAGCAATTCTGAGAGAGAAGCTGATCTTTCCACACGATCCATCCATTCGCGGCAAGAAAATATCCATCCAGATCGGCGCCAAAGACGTTGGCGCTTATTTGTATTGTTTCTACTCTATTCATCACTTCGTATTTCATCTTCTTTATCTCTTTCATTCATATGTCTTGTATCAAGACGCTGAATAGAATAATTTGAATGTCCTTATCCGTTTCCAATTCCCATTTTTCAATTCTATTTTCGTTCCTTCTTTATTCGTTTCTTTTCATAAAAGTCTTCTCTTAATCCCTTGGTATTAATATGATTAAACGAGTACTTAATATATGCTAAGAGATAAATGCGTTTTAGCTAAAGCATGCTAGACATGTCTTCAACCTTGTGAGAGCTAGAAGTGAAGATGTCATTCTGATCTATCGGGAGAGGTTAGAAGAATGCGTTACTAGAGCGATAGTAATTCCGACATGGAAGTCAACTTGCATTCATTACGTTCATACCTTGTTTCAACCACAGACATATGGGAACACGGCCGATCACGCGAGAGGTTGTAATGCCAAGAAAAAAGTGGAACTCAATTATATCATTAACGCACTTAAAGGAACTTGCGTTGTTTAATATTAGTTAATCTTTTCTTTTCTGCTTTCACACATAAGATGTATACCCCCGCACATTTTTATATCAATAATGTATTTCAGTAACAGTATATTTTGTGTAATTCAATAATTGCTTAGTCGGACGGCCTTTTTTGGAATTTTGGATTCCTCAATATAAATGTGAGTAATTTAAGTTGCGGGAAAATTAATTCATTTTGAATTTCATGTGAACTTAATGACAGGATTAATTTCCTTTTTGAAAATGGAAAGAAATTAATTATAATTTTGTCTTCCCTTTTTAGTTCTATATTTATTAAATATTTTATTATTATTATATTATTAATTATTATTATTATATTAAATAACCCTTTCCCTCTTTTCTTCTCGCATGACACAACCCCACCCCCGATTTCTTTCTCCTTTCTTCCTCCCGACCCAGCCGATCTCCTCCTCCTCACACCAAGCTTCGTCGGTCGTTCAGCCGTCGCTCTACCGGCCAATCTCGCTGTGCAACCTTTCCTATAACCTTTTGGTTGACTCGCGCCTCCTTTTCAACTGCTCAGAATGAATGCCGCTCGCAACTGCCCCTTCACACGTCTGGACCACGAACAGTCCGCTGCCACTTGATTCCACGCTTAGCCGGGCGCTCTGATCGTCGCGACATCCGACGGTTAATCGCGCGCTCGCCAACCCACACTACTTTTACCGTGGGGTTGCAGGAGTCGACAACCCAAAGAATCTCGGAGTTCGAGCGTCACGCAAGGTGCTTCGGATCATATTCATTTTCTTTTGGGTTCGCATTTGGTGTGGACTGCCAACATAAGGGGTCGTCGGAACTTTTGATTTGGAGTAAGATTGTGCTATTATAAATTGGATTTATTAGGCTAATGTGAGTGTTTCTGGCTTCAACTATTGACACATAATTTGTTTGGGTGTTTTAAAAAATCAAGTTTTGGAGAAGCTTTAAGAGTTAAAAAGGGTGCTGTCAAAAGATTTGTGGTTGTGTACAAGCATTGGGTAATGATTTTTGGGATTATTTGTTAATTTGCTTGCTGGAATAAGCTCTTTTTATTAATTGTAAATTTGGATTATGTTTAGGCCTAGATTCAAGATCCTCTAAAGGCTAGGAGAAGATTAATTTGCCTTGTTCACTTAGACATAATTTTTTACTCGAGGTAGTAAGCCTTACATTGGGGAACTGCCCATGGGGCCAAGCTTTAGTGTGTATGCTAGCATGATAAGTGTAAATTGTTATTGGTAATGGTTAGGCTAATGGGTTGATTCGACAGTAATAACCTGAATCAATGTTGTACTGGCACGAATTTGCTGATTTGTTTAACATAACACACCTAGCACTGGTGGATTGTTAGTATGTGATAGGGTATAGTGTTTTCAAATGTCGATGTGTCGAAGTGCTGCGGTGTATGAGGCATATTGCATGTTGTGGATTTATTGATGTAAGTTATACATGGAGAATGTATAATATGTTGTTAAGAAATATGTTATGTGATGAAGCATGATGAATCAAGAATTTTTAATGTATGTTTTGAGAAATGTACAAGTGTTGAATCTTAGCAGCGTTAAGACTGTGTGAATATCCCTCATTGGTGATTGGAGTTAGATTGCTCACTCAGTTTGTGGTTTTCCTTCGGGGATTTCACCATTTGTGGTTCCTTCGGATTCACCAGTTTCTTGGTGTTTCCTTCGGATTCGCACGGCAGTCTGTGGTGTTTCCTGTCGGGGCTTCATCAGTTTTGTGTTTCCCTTTGGGATTCACACACCGATATCCATCGGTGTTTGGTGTTCTGTCGGGGATTGACCAGTTTGTGCTGCCTTTCGCCATTAAGTTGGTCCCGCGGGATTCACCAGCTTTGTGTTTCCCTCTCGGGATTCAGTTTGGAGTTCTCGTGTCTTCAGATTCGACGCAGAATTTGTTGTTTCCTTCCAGGATTCACTCATATGTTTTTTTGGGATTCACTTTTTTGGCATACCTAACAGCAATAGGTAGAAATGTAGTCTTTGTTGTTCCATAATAGTTTATATGTTCATATGGTGTGGTATCTAGAGGACAAGTAGATGCGCTAGCCTGACCCCAGTGGTGGGTTTACTTTAACGAGTTATTTCATACTCATAGTCTTGTTATGTAACAATGTGTTCCAGGTAAGTAGGCTTAAGAGAATTGGCTATCCGCCACTCAGCAAAATTCAATGATCGAGCCACTGGGACTAAGCTAGTTTTTTAACGGCTTCCGGCATCATATGACAATGATTAGAATAATCCTTAAATTTTAGCCCTCTAATTTCTAGTTTTAAAGCTATTTTGAAAACTTGGATTATGGAAGTGAGAATTCGTTGACTTTTTATAGTTTTAATAGTCTTTAAAACGAAAATTAATAGGGTTAACGGGTGAGCTATTTATTGGTTTAAGTAATTACATCAACAATTGGCTTTTTTGATACTTGTCGTATTAGCATTTATTGGTGAGGCAATTTTCGAGTTTGCAGCGGAGGAACGGCAGATACTGCTAGTACCAACGAGGGCAGGCTAGGGCAAATTACACGCGTTCCGAAATACCTATGCACGTATTTTATTTAAGTAAGCCGCTAACCGAGAGTCCTAGGGCGGTCGGGTCGTTACAAGTTTGGTATCGTAGCAGCCGCATGTTTTGGGTTCTGTAGACTGATTTGACTATGTACAGTCTAGATTGTCCCTTGTGGCCCATGAACGGATTCCTCGTCATCAGCCGAGGTACATCTTGATGGCAATATTACGAAGTTTGTAATGAATAGTTGTTGCATTAAAATGTTTTTTAGGCTTAAGATGCCAGTTTGATGTTCTAATGCTAGTCAGTTACTCATGTAGAAGTTATTATAAGAAGGATTATCAGGTACGATACTACACAAAAGGAGAAAAGTAAAATAGAGGAAATTTATGAAGGTCACTTGGTACTAGGGGTTGGGGTGGGTGGATAATCTCATGGAAATTAGGTTAGGCAACAAACAGATATACGCCTCAGTTCAGAGATGCTAAAGATTGATGAAACTATTACAGCTTATGACAATTAAGGAATGAGGTAATTTAATTGTTTAAGCAATGAATAAAATTTGTCGAGAACAAGAATTGATCAAGGACTAATGTTAAGTGTTTTTGTGTTGATTAGTGTAATCAGATGCTTAGCATACAATCCACAGGCCAGTACTCAAGGTATAAGTTAAATTGTTTTATATGAATAAGAAGGAAAGAAGAGTCCTATAGAAGTTATTGGAAGGGTTGTTGAGGTATTTAAGAACCCTAACAATTGTCGAGAGGAGAGAATTTTAGAAAAGGAATTCATAAGTCATGAATCAAATTTGGGTAATATAAACGTTGATGGAGTGGGCAAAGTATAGGGTGATGATATAAGAATTCTTTTGGAATATGCTAGCTAAGTTGATATCGTTAAAGAAAGTGCAAGAAATATAGTTGAGTTCATGAGTTTGTGACTTAAAAGGAGAAAAAAGCAAGGTGTTATTTTGTTTGGGTTGAAGGGATTATTGTTTAGAGTACCTAAGGATACAATTGCATAGCGTTATTGGTGATGAGGGAATCCAAGTTGGGCACACTTTGAAACAAACAAAAGTCTTTCGGAGTGGCGTATAAAGCATGAAAGATGTGCAACAGGAAGAATTCTACAAGGAATGGAAAATGTCTTAGTGAGAGATATAAGATTTTGGAGGAGTTAAGTAAATATAAATTTAGTAAAGAATTATGTTCGCAATTGGACAGTGGAAAAAAAGTGTCTCTGAATTTAGTGGTTTAAGTTTTAATTTTTTGAAAGAGAAGGAAATGTTAATGTGGTTCGAAACTCCTAGTTAAGTATGGTTTGAAGGCTTGATAAAGAGGGTTACAAGGTATTTGTTTTGGTATAAGAAGAAAATACCTCATTATCGATGTGGAACTTTAGGACAATATGTGTTAGATGGAAGAGATAGCTTAGGTAGGTGATTGGTATGGAACGTTGTTTTAAACACAAGAATCTGTTACTGAAATAGAAGGTTGAGAAGGATAAGTTAAAATGGAGTTACTAGTAACAGTAGATAATCGAGAACTATTGACATGGTATGTTGAGGCTTCATTAATTAAGAGGTAAAATTCATTTTTGAAAGGGCATTTAGTTTTTTCTTAAGGATTTGATTTGTGTGCTATTGGAAACATGAACTAGAAAGACATCATATATTGAGAAAAGAAATAATATCCAACTTGAGGTAGACAATAATAGTATATGCACAAAAGTAAGTAAGTTGGATCTTCCAATATAACCATTGGTGTAAGGGATAGAAGTTGGCAATAAAGTTGAGTTGGTAGTAAGAAGTTACTAAAAGTGGGTTTGGAGTATTACAAGATAGTATGTATTTCTCTGCTAGGGTAATCGAGTTAACTAGCTTTAGGGAGTACGAGTAATCCAAGCTAGAACTTATGAATCAAGAAGGTTTTATCGTTTACGGTTATTACGAGGTTTTAAAAGTGTGTTATCAATTGACTTATGCTTTAGCATTCAGGGACTTCAAAACCTCATTTTCAGGGAAATTCTGGACTCGTTCGCAAAAGGGTCTAAGTAATGATATGTGATTGTTTCAAGCCGTAAAGAAATAATATGAGGATTGCTCAAGTAAGTTTTATAGCCCATGATAACATAGAGCCTCATAATGAGTTTCTCATGAAATGTGAGACTTAATTCGACAGAGTTATTCTAAGACATGTAAACCCTAGGAAAGACATCACAGTTGGCGCTTCTAGAGTAGAAGCAGTTTTTAGTTGACTAGATTTATTCCTGATGCGTACTTCCAAATGACGGCATTAATATAGTATGAAACAATTCTTCACTGCACATATGAAGTTTTCCCAAGTTGACAAAATGTTAAGTTCAAATGTATGTTTTTTAGTGGATAATACTTTCTTAACTTTATGACCATTCCACAATTCTCAGCTCGGACGTGTATAAGTGTTGCTGATTTTCAACATCTTATTGCATAGTTATTTATGGAAGGAACACATACTTTACCTAGTTCATCAAGTCGTAGTATTACTCAATTGATTATGACTTATGAATCCTTTCTAAATTCTTCTCGAATTGTTGGGTTCTTAATACCTCAAAACCTTCAATAAATTTATAGACTTTTTTCTTTCCTCCTTATTCATAAAACAACTTTTAACCTTTATACTTGAGTATTGGCCTATTATATTATACTACCACTGATTGCACTATCAAACACAAAACATAACACTAGTCCTTGATCAATTCTTGTCTCGACAATTTTATTCATTGGCTAAACATTTAAATACCTTCATTCCTAAATTTTCATAACTCTACATAGCTTTCATCAATCTTTAGCATCTCTGAACTGAGGCATATATTTGTTCGTTCCTAAAATAATTTCCATGAGATAAACTAGTACAAGTGACCTCAAATTTACTCTATTTTACTTTTCTCCTTTTGTAGTGTCGTACCTGATAATCCTCTTATAATAATTCTAACGAGTCACTGACCTACCATTAGAACATAACTGATGTATTTAAGCTAAACAAATATTTTAATGCACAACTATCATGAAAACTTGTAATTGATAAAATGTACCTGGTGATGACAAGGAATCCGTTCATGGGCCATAGGGACAATCTAGACTTACATAGTAAGTCAGTCTCAGAACCCAAAACATGGGCTCTGATACCAACTGTAATGACCCGACCCCTAGCACTTAAGTTAGGCCGTCATAAAAAACATGCATACATGGCACTTAAAACGACACTCCTTTATGTTGAAATAAATACTAAATAGATAAGGAAGTCAAAAGTCCTTTATTGAATGACAATGTCAAAAACAAGATTAGGGTACCCATAAATTCATAAAGGTTTAATAATAAATATGAAAAACAATTCTTACTAACAAGTTCGAACATCAAAAACTAACATTAAGGGAAATATGAAAAGAACTTTAAATCTCTTTGTGCGGAAGCGTAAAAACTAGTCCCAGTGGCTCGATCACGAATTCCCTTGTCCATCATCGATGCATCTCTTACCCTTACCTGAAACAACAACATGAAGAAAGATGAGTATAAAATACTCAGTAAGTAACCCACTACTGGGGTTAGGCTGGGCATCTATGTCCTCTAGATACCCCACTATGGCACATATACACATGAAACAAAGAAAGACTGAGTCCTATCCTACTGTAGTTAAGCATGCCCCTACCTCTAGTGAACCGAAGGAGACACAAACTGGTGAATCCCGAAGGAGACACAAACTTGTAAGTCCGAAGGAAACACAAACTGGCGATCGCAAAAGGAAACACAAATCTAATGGGCATCTAACTAATCAGTAAGGACATAACACCGATCTCAACTACGAATCTACGACATACATGTAATCCTCGATACCATGGCTCTACCTCATACACATATACCTCAATATATGTTCTACAACATTCAAGTATACATTAACATCATAGTTCTACAACATACATCTATGCCTCAACATCATCAGATCAGTACAATCATATGGAAATACATACCATCTCATAACATGGTTCGTTTTCGAATGTTCGCACACCGGAAAGTTCGCATAAAAATTGGACCCGGAGCACCCCCACCGAGCTCGATAGCTGTTCGAGGCACCAAACGAGCTCCGTTCCATAAACCGTCTGTGCGCATGACTTTTTCTCGTTTTGAACCCCTGGGTTTGTTTTCAAATTTTTCGCCCGCTGGAAAGTGCACGAACAAAAATTGGGCCCCAAGGCACCCCCGCATGGCTCGATAGCTGTTTTGGGCACCAAACGAGCTCCATTCCCAATACCGTTTGTGCACACGACTTTTTCTACTCGTTTTAAACCTGGGTCCGTTTTAAAATTTTGGCCCGCTGGAACGTTCACACACAAAAACAGGCCGAGGCACCCCGCCGGAGCCCGATAGTTCATTTGGGGGACGCGAACGAGCCTTTGCTCCAAAATCGTCATGCACGCAACGGTTTTTTCTCATTAATTCTGAACCCCTGGTTCTGTTCAAAATATTCGCCCGCCGGAAAGTTGCGCAAAAAAATGGGCCCCGAGGCACCAAATGAGCTTTGTTCCCAAAACTGTCTACGCGTACGACTTTTTTCTTATCGTTTCTGAATCCCTTGGTCCATTTCAAATTTTTTTCCACCCAATCGGAAAGTTCGCACACAAAAATTGGGCCCCGGGGCACCCCCCGGGCCCGATAGCCGTTTGGGGCACCAAACGAGCTCCATTCCCAAACCGTCTTTCGCGCATTGAATTTCTCATCGTTCTCAACCCCTGGGTTCGTTTTCAAATTTTTGAATGCTGGAAAGTCCGTGCACAAAAATTGGCCCCGTGGCATCCCCATCGGGCCCGATAGCCATTTGGGACTAAACGGGCTTCGTTCCCAAAACTTACTGT
>NC_052355.1:9700718-9708179 GCF_009727055.1 Benincasa hispida | reverse complement strand
AAAACATAACACTAGTCCTTGATCAATTCTTGTCTCGACAATTTTATTCATTGGCTTAAACATTTAAATACCTTCATTCCTAAATTTTCATAACTCTACATAGTTTCATCAATCTTTAGCATCTCTGAACTGAGGCATATATTTGTTCGTTCCTAACATAATTTCCATGAGATAAACTAGTACAAGTGACCTCAAATTTTACTCTATTTTACTTTTCTCCTTTTGTAGTGTCGTACCTGATAATCCTCTTTATAATAATTCTAACGAGTCACTGACTACCATTAGAACATAACTGATGTATTTAAGCTAAACAAATATTTTAATGCACACTATCATGAAAACTTGTAATTGATAAAATGTACCTGGTGATGACAAGGAATCCGTTCATGGGCCATAGGGACAATCTAGACTTACATAGTAAGTCAGTCTACAGAACCCAAAACATGGGCTCTGATACCAACTGTAATGACCCGACCCCTAGCACTTAAGTTAGGCCGTCACTAAAATACATGCATACATGGCACTTAAAACGACACTCCTTTATGTTGAAATAAATACTAAATAGATAAGGAAGTCAAAAGTCCTTTATTGAATGACAATGTCGAAAAACAAGATTAGGGTACCCATAAATCATAAAGGTTAATAATAAATATGAAAAACAATTCTTACTAAACAAGTTCGAACATCAAAACTAACATTAAGGGAAATATGAAAAGAACTTTAAATCTCTTTGTTGCGGAAGCGTAAAAACTAGTCCCAGTGGCTCGATCACGAATTCCGCTTGTCCACATCGAATGCATCTCTACCCTTACCTGAACAACAAACATGAGAAAGAATGAGTATAAAAATACTCAGTAAGTAACCCACTACTGGGGTTAGGCTGGGCATCTATGTCCTCTAGATACCCACCTATGGCACAATATACACATGAAACAAGAAAGAAAGACTGAGTCCTATCCTACTGTAGTTAAGCATGCCCCCTACCTCTAGTGAACCGAAGGAGACACAAACTGGTGAATCCCGAAGGAGACACAAACTTGTAAGTCCGAAGGAAACACAAACTGGCGATCGCAAAAGGAAACACAAAATCTAATGGGCATCTAACTAATCAGTAAGGACATAACACGATCTCAACTACGAATCTACGACATACATGTAATCCTCGATACCATGGCTCTACCTCATACACATATACCTCAATAGTATGTTCTACAAACATTCAAGTATACATTAACATCATAGTTCTACAACATACATCTATGCCTCAACATCATCAGATCAGATACAATCATATGGAAATACATACCATCTCATAACATGGTTCGTTTTCGAATGTTCGCACACCGGAAAGTTCGCATAAAAAAATTGGACCCCGGAGCACCCCCACCGAGCTCGATAGCTGTTCGAGGCACCAAACGAGCTCCGTTCCATAAACCGTCTGTGCGCATGACTTTTTCTCGTTTTTGACCCCTGGGGTTTGTTTTCAAATTTTCGCCCGCTGGAAAGTGCACGAAAAAAATTGGGCCCCAAGGCACCCCCGCATGGCTCGATAGCTGTTTTGGGCACCAAACGAGCTCCATTCCCAATACCGTTTGTGCACACGACTTTTCTACTCGTTCTTAAACCCCTGGGTCCGTTTTAAAATTTTGGCCCGCTGGAACGTTCACACACAAAAAACAGGCCCGAGGCACCCGCCGAGGCTGTCAGCCGATTAGTATGCAAAATTTATAGTTTTGGAGGGACGCGCGACGAGCTGCTTATTCCCAAAGAATTATACTCTGTCAGTAACGCAACGATATATATGTGTCCTCGCATTGTTTTCTGATACCTACCTGGTGTCTGTAGGTTTATATGAGTCATAATTATAGATTGTCTCGTCACGCCGGTGAAAGTGCTAGGCTAACATATAATATGTGGCTAACCTCCACCATCACGGTGTGAGGTCCACGTATAGGTCTGTTATACCCAATAAACATGATACTAAAGCGACGATATAACTCGCGACTTGTTCTTTATCGTCTGAAATGCCTTGTCCATTCTTTTGCAAATGGTGTTCATACTCTTCATCTCAGGTTTTAGTCACTCACAAAAATGAGTCCTGCGCGCAGTGTTGAGGGACTACCGCACTCAAGCACTCGTGGGCTAAAATCTCGATACAGGCTTTATTAATTTTGTTTCGAGCAATGTCGAACTTGATAAATTTACAACTTCTTGCTTGCACCAAACGAGCGCTGACCATATTTTACATAGACACCGTTCTGGAGGGTTTACTTCTCCGCGCAAGTCAAGCAATAATAAATTTATCTCATCTCAGAGTTTTAGCTCATCAACCCGCTTTGGTTCGATGACTCATAGATTGTGTTTGTTATGTTTTTAGGAAAAGTCCTCGGGAATGTCCTCCGTGCACAATAAAAATTATTCTGTCCACCTTGAGTGTGCTAACCGCGCATACGAGTCTAGTCCGCGCATCGGCCCGATAGCCTTTTTGGGGACTTAACCTCAAACGTGGCTTCGTTCTCCAAGAACCTTATGATATGACAGTGCGCACGGCTTTTTTCATCGTTTCTGAAACGCCTCTGGGTCCGTGTCTTCTCTACATTTTATGTGATGACCGACAGCACCAGGAGAGAGCTCCTCTGATCAGCTCTTGGCAGATAACTTCAGGCCTCCAGATCTGATGATGCTCACACAGAAACATGAGCCCTATGACCACAACTTCTTGAGATCATGTGGCACCGCATCCGATTATAGAGCGCGCAAGGAAATAAATGCCGTTGTGCGGCAGCCACAACAGATCGACTTTTTTCATAGCTGGTACCCCACAATTACCGTACTCGCCAGTGTCCATAAATATTTATCCGTCATTCAATTCTCCTGCGAACACATGTGGTGAGGGATAGACCACTAGTGATTTCAAAACCTCTATTGCGTCACCGTGAGATCAAAATGTCCAATCAGACATGCTAAATTATTTACGTGTTATAAGTTACAGCTTTAACCATTAGGCATGAAAGATTAACTGCTCAGTGTCTTTCTGATGTGAATTAAAATGAACCCATGGTTTTAATGGAGGCGAATTTGAAGTGGATATCAGAAAAGCTCAAGAAGAAAGATTAAAGATTCTTGTGTTATAGGTATATGAATCTAGTTGTAAACCTCGATGTTCGTGAAGTTTCAGCGTATACAAACATGTTTAGCCAAAGGAAGATTATATATATTATACTCTGAATAAGAGTGGAAAAATCCGATCGTTACTACTGACTTCTTTCTTAATATGGATGCTCATGAGTGTGATAAGAAGGGAATATAGATTAACAATATTGTGTTGTAATAAGGAAAAACTTCTTGGAAACTCTATTGGTTTGGCCCGCTGGCGGTTTAATCCTGAATTCGGGAGGCGCAGGAAGATTAAATGGGAAAAGGAGTCTTCGAAAGCTTGGTTTCGGCAATCTACATGAGAAAATTTAGTGAAATTGGTGCTATTTGAAAGCTGGGGGAATCTAGTTTTCGAGGTTGTTCTTGCCGGAGAAGATTACAGAAAAGAAGAGGAACAAAAAGTGTGGAATTTGGCAAGAGAGAAGGACGAAAAATCAGCAATTAATCAGTGCCCGAGGTGAAGATTGTAAGCTCTAGGCCAAACTATAAGGAATTTGTGGCTGAAATTTTAAGGTAAGAAAGTTAATCAATTCAAACATGTTTGTAGAAGGAGAAGTTTCTCTCGAAAAGAGGGCTGGATTTTGAGTTATGAATTAATTTTGTTAAGTGTACAGAGAAGCTGTGCATAAAGCAGATAGCTGCTTGATGATAACAAGACGTTCATTGGTGCGATGAATGAGGATCTCGCCTTATGAAGAAATCTCATCTAAATTTAGCTGTTGCTGAAGGATCAGATCGATCCTATATGTAATGGAAATCTCTCGCTAAATTTTGGATGAGGATCTCGCCTCTAAAGAAAGAAATTCTCCGTAGAACCATCTAAGAAATCGAGAGCGTTGTAATCTCTGCTGGAAGAGGGTGAGTATCAGCTTAGATGGAAGGATCTCGCATCTGAGTGGAGGATTTTGCGTGCAATCATTGAGGATCTCAGTCTCTGATGAAGAAGAATGGCACTACATGATGAGTTATCTAGCTACTAAAGCCGTCTTTTGATGATGGAAGTTCCATTAGTATATGAATCTATGTTGACTAGTTATTTTTGCTTGAAGAATTCTGAAAGTCTACGTTTAACCCGGAGGGACATTATGTTCTTTCAGGCCAAGAAGAGCTAAGAGGTTAATAACCCGATAAGAGGGCCAACGAAGTGTGAGGAACTATTATGTAGGAATCGCTTTAAGTGGCTTGTAATTAGATTTCAAATATGATTTTCTTTAGAAGATAATTATCTCGCATGCTAAGTGTTCAAATGAGTCATTGTGCGCATAGCAACTATATGTATATAAGCCATATTTCTCTTCACTAAGTAAAGCAGTGTTTTTCACGGAAAATTTACACAATTTAAAATTAATGTGCTATATTGTCCAACACTTTCCAGCATGTTTTAAGGTGAAACTCCTATGTTTCAATGATGTTAGTATACATTAGAATATACGGTGTTTTCCAAAGTATGCCTTTTCATAGTCCTCTAACACCATGCTAGTGTGGTTTTTGATACAAGCTTGCTTTGGTCTTCAAGTATGATATTTAAAGCCAACATTATCTCTTACCCATTAGAGTATGAAGGCAATGCTGTTTAGGGTTAAGCTAAGGTAATGAAGCTTTGAGGTGTACTATTGTTTTTAAATACTAAGGTGATGATCCATTCAAGGTGTCATAAGTTTTTACATGCTTTGTTTGGTATAAGTACGGACGTCGAGATTGAGCAAAAATGTTCTCCCCAAAAAAGGTTGAGGATCGGAGGGAAGTGAGCCATCAATTGGGTTCTCTCTCGCACAAATAGTTGATGTCGAGGGATTTTGAAGCACAAAAGGAGTTTCATCTCGTACCGATAACTTAAGGTGTACAGATTTGAGGCTGTGTCTCATAGATCTAGGAAATAGGTTTACTCTTCAGACTAAAGGAAAAGAGAGATAGCGAAAATTGTATTTCAGGTCTCTCCACTAGGCTATAATGTATTACCAGCAAAAGGGATGGCGGACAGTATAGGTCTCCTTGTCAGTTGAAAAGTATGTATATAAGTATCTTTTGAAATTAATTTGGAAGTGCTTTCGTCATTAACAAACAGTTTAGGAGCTAGGAGCGATGTTTTGTTTGTCTCCGTTCTCAACTAAAGTATAATGATGTTTAATGGTTGGTTTTAAAGTTTTGTGTTAAACGGTTTTGTGTCTCTGGTTTAGATATTTGTAGTATGCTCCTAGAACGTTAGTGTATGTTTTCGAGCATATCAGGTTATAAAGCTATGAGAAATTACGCTTTTTTATTTAGTCATCACTATGGCTTTCTTAGTCTTTACACGTTTCTCGAATCATGTTTTCATCTTTATTAGAGTAACCAGCAGGTCAGTTCTCCAAATTAAAGACTTTATAATCGCGAACTGAGCATCGTTGCCACTCAAAAAGAAACTAAAAGTTGAAGTGTGATAGTAGTATATGAAACTTGATATTAGTTAGTGTCACATGTGGTCAGTATCTAAGTGACTGAGTGTTAATATAACGCTTAGGATGGCACTCATAAAATGTATGTCAAATATAAAAATGAGTTTAAGAACAAATGTTTGTGAAAACCACTTGTTAATGTGAAAAATAATTGTGTTTCGAGAAAATTTATGTTAATATCTGCGTTTGATTTACATAGTGTGCATTTGACTATGTTATATGTATTTCTGGTTAGTTAACTTTGGTCTAGTTAGGACAGTGTTTGATAGTGCAATCAGTGGTAGTATAAATACATAGGCCAATACTCAAGTATAAGGTTAAAAGTTGTTTTATGAATAAGGAGGAAAAGAAAAAGAGTCTATAAATTTATTGAAGGTTTTGAGGTATTAAGAACCCAACATTTCGAGAAGAATTTTAGAAAGGATTCATAAGTCATAATCAATTGAGTAATACTACGACTTGATGAACTAGGTAAAGTATGTGTCCCTTCCATAAATAACTATGCAACTTAAGATGTTGAAAATCAGCAACACTTATACACGTCCGAGCTGAGAATTGTGGAAATGGTCATAAAGTTAAGAAAGTATTATCCACTAAAAACATACATTTGAACTTAACATTTTGTCACTGGGAAAACTTCATATGTGCAGTGAAGAAATTGTTCATACTATATAATGCGTCATTTGAAGATACGCATCAGAATAAATCTAGTCAACTAAAAACTGCTTCTACTCTAGAAGCGCCAACTGTGATGTCTTTCCTAGGGTTTACATGTCTTAGAATAACTCTGTCGAATTAAGTCTCACATTCATGAGAAACTCATTATGAGGCTCTATGTTATCATGGGCTATAAAACTTACTTGAGCCATCCTCATATTATTCTTTAGGCTTGAAACAATCACATATCATTACTTAGACCCTTTTGCGAACGAGTCCAGAATTTCCCCTGAAAATGAGGTTTTGAAGTCCCTGAATGCTAAAGCATAAGTCAATTGATAACACACTTTTAAAACCTCGTAATAACCGTAAACGATAAAACCTTCTTGATTCATAAGTTCTAGCTTGGATTACTCGTACTCCCTAAAGCTAGTTAACTCATTACCCATGCAAGAGAATACATACTATCTTGTAATACTCCAAACCCACTTTTAGTAACTTCTTACTACCAACTCAACTTTATTGCCAACTCTATCCCTTACACCAATGGTTATATTGGAAGATCCAACTTACTTACTTTTGTGCATATACTATTATTGTCTACCTCAAGTTGGATTATTTTCTTTTCTCAATATACTTGATGGTCTTTCTAGTTCATGTTTCCAACTAGCACACAAACTCAAAATCCCTTAAGAACTAATGCCCTCAATGATTTACCTCTTAATTAATGAAGCCTCAACATACCATGTCAATAGTTCTCGATTATCTACTGTTACTAGTAACTCCATTTTAACTTATCCCTTCTCAACCTTCTATTTCAGTAACAGATTCTTGTGTTAAAACAACGTTCCATACCAATCACCTACCTAAGCTATCTTTCCATCTAACACATATTGTCCTAAAGTTCCACATGATAATGAGGTATTCTTCTTTTATACCAAAACAAATACCTTGTAACCCCTCTTATCAAGCCTTCAAACCATACTTAACTAGGAGTTTCGAACACATTAAATTCCTTTCTCTTTCAAAAAATTAAACTTAAACCACTAAATTCAAGACACTTTTTTTCCACTGTCCAATTGGAACATAATCTCTTTACTAAATTATATTTTACTTAACTCCTCCATAAATCTTATATCTCTCACTAAGAATTTCCATCTTGTAGAATTCTCCTTTGCCAATTTTCATGCTTTTAGACTCCGAAAGACTTTTG
>NC_052355.1:9694960-9700623 GCF_009727055.1 Benincasa hispida | reverse complement strand
TTGCCCAACTTGGATCTCCTCATCACAATAACGCTATGAATTTAATCTAGGTACTCTAAAATAATCCTTCAACCCAAACAAATAACACCTTGCTTTTTTCCCTTTTAAGTCCAAACTCATGACTAACTATTTTGACTTTCTTTAACGATATCAACTTAGCTAGATATTCCAAAAGAATTCTTCATATCATCACCTATACTTTGCCCACTCCATCAAGTTGTAGTATTACCCAAATGATTATGACTTATGAATCCTTTCTAAAATTCTTCTCGAAATGTTAGGTTCTTAATACCTCAAAACCTTCAATAACTTTATAGACTCTTTTTCTTTTCCTTCTTATTCATAAAACAACTTTTAACCTTATACTTGAGTACTGGCCTGTGGATTTATGCTAGCATCGATTACACTATCCAACACAAAAACATAACATTAGTCCTTGATCAATTCTTGTCTCGACAATTTTATTCATTGGCTTAAACAATTAAATACCTTCATTCCTAAATTGTCATAACTGTACATAGTTTCATCAATCTTTAAGCATCTCTGAACTGAGGCGTATATCTGTTCGTTCCTAACCTAATTTCCATGAGATTAACTAGTACCAAGTGACCTTATAATTTCCTCTATTTTACTTTTCTCCTTTTGTAGTATCGTACCTGATAATCCTCTTATAATAACTTCTAATGAGTAACTGACCTAGCATTAGAACATAACTGGTGCATTTAAGCTAAAAAACATTTTAATGCACAACTATCATAAAACTTGTAATTGATAAGATGTACCTGGCGATGACGAGGA
Source organism: Benincasa hispida (assembly GCF_009727055.1). NCBI lineage: Eukaryota > Viridiplantae > Streptophyta > Magnoliopsida > Cucurbitales > Cucurbitaceae > Benincasa > Benincasa hispida. The sequence continues at coordinate 9,699,825 of NC_052355.1, read as the reverse complement.
ATCCGTTCATGGGCCACAGGGACAATCTAGACTTACATAGTAAGTCAGTCTACAGAACCCAAAACATGGGCTCTGATACCAACTGTAACGACCCGACCCCCTAGGACTTCGGTTAGGCCGTTACTTAAATAAATACGTGCATAGGATTTGAAACAGCGCTCAGTAATGTTGAAATAAATGCTAAATAGACAAGAGAAGTTCAAAAGCAATTCATTAAATGTAATTTTAAACAATAATAGGGTACCTATAATTCGTAAAGACTATTAAAATATAAAAGTAACAATCCTTCATAATAAGTTTCAAATAGTAAAACTAGAAATTAAGGGTAAAATAAGGATTCTAAATTTCATGATGCGGAAGCGTAAAAACTAGTCCCAGTGGCTCGATCATGAATTTTGCTGAGTCGGTGCATCTCTACCCTTACCTGAACCATTAACATAAGAAAGAATGAGTATGAAATACTCAGTAAGTAAACCCACCACTGGGGTCAGGCTAGGCATCTATGTCCTCTAGATACCCACATATGACATATAAACATATGGAACAACCAAGAGACTAAGTTCTATCCTATTGTAGTTAGTATGCCCAAAAAACTGGTGAATCCCGAAGGAAACACAAAATTGGTGAATCCTGAAGGAAACAAAAAACTGGTGAATCCCGAAGGAAACACAAACTGGTGAATCCCGAAGGAAACACAAAACTGGTGAATCCCAAAGGAACACAAACTGGTCAATCCCGAAGGAAACACAAACTGGTGAATCCCAAAGGAAACACAAAACTGATGAAGCCCGAAGGAAACACAAACTGGTGAATCCCGAAGGAAACACAAACTGGTGATCATCTCAACTAATCATGAGGATTCACACAGTCTTAACGTGCTAAGATTCAACATTGTACAGTTCTCAAACATACATAAAAATTCTTGATTCCATGGCTTCATCACATACACATATTTCTTAATAACATATTATACATCATCCATGTATAACTTACATCATAAATCCACAACATGCAAGTATGCCTCAACACCAGCAGATCACACATCGACATTTGAAAACACATACTATCACATACTAACAATCAAGTACTTAGGTGTGTATGTAAACAAATCAGAATTCGTGCCAGAACATACATTGATTCAGGTTATACTGTCAATCAACATGCTAACATTTACCATAACATACACTTATCATGCTAGCATACAACTAAAGCTTGGCCCATGGGCAGTTCCAGTGGTAAGGTTACTTACCTCGAAGTCAAAAATTATGTCTAAGTGACAAGCAAATTAATCTTCCTCCTAGCTTAGATGGATCTTGAATTAGGCCTAAACATAATCCAAATTTACAATTAATAAAAAGAGCTTAGTTCCAGCAACCAAATTAACCAAATAATTCCCAAAAATCTTACCCAAATGCTTGTACCACAACCAAAATCCTCTTGACAGCACCCTTTTAACTTTAAAGCTTCTCCAAAACTTGATTTTTAAAACCCAAACAAATATGTGTCAATAGGTTGAAGCAGAACACCATTAGCCAATAAATCCAATTAAAATAGCACAATCTTACTCCAAATCCAAAAGTTCCGACGACCCTTACTGTTGGCAGTACAAATGACAAGAAATGACTGATCCGAAGCACCCTTGCGTGACTGTCGAACTCGAGATTCTTGGTGTCGACCTGCAACCCACGGAAAGTAGTGTGGGTTGGCGAGCGATACCGTCGGGATTCGACGATCAGAGGCGCGGCTAAGCGTGAATCAAGTGGCAGCGACTGCTTCGTGGTCCAGACGTGTGAAGGGGCAGTGCAGCGGCATTCAGTTCTGAGCAGTGAAAGGAGGCGGCGGTCAACAAAGGTTATAGGGAAGGGTTGCACAGCGAGATTGGCCGTGAGCGACGGCTGAACGACCGGCGAAGCTTGGGTGAGCGAGGAGGAGATCGGCTGGGTCGGGAGGAAGAAGAGGAGAAAGAAATCGGGGTGGGGTGTGTCATGCGAGGAAGAAAGAGGGAAAGGGTTGATTTAATATAATAATAATAATAATAATAATAATAATAATAAAATATTAATAAATATAATAACTAAAAAGGAAGACAAAATTATAATTAATTTCTTTCCATTTCAAAAAGGAAATTAATTCCTGTCATTAAGTTTCACATTGAAATTCAAAATTGAATAATTTCCCGCCAACTTAAATTCTCACATTTATAATTGAGATCCAAAATTCCAAAAAGGCCGTCCGACTAAGCAATTATTGAATTACCAAAATATAACGTTACTGAAATTACATTATTATATAAAAATGTGCGGGGTATTACATCTTATGTGTGAAGCAGAAAAGAAAAGATAACTAATATAAACAACGCAAGTTCCTTAATTGCGTTAATGATATAATTGAGGTTCCACTTTTTTCTTGGCATACACCTCTCGGTGATCGGCCGTGTTCCCATATGTCTGTGGTGAAACAAGGATGAACGTAATGAATGCAAAGTTGCTTCCATGTCTGGAAGTACTACTCGCTCTAGTTAACGCATTCTTCTAACCTTCTCCCGATAGATCAGAATGACATCTTCACTTCTGCTCTCACAGGTGAAGATGTCGTCTAGCATGCTTTAGCTAAACGCATTTATCTCTTTAGCATATATTAAGTTACTCGTTTAATCCATATTAACTACCAAGGGATTAAGAAGACTTTATGAAGAAAACGATAAACGGAGGAACGAAAATAGAATGAAAAATGGGAATGGAAACGATAAAGACATTCAATATTTCTATTCAGCGTCTGATACAAGACTATGAATGAAGAGATAAAGAAGATGAAATACAGTGATGAATAGAGTTAGAAACAAATACAAATAAGCGCCAACGTCTTGGCGCCGATCTGGATGGATATTTTCTTGCCAGCGTGGATGGATCGTGTGGAAAGATCAGCTTCTCTCTCAGAATTGCTCAACCGGTAGCAGGGATTTGAGTATAGAGATTCACAGCGGGGATCTGGCAGAATAGCACTAAGACTCACCTCTCGGCCTTATCTCTTCTCTTCCCGAATTTCTTCCGATCAGTACTCAGCTCAGCCTCTCTCTCAATAATCTAGCATCAATTAGCCCCGTATCAAGTATATTTTTCTCTGAATTCTATTAGGCTATTTATAGGTGAAAAGCTTTGACTCTTGGCTTGTGGACCCCTCTTTTTGTTGTGGAAATTCCGAAGATTTTGGGATAATTATTCCTTCTATTATGCAATCAGACCATCAAATCTGCACCACCGTTAGTTACACACGTGTCACAATCCTCCGCGTTTCAATTGCTCAGTTGCATCTATCGATCGGGAGATCGCATGCGGTGTTGTTTTTATTACCGCATGCGGTTGAAATTCAACTGTGGATCGACTGTTGCATTGTGTCGTCATTGCATTGATTGTCTCTTCATTATTGATTGACGAGCGCAATGTGATAGAGATGCGTTGGTTAGTTTGTCTTGAGCCTTGATCACAAGCGGTGATTTCGTTTCCTGCAAAACAGAGTAGAAATCTCATTTTCTACCATCTTGATGATGTTAGTGGGTGTAATTTTTATAATTCGTAATTATTGTATTCCTGAGCTAATTTTCATACAATCGACGCATATTTACTCACTTTTGGCCGCAATATCTAAGTAAGGCAGCATAAATACTTGTATTTCTACAAGTTATCAGTAATCTTACTACTGAAACTGTCCACAGGCCAGGCTTTAGTTGTATGCTAGCATGATAAGTATATGTTATGGCAAATGTTAGCATGATGAATGATAGTATGATGTGAACCAAAGTATGTTCTGGCACGCGATCTGAATTATTTAACTATATACCTAGATACTTTTGAATGTTAGTATGAGATGGTATGTGTTTCGATATGATTGTATCTGATCTGATGATGTTGAGGCATACATGTATGTTATAGAACTATGATGTTAATGTATACTTGAATGTTGTAGAACATGTTGTTGAGGTATATGTGTATGTGGTAGAGCCATGGTATCGTGGATTATATGTATGTCATAGATTCGTACGGTGGTGATTTTGATGTTGAGATCGTGTGACTGTCCTTACTGATTAGTTAGATTCCCATTAGATTTTGTGTTTCCTTCGGGATTCACCAATTTGTGTTTCCTTCGGGATTCATAAGTTTGTGTTTCCTTCAGGATTCACCAGTTTATGCTTCCTTCGAGATTCACCAGTTTGTGTTTCCTTCGAGATTCACTAGTTTGTGTTTCCTTTGGGATTCACTAGTTTGTGCCTCCTTCGGGACTCACCAAAGGTAGGGGGCCTGCTTAATTACAGTAGGATAGGACTCAGTCTCCTTGTTTCATGTGTATATGTGCCATAGGTTGGTATCTAGAGCGCATAGATGCCCAGCCTGACCCTAGCAGTGGGGTTACTTATTGAGTATTTTATACTCATTCTTTCTCATGTTGTTGTTTCAGGTAAGGGTAGAGATGCACCAACAATGGACAAGGGAAATTCATGATCGAGCCACTAGGACTAGTTTTTACACTTCCGCATAAAGAGAATTAAAGTGTTTTTCATATTTCCCAGTTAGTTTTGATGTTCGAACTTGTTAGTAAGAATTGTTTTTCATATTTATTTATTAACCTTTATGATTTAGGGGTACCCTAATCTTGTTTTCGACGTTTGCATTCAATAAAGGACTTTTGAACTTCCTTATCTATTTAGCATTTATTTCAACATAAAGGAGTGTCGTTTTAAGTACCATGTATGCATGTATTTTAGTAATGGCCTAACTTAAGTCCTAGGGGGCGGGTCGTTACATGAACCTTCCAACGGGTGAAAATTTGAAAACGGACCCAGGTGTTCAGAATGATGAGAAAAAGCCGTG